>NC_054383.1:40137072-40489572 GCF_017654675.1 Xenopus laevis | reverse complement strand
TGCAAAACTACATTTCTTAGAGCCTATACACAAAGCCCTGGTGCAAATGCCTCCAGCAACTGCAGACTGAGTACAGAATTTTTCATTCCCCACGACCACCTATAGGTACACCACTTAAATGGCAGATAGACAGATCCACTTGTATAAATTGCTCATGTTCGGAATAGAAATTATACAAAATGAAATTGATTATGTTCAGCTGTTTGTTCTCTACTCTAGAGGCACAATGAGTATGGCTGACAGCATAAAAAGGGGACAAAAAGCTTTGCGGAGGAATGTAGCAATTTATGCCAGTTTGTAGCTCATTGTACCTTGCTGCCCTCACTAAATTAGCCCTAAAATATTATAGTCAACCCTTGCCTCCTTACCATCCTTTATTTATGGGCATAACAGCAAAGACAATGTGCAAATTGTACACTTAGCTAAACACTTACCATGGTGTGAGTGCCCTAAACTAGGGTTACCAAATCATCTGAACATTCAGGGTCATGTCTAAGTAATGCATGTTGCAGGGCTGCAATGATTGTGTTTAAATTAAATTAGATATTATAGACATGCCCCTCAATTTATTAAGTGATCTGATAACCCTACCCTTAAAACACTTTTATGCTAGACTCTATGGATGACTTTCTGAATCACTGTGCCAATGCCATTCTTGTAGAGACCACACAAAAGGCCTTTGACTGGAGAGACAACATGGGTGGTTTGTTTAATAATTTAGAGTAACAACTAGTGATGGGCGAAAATTCGCGGCAAAAATTCGCCGGCGTAAAAAAAAAATTTCCGAAAAAACAGACGCCGTTTCGAGAATTTTTCGCCGTTTCGCGAAATTCGCAAATTTTTCGGCGAAATTATGCAAATTCGCCCATCACTAGTAACAACCAAAGCAATTGTAAGACCTAGCAGGCTTTGGAGTTCTCAGGGAGTGGGAAACAGTGTAATGTTATTTATCTGCTTTCACTAAATCATCCTGAAAAAACATTGCCCCTTTTAAATCGGGCAAGCTGTAGAATATATAGCAAACACAATGTAATGAATGAATCTTACATTCACCACATATTATGGATATGATAGCAATAGTGCAGTAGTAGTTTTGTATTATTGGTTCTTTAATGCCATTCAAATTATAGTCATACTTCTCAACATTTGAAAATGAAAAATCATGACATTTTAGGCCATGTTCAGAATCACACCAGGTTCAGCAAGACCCACCCCTGATCTGCCGATCCTCTGCCCCTTCCTATAAGTCCTATCCCTTTTGAGTTATAGGATTCAGATTCAGGACTTACCTAAATCAGCACAATTAGGAAATATGGATATTAGTTAGGGTGCAAATTTAGTTTGACATCTGATAAAAAATGAGGCAGTTTAGATCATGTAGGCAATTACTAGACCGGTAAATGTCAAGAGCTTACCCCCTATGCCTCTGAGGGTCAAATCTTTTTTCTTTTTTGTTAAATTATATTTTTATTGATTTTATTTTATCTCCAATTTCATTCTCCTAATCCTTCTGAAGCTCAGTACCCAGCTACTGCTTCTGAAAACAGCAGCTGATACTGTCTGAAAATTATACTGAAACTGTGTTTTCGCAAACCAAATGGACATAGGGTGTGCTTGTTGATCTTTCACAATTCAGTGCAGAAAGCAGTCTAGTTGACTCGATGTTAGATAGAGTGTCCACTATTCCTCCTACTAAACATTTCTGATCTGATGTATAAAAAGCCCCTCTCTAGGAGAAGTTCAGAGAATACGGGTCCATTTTTTCTGAGCATGTTAAGTGAAAGTGTCACTGTACCCAAACAGTTATATGAAATATCCAGGTTTCAGAATCTTTGAACTTGGTTTTCAATATGACAAAGGGCTTCCATCAGAACGCATTCGGAGTCATATACAAATAGCATAGATGGGACCTCTTAAAAGGGTGGTTAACCTGTGCGTTAACTTTTATGTTATAGAATGGCTAATTCTAAGCAACTTTCCAATTGACCTCGTTCTTCTTTTTTTAAAGGTTTTGAATTATTTACCTTCTTCTGAATCTGTACGGCTACATATTTACCATTATTGCTACTATTATTACTCATCTCCTTATTCAGGGCATTTCCTATCCATATCCCAGTCTCTTATTCAAATAAATGTATGGTTTTTAGGGTAATTTGGACACTAGCAGATTGCTGAAACTGAAAACTAGAGAGCTGCTAAATAAAAAGCTACATATGTCAAAGACAAAAAAAACAGAAATAAATAAAAAATTAAAAAAACAATTGCAAATTGTCTTAGGATATCACTCTCTACAATATAATAAAGTTAATTTAAAGGTGAACCATCCCTTTAAAAACTGCATTATGGAGGTAATGATTTACAGAATACGGGGAAGTGTTCCCTCTCGCTACCCCTAATGGCTGTGCTGAAAAGAGAGCAATGTTTTGCAACCAATAACTGCTAAATATTTTTTGTACCCTACACAACAGATTACTAAGGTTTCTGGGATTTGTAGTTCTGCATCAGCTGAAGATACAAGTACTAGTTAGTTTGCATGAAGAGCATTTAATATATGTATATAATAATGTTTTTGTTGTACAAATACACCTTCCAATCTGTTTTGTGAGCACTTGGTTCCATGCTATGCCACAATATATGAATGCCCAGCCTCAGGAAATGTTTCATTTGTCAGCATCAAAGCCAAAGAACATTATCATGCATTTCAGTGCACGTTCACACAGGAACCTTTAGTACAATGGATTTAAAAGGGATAATTTGACAATATGTGTTTTTCCTATTTCTAAAACAATACAAATATTAAAAGTGACTTTGTTTTCCATTTGAAGTCCTAGAAAGGGGAAGAGAAGTGACACACTAAATGCTTATTTATTCCCCCCTATGTCTCCCCACTGCCTTGATAACCCAGCAAACCACGTTTCCGGAACAGCGACAGCAGATGATACGAACACGGGACAGATACTGCCAGTAACTCCATGCCAGCTTCATCTGCCGAAAAATTTTCATTTTTTCCACAAGGAACCCACTGCTGTGAAGCGGAATCCAAAACCAATTTTAGCAGCACTTTTTTTTTTGTTATCGTAAAGAAGCCCACCAGGTGGGGCAATGGAGAGGAGATTATTGAACTGCAACCCAGATCCCTAATCCAATTTACAGTTTCTCCCAGGAAAAAATAATTACAATATTTTGAAAGTGTAGTTAACCCCGTTATTTTAAGAAACTTGAAGCATTAGTTTATTTTACATGACTGTTATTTCTACATGGCCTAATGACTTTGCCAGAGTAACCATGTGTTTACCTTGGTTTTTTTTTCTTTTTTTAAAGAAAATTGACATTTATATTATTAAAATAATATTACATAACCTTACTCAAGCTTAGGGTAAAATATCCACCAAACAAACCATCATTATTATTCTTATAACAAAATGAATAATGTGTTGACATGTGTAAAACACTAGCCACTGAAGGCTGCATATAACAGTTAACAATAGCTTACAATAAATGAACAGTATTCCTGTTAACCAACCTGTTCTCCAGCCTAAGGCTAAGCCTCCATCAACTTCTTCCACGCCTACTGAGCCTCCTTGCCCCTTAGCCTAGCCTCAGGCTAATCTCACCAATCTCACCACAGCCCCCTTTTGGCTACCCAGTAAGGCAGCCCCACTATGCCTGTTACATTATCTCCCAACCCTCTGTGTGATAAGGGCGGGAGGGAAACACTGACTATCCATGTGGGTTGGTTCCCGCCTTTCCTCCTCTATTTAAAGTCTAAGTCCTTCCCTCATTATCCATGCTTACCACCGTACTTCAACCACCATAATGCCAAGCATGCAACTGGGGTCAGACTGGCAATCTGTGGTTCTGGCAAATGCCAGACGGGCTGTAAGTTGCCATAGACAGTCCCTATATTTTAGGCTGGTGGGGGCTGTTTGGGCTGCTGTGTGGCCAGTCTGGGCCTCTGTGTACATGAAATGCCAGGACCTATTTTGAATCTCGGTCCAGACCTGCATGCAACCCACTGCAGTAGTACTCGTCCCTCAGTCATGCCCCTCTTCACTTCACCTGTCCCAGGGTCGCTCCACAGGCTTCTGTATAGTCCCACATAGCAAAATGTCTGCCCTAACATTACATTACACAATTTATGAGGGTTCAATTTACTAATAGAAATTGGAGACCCCATGGTGGCTGATTGGCTAAGCCAATAGTCCATAGATATATTGACACATATATTGCTACTCTCCAATTTCTGCATAAACTGGCTGCTTTCAACATCTGACTCCAATAACCTTTTGAAATATGAGAGATGTACATGGCACATTTGCATTGATTTTATGTCTTTATTCTTTACTCAAAAATAACTAAAAAATATAGTTTCAACAAAAAAATTATGAGGGAGCAATAAGAACTTCTGTTTTACATTTACTTATGTTGTCTATAGAGGACCATCTTATTGTGCTGGGCAGGGTGCAAAGTATGAAAAACAGTAATCTGCCATATTTTCAGCACTTTGTTCCCTGCCTTGCACTTCAAAAAATTGCCATGCAGAGCGCTGAGACCTGTGCATAATCTTGAATTCATAAAGTTTGGGCAGGGGAGACATATATGTGCCTCACCCTAACTTACATGTTATTCAGACGCACATTTTAGGGAGCACCAGTAAGTGCACGCTGCATCAGAGATCTATACTTACCACCTTCCCTATGGCAGGACTGTTGCCTTACAAACATCAGGGCTGTTCTCTGCACCTACTGTAGTGTTGGATTTCCAATAGGGGGCTGGATACAGAGTGATATCAGACCCTGTGCACAATTGCTTTTAGAATAAACACTACAGGGGTTACATGAACAGGGGCTTTTGCTACCGTTAGTGATCTTGCACTTACTTCATATAAATGAACCCTAATATCCCCTGTGCCAATTAGTTACCCCTGAAAGTAACTGTCCTGCTCATATGTGCAGTGTAAAGATAAACATGACTTTAATTTGCAGTACTTGCAGTGTTTTGTGAACACATGCCTATGCCGATATCACATTTGATCCTTTAACAATACTCTTATAAACCACCATGTCTGCTCACTGCCCTAATATTAACATAATGTCACACTTTAAGTTTGTTCACCATGTTTTTCCAAAGGCAGGCTATGGCAACAATATATCAGAAAGAGAATTCGAGGAGACTGTTGGAAGCAGGGGGAGTGTTGGGTTAGTTTAACAGCCAAGTGACCCTGGTTGCTAAACAGATTCATCAATGTATCATAACCAGCTAATTGCTAACAAAAATGTCATCTCTACCCATCTGATGCCTCCTAATTTCTTTAGACCTAGGTTTTGTTACCAATTTCTCTACCGTTTAAAAGTTTGTACAGGGTATATGTTGACTAATGCTTTGAAAGTCCTCTATATATGATATTTATTTATTGCGGGGGGGGGCAATAAAAAGCAATTTCAATATCTATTGGTAAAATAGGACAACCTCTGAATATGTTGGGGGCTCTAAAATTAATTTGCTGTGGGGCCCTGTAACACCTAGTTATAACAATCTTGGACGGGAACAAATAGAGCTTTACAATCCCACCACATACACCTTGATTGATTGTGCACATACTGATAATAGGAAATGTTGTCTATCCCTAATGACTCAACCCTAATGATTTGATTTCTTTTGTCATCAAATGATCATTACTCTAACCTGCTAACTTCAGGTAACCCTATTATGAGGAAAGACTAGGACCTGGATAGATGTTTGGTGCAATGCAAGAATCCTGCATGGTTCCTCCTGGTATTTAAAAAGGACTGACTTTTCAAAGAACATCATCTGTATTATCTGCAATTAATAAAGTGCAGATATATAACATTCATATCCTAGACACTGTAGAAACAGGACCTTCCGTGCAAAATGTGCAATAAATCTTATAACATTAGCCAAAATACACCTGCTAAAAGGTGCATTCCCATCCAACTGTGCATCACTTTGAGCCGAAACCATTCCTCATTCTAAAGACGCAAAGATTTCTCTTGCCGAATTTAGCGAAATCCAACCAATCCTTCGAAATTATTGTGTGGTTAGTGGGATTTGAACAATCGAACATCTTACAATTTTTCGGCCGACATCTGTCGGGAAATTGATCGGCCAGGTTAAAAAATCTTTGTCGGTCCCAGTGCAATCTATCTATGTTTGCAGGGCCAAGCAGGCAGCTCCCCTTTGTTTTCCTGGCAAATTGGTCTTTTTAGTTGATGGACAATTCGTAATTCGATTTATCAAAATGTGAGATTAGACTTCACCATATAAAATTTCACCAGCTTTCTATTCATTCCTATGGGATTTGAATGAATGAATAAAAATACAGCCCCTAAAATACAGCAAAAACAGCAAACATAAGTATCTTAAATCCAGAAAGTACAACTGAGTTTGGTACTCTTTGGAAGCTCTTAAGACAAACAGAGGAATTGCATAAAACTCACTTTTATATGAGAAAGTCCATACAGACGGCCCACCTCATTGAAATAATGTTGTTGAATGTCAAACAAAAAACCTAGCTATGTTTATGGGAAAAATAGAAAACATGAAAAAGAGCCATATCATGATAGAGAGACACCTTTAAAACAAATTAGATGGTGTCTGACATAAAACAATATTGCTATAATTCAAGGTCTTCGTGTGCTGTGCATAAAAGGCAAAAAAAGTAAAAGAAATCATGAGTTTAGCCAAGTCTAGCGGGTTATTCAGGAAAATGTAGTTGCAATACTTTTAATGCACAGATCTAAGAAGTTTATACAATGTGATATCCCCAGGGTCTCTTAAATTCACCCACTAAACATAAAATATACACAAGTCAATTCTTTAAGAAGCTGCACTAAACTAATGTATTTATTACAAAATCAATATTTTCACAGTTAATCAATGGTGTTGTGGGCTTATGGTGCTGCACATGGTCTCATTAATGTTCTAATAGGCAAATAATGAACCATTTTAAAGCTTCATTGGATTAAACTATTCCCCTGAAACAGTCACAGCCATTTCCATAGACCTAAAGCCATAAAGCACTTACTATTCCAATGCAGCAACAGTACCCAATTTATTATACCACCCGATTACTCATGTCTGGGTCATGCTTTACATCAGGTTTTTGCAGTAGCTTTACTTGGCACTTTATTCTCTCATGTAGTCATAGCAACCTGAAAACAATGTTTGTACCATAAAGGGCTTATTTCTAAAACTTGCTGCTGAATATATAAATATTTAAACAACAAACTCTTTCTCTACCTCAAGGCCTCAAAATGTGGAAAGGGCCCTTTTTTATCAAATGAAAGGTAAAAGCCTTCACCACTATTTCCATTTCTCTTGCTATAGGGTTGGGCTAATGTAAATTTAAAGGGGAAGGAAACCTAGTCGGCGCAAACCCCCCACCCCCCCTCCCGTTTGTTGCCCACCCTCCCTCCTGGCCTACCCGTCCCGGTATGCATGCGCAGTAGGATCATTTCGCCGGTACGATCTACTGCGTATGCGCGTGACTTTTTCCGCATGCGCAGTAGATCCGTACCGGCGAAATGATCCTACTGCGCATGCGCCAAAACGCCGTTCACAGCAGGAAGAAGATCGCGTGGAAGAAGATGTCGTCTGTGAACTCCCTGGACTGGACCTGCGCAGAAGGGTAAGTAACAAGTTAGGGGCATTTGTCCAGCAGGACGGGTAGGCCAGGGGGGAGGAAGGAGGGTGGGCAACAAACGGGAGAGGGGGTGGGGGGTTTGCGCCTACTAGGTTTCCTTCCCCTTTAACAGCTGGGGTCAATAGGGTTACAATACTGTGCACCAGTTATGGGAAAAAGTAGTGTCCCATAAATCCTTCTTATTCCATGGGGTAGGAGTGGGGCAATAAGTGAATCTGATGAAGTTTTTCCCCAATGGTTAATCTTAACCTAAAATCATTCCACCTAAGCTTTCCAATCCCTGATCAGTGAGTTGGATTGTTAATAAAAACTTGTCCATACAACCCTTCTAGCCCAGGATAAATTATGTTTCCTTTATGAGGTCCCTTGATCCATTTGAAGATGTTAATAGTCTTCATGATATTTTTTTTAGAGGGTTTTGTCCAAAAATGTAATCAAACTCAAGTTTTTCCCATTCAAGTCTTTTTTTAAATTAGAAACCATTTGAGGCATGAGTTCATTCAAGGTTTATATAACTCTAACATTCGGCATTTAATAAATAACCCCCTATATGTCATTCACAACAATGCCCGCTCCACTATCTAAGTCCATACAACATTTACACATCATACATTCAACTTTGACAGGATCCTGCCTGTATATTTTATGGATAAAATAATACTACAGCTAGCTCCTTTCTTCCTTAGGGTGATTGCTTAAAGATATGTAAATAATAGAATAGCGCCCATAACATATTTTTTTAACCAGATTAAAATCCCTCCCAGTTTGTCAGCTAAAGTCTTTGATGCCCTTAAATCTGAACAAAATAATAAACAGTTTTTGCCTTTTAAAAGTAAGATTGGTCCACAATTTAATGTTTGTTCTGGCTTTTAGATTGTGTCACTTCCCCAACATTATATATCAGTGAATCACTGACTTGTCCACTCAGTTGTAGCTGCTGATCAGCTGATTTTAAATGCAAAAAATATATCTGAAAAAAGGGGTACATATCATTGGGTCCCATCTGTAGGTTCCAAACTCCAGTATCACAAAATGCAGCAGTCTTTATAGAATGCTAAAAAGATGGGCACATTACAAAATGACATTTTGAGTCTTCAGTCTTGACCTTATTCAAGGCAAGAACATTTGTTTCTTTGCTTGAGGAAAAGCCAGACTGGAGGCCTAAAATATTTTTTTTTGTATTCATTCTACAGACTGATGTCCAGGGATAGCTATACATGATGCTCCAAATAGAAGCTCCTCCTATATGAAAAGTGTTTCACATTCATAAGTTCAAAACCTTAATACCCTGTAGTTGCTATGGGTTGTTGTTGTTGTTTATGAGCCAGTGGTTTAATAAACTGTGTCCTCTGAATTTTGTCTAACATTAAATTGACTGTGTAAGTGGATAAATAAATATGTTGGCACTTTATACATACAAGATAATAATAATAATAATAATAATATTATGTTACATTATCTTTTCTGGAAAAGGGATTTGCTTGAAGCAATATGCACTGGTGATCTTACACAACATACTGTATATATTACATCAGTGCTGTTATTTCACTATATGTTCAGCATTGAAAGCAATCTGGTTGCTAGGGTACAAATTATCCCAGTAGCCATTATTTGATTTTAATAAGAGACTGGAATTTAAATAGAAGGCCTGAATAGAAAGATGAGTAATAAAAAGTAGTAATAATAATAAATGTGTAGCCTTACAGAGCATTTGATTTCAGATGGGGTCAGTGACCCCCATTTGAAAGCTGAAAAGAATCAGAAGAAGAAGGCAAATAATTTAAAAACTTTAAAAAAAGAAAAAATTGTGACTAATTGAAAAGTTGCTTAAAATTAGCCACTCATAATAAAAGTTAACGTAAAGGTGAACCATCCATTTAAATATGTTTCATCTTGCGTAGAGGCACCAGGAAACCCCAATGCAAAAAACAGCACCCAGGACGTAACCAAACATGGAAAACATTACAGGTATGGGATTCCTTACCTGGAAACCCGTTATCCAGAAAGCTCCTAATTCCAGAATGGGCATCTCCCATAGACAGCATTTTATCCATTTTCTCTGTAATAATAAAACAATACCTTCTACTTGATACACACTAAGAAGTAATTAATCCTTACTGGAAGCAAAAACAGCCTATTGCGTTTATTTAATGTTTACATGATTTTCTAGTAGACTTAAGGTATGAAGATCCAAATTACGTTATCCGGTAAACCCCAGCATTTTGGATAACAGGTCCTATACCTGTAGTAAGACTGTTTTACCTGGAATGTGAAACTAACATCCGTTTTTAAATCAAAAACCACTACAGGCTGTGTGCTTAGTTCAGGGATGATGCCTGCAGTGACACATGTATCCATAACAAATTACATATGTTATTAACCTGTAAGAAAAAAAATTACTCTGACAAAAGAAAAATCTGTACTTTTAATATTAAAACGATCTGCCTGCATAGCTCTCTGCACACATCTAGGAAACATATTGTAAGCACTAAATAAGAATACACTCTACTACTATAGTGAACGAGGCTTTGTCCTGTGATCTTTATGAGAATGAGGGGATCTATGGGAGAGAAAGAGAAATTTAATGAAATTCATTCTTTTTAGGGTTAAATCTGCAATAGGAAAAATGCCCAAAACCTGCAGAAAGCAAAAAAAATCAAAAATCAAAGAGACACTGTACTCCATCAAAGACTAAAGGCTTGAAAACACCTTAAGGAATTGTGTCTTTAAATTCCATCTGAGGACGACTGACAAGTATCTCTTATTCTCAAAACAGAAAGAAAAAATCCTAGATTGATTTTTTCATGGCTTCTTAAACAGGTAATTAATTTAGTATAAACCTATGAACAAACCACAGTGAGTTGTTAATATTGTACATTCAGATATACTTCAATAAGCCACTGACCCCCCTGTCACCCTGAAAAACAGATAACAGTGTAGTTGGGGGGGAGCCATTGATTTTCGAAGTAGCAGCCTAGCGATGGGGGGAGCAGATATTGATTCTGTTTTATATGACAGCAATGTAATATTTATCCGTTTGTAAACAGAATTAACCTGATATCACAGGTCGTTTGCTGTGTTGCTCATCTTCTTCCTTTGCTACCCATCATAAAGGAATATGCGCATACAGGAGCAATAATCAGATCTCTTGATTCATCTGTTCATCATAGCAGTATGTGCCAGTCACTTTCCTATGACAATCAATATAATATTTGCAGTAAGATGACTGTAATTTGCAGTATGATGGCAACATTTTTTACCTGTTTGGTTAGAAATTAGCTTATATGGTTAACCCCGGAAACACCAAAAAAAGAAAAGTATATATTGATAATAATTCCCCTCCAGTCCTGATGTTTTTACTGGCAATAATTTTTATGTTGGATATATGTTGGCTAAACCAATCCCCACCCATTATGCTATGAACCATTGTTTTTGTCTAGACTTTAGACTTCAAACCTATTGCTCAAATAACAAAATTGGCTCAAGTATGACCTTATTTATGCCCTTAAATTGTAATATGGAACATTTTTTTCATAGACCATTTATCTTTTGGCAAAACGTAAACTTGCTTTGCTCATTCTCAATAAGTATCTTAATCCAAATGTCTGTTTGCTTGCTATGGGTTAACGGGGATTAATGGACCTTGTCCATAGGTTGCCCATGTTCTACTGTACATAAGCCCACAAGTGTATGTTAGATGTCCAGGGAGCAGGTTACATTTTTGGTGAAACTGGTCCTTTAACATTTACAAATAAGATGGGCAAAATGCTTTCTGATGAGTATATTGTTCTCTGTAAGTGAGCCTGCCACCATAGTCTCTGTTGGACAGTACTGCAATTCAATATCTGCTTTTGAGAGTCCCTCAAAAGATGATATTTCACATCAATGTGTTTCGTACGCTGGTTCACCTTTTCTGTTTGTGACAGCTTAATACATCCTTGGTTGTCTTCCAAGAGTAGGGTTGGTTCATGTATTTCCATACCCAAGTCCATCAAGATGTACTTGGGTATGTACCAGATAACTACTTGACAAGCTTGTGCTGCGGCAATATATTCAGCTTCTGCTGATGATAAGGCTACTGTGGCTTGTTTTCTAATGGTCCAACATATGGTGCCTTTACCAAGTTGAAACAAAAAACCTGTAGTTGCAATCTTTTACATCACCTGCCCAGTCTGCGTCTACAAAGCAAGTTAACATTGCTATGTGTACTGCTGGCAATTTCAACTTCTTATTGATAGTCCCTTTCAGCTAATCTATGAAACGCTTTACCGCATTCAAATCACAATGTTATGTAGCTAAAACCTTTCTGCAAAGTATTCCTACTGCTGCTGCAATGTCTGGTCTTTGTCACTGTCGCTATTAACAACAATTTGCCAATAACCTTTCGATATTGGTGGTTGTCTGTTAACAATTGTTCACCATCCTCGCCTTTCAGATATTCAACTTCCATAGGAATTTTCACTTTGTTTGCTTCCTCCATTCCACAAGAGATTATTAGTTCTTGAATTTTATTTTTCTGATTAAGTAGGAAACTTCCATCCTCATCTCTCTCAATTTGTATTCCAAGGTAATATGTGACATTTCCCAAATCCTTCATTTCAAAGTTTGCCTTTAGTCTTTGAACAATATCATCACTGTCCCCTTCTTGCTCATAATAGACTAGGACATCATCCACATAGATCAATACATATATCCATCTGTTGGTTTCTTTCTTACTGTAAAGACATGGATCTGCCTTGCTTCTGGAAAATCCTCAATGTAAACGGACTTGGTTTATTTTCTCATTCCAGGCTCTGGCAGCTTGTTTAAGTCCATATAGGCCCTTCTGAAACTTGCATACCATATCTATGGTTTCTGGATTCACAAAACCAGTTGTTTGTCCCATGTATAGGTCTTCATCAATTTCACCATAAAGAAATGCAGTATTCACATCTAGCATACCTTTGCTGGATGCCATACATAAGAGTGTTCTCACAGTTGTATGTTTCACAACTTTCACAAATTTGTGTACGTACCCTTTGGCGACTAATCTAGCCTTGTAACGCTCAACTTCTCCATTTGCATTGTATTTCACTTTAAATATCCACTTACGATCTATTGCTTTGCAACCCTGAGGTAACTGAGTCAAAGTACATGTTTTATTTTTGTTCAAGGAATCAATTTCCTCTTGTGCTGAATCTGGCCATTTTTTGGTTTCACTTTTTGGTAGCTGATTGATCTCTTCCGAGGAGTTTGGTTTAAATATTTCTTGTGTGTAAGCTTTGTAAGAGTATCTGGGAGCTGGTATCCCTTTTGTGGTGCGGGTTGACCTTCGCAGTTCAGTTTCCACTGTAAAATTTAGTCACTTTGTGAATTTTACATCATGTGCTTCATAGAGTCACCTGTTTTGGCAAGTGGTTCTACCCCTCCTGTCACAGATGCTGTTGTTGTCTCTTCAGAGGATTCAGATATCATGGTTTTTGATAAGGAAGACTCGTCAAAATATACTCTGTGGCTTACTATCACTTTGAAGATTTTTGGATTTAGAACTCTGTAAGCTTTATTTTGCTCACTGTATCCAACCAATACACCTTCTGTAGTCTCCCAGTTTGTGGCATTTTTCACTTGGAATGTGCACATATGTCTTGCAACCAAATGTTCACAAGTGATTTACACTAGGTTTTTTTTACCATTCCGCTGCTGTAGAATTCGTTGGTTTTGTAGGTGTGTTGCTGTAGTTATTGCTTCTCCCCAGAATTTGTTTGGGAGGTTGGCATCATTTAGAACATACCTTGTCATCTCTACCAATTCTTTTTTTCTGCTACACCGTTCTGTTCTGGAGTGTATGGAGCACTTGTTTGATGCTGAATGCCTTGTTCCTTCACATATGCTTTAGCTTCAATGCTTGTGTACTCCCCTCCATTGTCAGATCTTAGTGTCCCAGGATTGCGCTGGGGTCTGTGTCACTTGTTTCCAGCTGGGGTCTGTGTTCTCATTGGTCCACACACATCACTGTGGATCAAGTCTAAGGGTTGACTTGCCCTGCTCTGACTTGTTTTAGGTAGTGGTAACCTTGTTGCCTTTTCTTTGATACAGCAGATGCATTTCATGATAGTATTGCATGGTGAGATATCCATATCAGAAGTCATATTTTTGTTTAAAAATTCATGTATTGCATCTGGATGTCTGTGTCCCAGATGTCTGTGCCATGTATGAATGCATTTCTGATGTTGTTTTCTCCACATTTGAGGAAATCACACAGGGTTACAGGTCAAATATGACATCACATTGCTAAGCAACAATAGACCCTCCCTGCATTAAATAACATGCACTGCAACAATCTCTGTCTGTTGTTTTCCAACATATATAAGGAATAATATGCCCCTGTTTTAAAATGTAAGAATATAGAAGCGAGGTGCTAAGTGCAACAAAAAAGGAGTTTACTTTAAAGAGGTGACCTGCTGTTACTATGGGTCACTCCACCCTGGTTGAACCTATATTACTAACATACTGCATTGATTTTATGCACCAGTACAAACTTTTTTTTAATACTCTGTCCCTTTCTACATATGTTTCCATTTCCAAGTCTACATTCTGCAAGATATCATCAAAAATGCTGCAAGGTTTCTGTCCCAGAAAACACATTCATTCCATTGAAGTAAGACTTGGCAATCATGTTAATCTTGGCTATACAAGTGTTGTATGATCAACAGAGAAAAAAGTTTAATTATATGTATAGGACGGACATAGACCATTAAAAGCAAGAAGGTAGAAGTATTCTAAAGGTAGCTGGCTATACTTTGGTAAATCCTTGCCAATCCGCACCTATTTAGCCCATGAGCCAAAGCATAGATAACGTATGAGTAGTCATATCCATCTATGCCCTCCTTCAATTGCTTCATACCTTTAGGCTGACCTGAATAACTGGAACTGCAGGAAGTGCAGTGGAGCTGATGCTCATTCTCACTTATCTGTCAATGCACAATGCACTCACTAATATGGTGTATCCACAAAACTGATCACCAATCTGTATACCTGCCCAGATTGCAGGACATCCAGCCAAATCTGCTTATGTATAGCCAGCTCAAATAGGTAACCAAAGCATATAGGAGAAATACAGCTTCAAGTATTTTAAAGGTAGTCACTCAAAAGTAGACTTTCAAGGGCCTATTTACTAACATTTGAATTTCTATTTTTACTCTAAAAATTGTGTTTTTTTAAATTTCTCTAAAACTCTAAAGATTTGAGATTTATAATATGTAAAACCTGTGAAAAAGTCTAATACAACGCTTCAGCAAGTAAAAGCAGTTGAGGTCCTGTAAAAGTCAATGGAAGCTGCACTGATCTTTTTGGACCTTTTTTTAGCCATTCAGATGTTTTTGGAATTTCTTTTCACTAGTTAGTGTCTAAACTAAAAAAGAATTAGAGGTTTTAATATTTTTTAGTGCATCATTTGTCTCCATTTCTACTTTTTATTTTCAGATGTTTTAATACGTTTCATGGCATTCATGGTTTTAGAGATAAGCAATTCAATTATGGTTTCAAAAAGCTTTAATACCACTAAAATTTGACCTTTAAAAAATAGGCCTCCCCTAACTCTTAAAATTTGATATGTGTAAAAACCACGAAAAACTCTAATACAAAACTTCGGCAAGTAGAAGCCATCAAGGTCCTATAGAAGTCAATGGGAGCTGCGTTGATCGGATTGTTCCATTTTTAATCTATTTGAACCTGAAAAACAGGTGTTTTTAGAAGTTTTTAGAAGTTTTCATACTTCATTGCAGATCGTGAACCATTTTTTACACGCTTTCTCTAGTTATTTTTTGTATATAACTTTCATGGCAATCGTGGTTTTAGAGAAAAATTTAGTTTATTAGCGGTTTCAAAAAACTCTAAAACTACACAAGTTCATATTTTGATGAAAGGGCCTCTCAGCATTTTTTTAACAATATACTCATACTTATGACAATGTTATAAACAGAGAAAGAAAACAAAGGTTATTGAAGGGCAATTTTTTCCATAAAGTTGACAAGCCTGCTTTTCTGTGTGTTTTTATAAAATGCAATGCTAGTCAATTGGTTTTAACCAATATTTTACAATAAAATAATACAATGTAACTGTTGTCTGTTCCTTTAGTTTATTGCCTCATTTTACCATCATATTCTGCTCTAATAATTTCAGTTATATAAATATGCACTTCCAGCTATTATATTCTTTCCAAGAGCAGACGTTTAGGGTATTATTCTCTAAACCTCTAATTTTTCTTTTTCTTGTGCGAAAACTCTGATTTTTAGAAAAAAAACTTGAATTTTACGAAATTTCTTATACCACAAAGACCAAATCTGAAAGTCCGCCATATCGAATATGCTGAGGTCGTGTAGAAGTAAATGGCAGATGTCCCTTTTACAATTTGAAGATATCGTGATCTGAGCTGGGTTTCGTCTGATAATCTAAAACATTTTGGGGTTTTCGGGTGATAACCTAAAAAAATCGAATTATTCGGGTGCCAAATCTGAAAAGATTTGGGTCCATCATGAATGGGAGTTTGGTCAAGCTTAGTTTAATAAAAAGATGAGATAAATTTGAGTTTTCGGAAATTGCCGCTCAGACTGATTTTCCGTTGAAAAGAGCTGGATGGCTGTTAATATTGTGCTTCCTTTTTCAGCTCAATTTTGTGAGGAGGAAAGGTAAAAAGAGGCAGTGAAAAGAAAAAAGAAGAAGAAAAGAGAAAAAGTTGTGACATAATGGCCTTGTAGGGAACGGAAACTGTAATTAAAAGAAGGACAGACAGCAGCAAAGCTTCCCATTCAACGTCTCACAATAGGAGTTCTGATGAAGCAGAACCATGAGAGCGAACAGACATGCCAAATAAAGGAATGGTGGGGATCTGTAAAAGCATCAAGCCCTTTCACTGGCACCCGGTATTTTTACAAAGTACTTGAGTTACACAGGGCCTCACTCCCATCTTGCTTTTAAGTTCAATAAAACCCCACTCCCAATTTGGCACATGCTCATCTTTTCAAATGTCAGAGGAAAGGAACATCTTTGAACAAATTGCCCCTCCGCATTCTGCTGGTGGATATGGGTCTAAAGATCAAGGGTTGATTAAAGGGCGTAGAGGCTGGCAGCGTTTGTTCTCCCAGCATGCAGGAACTGGAATATTTGACGTTTTCCCTAGTGCTTCTTTTTTTTCCTTAGGTATCTAAACTCTCTCCCATGGAAGAGCCAGATAAAATAGATGATATTTGGGGATGGCTTCATGAATTCTGCCTGAAACACTGCTGCTGCCTAATTAAACATATGCATGTAAAAAAAAAAATACAGAAAATATGAACATAATTTCTGGGCCATCTGCCCTCTTCATCCTCAATCGGCTCGAGAGAATATGTCCTGGCCTTTCCACTTCAATAACACAACTGAATGTGTTAATTAGCCACAAACTTTAAGGAAAGCAGTAACAAGGAAATTCTGTGTGTCATATGACAGCCGTAAGAGGCTTTGTGGTTGATCCGTGAATTTAAGTCTGATGAAAGTTTACTTTACCGCTCCCCCATAGCTTGTGCAGAGTGTCCTTCTCTCATGTTAGAAAGGGACCAACCAGCCACTGACCAGCCACAAGGTTTGACAGACAGCTGCATAAGTCCTTCTTTGATCTTTAGCTGGAATGGACATCTGTATAGCTCCCCGGCTCTGTGTAAGAACAAGGCTTTATTAAACACATCATGCTTTGCTCTCTCCCTGTTGAACATTAGAGATCAGCCCCCTTTCACATTCAGATGTGAATTCATATCTTTCAATATCAGACTGGGAAGTGTAATGCATGTTCTGCTACCTCCAGCAATGTATTATACCCTCTTTCTCAAAGAGCTTTAGAACCAATTTTCTGAAAATAAAAAGCATGGTTCCATAGCCTAACATCTTCTCCCAGAGCTTTCTTACCGAAAAATGCATTTCTTCGTTTGTTCTACATAAAATCGACTGCTTCTCCACTTGAACAATTAAATGTGTGGAGCACCCTTTTGCCAAAGTGATTTTAAAAGGTTATGAAATCTAAATAGTACATTAAAAGATTGCATAAATCGTTCCAAATGCCTGCAGATTTGTCATTTATATGATTAAATTGCCTACATCACTGCTGGAAAATTAACTGAATTGAGTGTTGCTTTAATAAAAAAACATTTTTTTTTTTTCTCACGTTTAAAGGAAACAAAGTATGCATATGTGAATGTATATGTATATGTGTGCATATAACTTAGTAACCAGTGAGTGTATAAATCATTTGCATACACAAGGGTTCAATTATAAGCAATGGCTTTGAAGAAGCAATGTAAATAGTATTCCAACAACTAAAGTCGAGGTGAAAAACTCAAATATTCAAATTGATCAAGTTTTTGAGCAAAAAGAACCAAAAAAATCCAAACATCACGAAGATTACAAACATCTTCAAATGGTTCACGGGACATCTGCCATTAACTTCTACATAACCTTGACAGGTTATTGCTGGAGTATTTTTGGATTAGAGCTATTTACAGCTTCGGGGTAGAATAAATCTCAAAAAAAAAATTAAAAAACCAAAAACATTCTATTTTTTTCCCCAGAAAAATAACCCCCCAGATAAACACGATAGAAAAGTTTTGCCTCCAAAGAGGATTAATTATTTTTTAGTTGGAATCAAGAATAAGGTACTGTTTTATAATTACAGAGAAAGTGGAAATACTTGAATTATATGATTAAATTGAGTCTATGGGAGATTTCCTTCCCATAATTCAGAGGTTTCTGGATAACAAGTTTCCAGATAACACCTGTAGTAATATAGTAGCTTAGGCTGAAAAAATAAAGTCCATCGAGATCAGCCTTGTACGTCTAGAGATAGATGGGCCACTGATCACACTGGACTATAGCCTAGGTAAGCATATGCATTAATCCACCCCTGGTTCTTGTAAAAAAGCTGACCACGTCCTTTATTATATTTTAATTCCTATATCGAGTAGAATTTTAAGCAGCAAAGGGGTTGAAACACTTGCTTCAGACGGCAGTGTCGACTAGTTTAAAAAAAAAGTTACTTACTTTTAAGAGACACGTTTCTGGTTTTTAAAATGGAAATTTGGCTTTTCTAGTTAAGAGAGAGCGCATTTGCTCTCTCCGCACTAAATAAAGGGGGCGTGGGGAGGCTAGGATGGCTTCCTGCTTAATACTAAAACAAACTTATGGATAGATAGGTGGATGGCAAGGCTAAATATTGCACAACCATGCTGTGTCCTTTAAATGAAACAAGTAACTCAAAAATCGGACTCAAGCATTAAGCTTAATATATAAAACATAATTGCAGTGAAACTGATGCGCACAACATTTGCAAGACAAACAAATTTCCACCATTCTGGGCATTTAGACAACAGTTATTATCCTGCAACTAGTAGTAGATAAAATACAGAAATGGGATCCGTTTTCCTGGAAACCCATCATCCAGAAAGCTCCAAATTATGGGAAGGGGCAGCAAAAAGCAGTCTCCTGTAACTTTAGGAGCCGAACTTCCGGGTTTTAACCTGGAAATTCGGCTCCGCTAGTGCAGAGAGCTCCATTGCGCTCAATGCACTAGCGATTTTACTCCCCTTTGACCAACTCCGACACTGACTTTTAAGTGCAGAGTGGGGGGGGCAGCAGCCCCAGAATCGACGATGCTTAGAACAAGTTGGTTACGGCTATAGACACAGCCCACTATGGGAACCCTGTAATTACTGCTCTAGGCCAATGGCAGCTCTAGGGTCCCCTGCATCAATGGCACCCACTGCTAGTTGCTATGAAGTATCTATAGATGCTGGTACATTTCTAAATAGTATAAAGCCAGCGGCAGAACTACCGGGGGAGAAGGGGGTGCAATTAGGGCCAGGACCCGCACCCCCTTAGGGCCCCCCAGGCCGCTCACGCACTGCCGATTTCCGGCTGCATCGGCCAATTTCGGGTCAAATAATCTGGTACGGAGGGGGTCTGGGGGGGCGGCGGCATGTCCCGCAACAGGGCCTGCCCCCCTCCAGTTACGTTACTGTATAAAGCATGTTGAAATTTGTGTCTATTTTAGTGTTTTGCACTTGTATTTGTATTTGTATAGCTGCCTTGTCTGAACAATATATTCATTTAGAAGAAACAAAAATGATATCTCAACCCTTTGGGCTAAGCCTGTTTGAGTTTTAATTTACAAGATTCCGCTAGCCTTGAACTGTGTTTTATAGGAAACCTGTAATAACCATTATTTTCCCTGAGCTTATCAATTCTCTGTGTTTCCCAACACACTGAATAGCTTGTTTGAGCTGAATTGGTTTAGAAGTAAACCAAAATAAAAATAGAGGCTCATAAGGCACTGTGATTTGTGTTTAGCTGGGGAACTCTCCAGCTGTCAGATGCCCGGGGCACAGATGAAGTCTGCAATATCTGTTCTTTGCCCAGCTGTGACTGATCAGAGCAGATTCTGAAATGTAAATGGAAGACAAATGCATAGGTATTTGGGAAGGTGAGAGAGGCGTCCTGCTTGGAAGCATGTTGTTGTGTATGCACGCAGAGCACAAGCAAAAAATGAGATCAAAGAACAGTGATCTTGTGGGCAGGTGCTATGAATCTCTCTGCAAGGATGCAAGTCATGGGAAGAAAGCGCAGATGCTCACAGCTTATATTCTTTGCTCATTTAGTCCTCAGCATTAATAAAGACCTATTGGCTGGAGTACTTATGCCGTGATGAGGCCGCAGTCCAGCTGTCTCCTCTCCAGGCTCTGGACCCATCTTCCAAAAGAAAGGACATTGCATCTGCATGTACTGTAAATAACTGAGAAACACTTAATCACTTGTAACTGTTTTTACTTTTAAATACTCTTTGGCTGCCCAAGTGCCCCATAAGTTAGAGTGTCTAGCCTATGATGACATTCGCAGCTGTGGCAAAATATCTTACATTCACGTGTTCTTGCTATTATTTAGGAGACTGAAGTAGATACTACTCTTCAAATAACAAAAGTAAATATACAACTTCATGAGTATAACATTATATATGACTCTCCTCATAGCGGTCGCTTTTTACTTGGCCTTATTCAGGTCTGGAGTCAGGGATGGATTTACATATCCCCATAGGCCCACCACCACTAATCGTCTTTGACCTCTCCCCTTGACAAGTGAGTATGCACATATTTCCTTCATCAGGTCCGAAGCACTGAAGATTAGCATCCAGGAGATTAAAAAAAAAACAAATCTCTTGCATTTCCCCAGTGCTTCAAAAGAATTGCTGGATGTTGTTAGATGGCATGCCGCCCCTAAAATCCTGCTGCCCTAGGCTGGCTGGTGTAAGGAAAGAGGAGGGCCTAGCATAATGTGGAAGGGCTCTGGTCATTAAATTAAGAAGAGGAAATACATTAAAGCAGTCTTTAGCAATGGGTTTTATCCTGGAATATATAGGATAGAGGTGGTTCACCTTTAAATTAACTTTTAGTATGTTATAGAATGGTTAATTCTAACCAACCTTTCAATTGGTCTGCACTATCTCTTTTGTATAGTTTTTGAAATATTTGCCTTCTTCTTCTAATTCTTACCAGCTTCTAAATCGGGGTCATTGACCCCACTGAAAAAAACAAATTCTTTATAAAGCTACAATTTTATTGTTATTGATACTTTTTATTATTCATCTTTCTATCTAGGCCTCTCCTATTCATATTCCAGTCTCTTATTCAAATCAGTGAATGGTTGCTAGAGTAATTTTGACACTAACAAATAGAATGCTGAAATTGCAAACAGGAGGTGCTGAATAAAAAGCTAAATAACTCCGACCAACACCACGAATAATAAAAATGAAAATCAATTGCTAATTGTCTCAAAATGTTATAGAGTTAAATTAAGGGTGAACAACCCCTTTAATAAAAGAAGAAGGTTACAAGCCAGACATAAACATATTTTTTCCATGAATAAAGTTATTTTGAGCCAAAATTATAGTTTCAAAAATTGCATTTTGGAGATTAAGTACTAAAAACTTGAAAAACTTTTTTATTTTATTAAACATTTACTATGCAAAGCAAGTTTTTCAAGCTTTTTTTGAATTTGTGATGGGGAACTCAAAAAGGAGGTCTTACCATGATGCAGTTAAGGTGTAAATACACCTGTTTATGGGCAGATTTATCCAGGGTCGAATTTCGAAGTAGAAAAAGCTTCGAAATTCAACCATCAAATTGGAATACTTCCACTTCGAATATCGAAGTCGAAGTTTTTTTACATCGAATCTGGCCATTTGCGGCCAAAGTAAAATCGTTCGAAAAATGCTCTAGGCTAACATAGCACTTCGGCAGGTTTAAGTTGGCAAAGTATTGAAATCAAAGTTTTTTTTAAAGAGACAGTACTTAGATTATCGAATGGTTGAATATTTGAAGCCGAAGTTGAAGTCGTAGTATCCTATTCGATGGTCGAAGTATCCAAAAAAATTACTTTGAATTTCGAATTTTTTTCCTTCGAAAATTCCCCCTAATTCACTTCAACCCTTGATAAATCTGCCCCTATATGTTTTCTGAATATGATAACATTTACTGTTTATTTTAAATATATATTCTATCCATGTCCATGTCCCTTATGCAAAAACCATTTTAAATAATTCTAAGTTTTTATAAATGTTTTAATAATAAAACAGTAAGCTAAGCTGCATTAATTCATATTAGTGGAAAAACAATCCTATTGGGTTTATTTAATGTTTAAATAATTATTAACAGACTTCAGGCATGGGGATCCACTTTAGGCAAATACCCCTTTTATGGAAAACTCCAGGATCCAAGCATTATGGATAACAGATCTATCTATGTACAGTCTAGTAATTAAAAAAGAAGTCATGTTAATGTTCAAAACGCAGTTTCTGCAATTATTTGAACTGTAGCGCTAAGCATTTTCTTTAACAGGCAATTTACAATCAGGACATTCTTCAATAGGAAATTATCCTATTTTTCATCAAAAATTATCAGCCAGCTTTGTGCCCTTAACAAGGACCCTATTGTATTACAGGTACATGTACCGCATTGGGAACTTTGTAATTCTAGCAAAAAATAATTGAATTCATTTTACAGCAATTGTAATTATTAGGGGTACATTTCATATTAATAATTTGACAAAACGTCACATCAAAATCGAGGGTCAATTCGAATTGTATGATTGGCACAGCGAAAAACAGATTTCATGAAGTTTTCGCTTCAAAAACTCGACTTTTTCAGATTATCAGACAAAAACCCTGAATTTTTTTAGATTATCCAACGCAGATCACGATGTCAAGAAACAACTTCAGGGACATCTGCCACTGACTTCTGCATGACCTCAACAGATTTGAGATGGCGTATTTTCGGATTAGAATTTTTGGCAGCTTTGGGGAATGATAAATCTCTAAAAATGCGAGTTTTCACCCAAAAACTTCAACCAGAAAAAATTGAGGTTTAATAAAGTGCCCCCGTAGTGTATATTTGTGTATACTGTATTTGGCATATACAAAAACCACCCAAAGCGAGCACTTTGATACTATTTGCTTTTTTTCCTTTTTTATTTATAATTAAGACATGCTGTTCCTGTGTAATGATCTTTTTCCAGCAAAAGGGACAATCACAGAGCAGGCTATAAGCTCTACAAAATACTGTAGCTTTACTAAAAGAAGAGAAAAAATCAAATGATGTGCCCACCATGTGGTTTGCTGCCTTATTAAATTCTAGCCCTGTTGTTGTCTGTACCTTTCCTACAGACATGGCTGATATCTTTTCACCGTGCTACATATCCAGTAACAGCAGATCAATTCCCACGTGCCTCTGCTACTCCTTCCATCCGCTCATATTATTGTGACAAATTGATAAACTACATCTTCACTCAAATAAAGATTTGATATCACTCTTTTAATCTGCTATCAATAAGTTATTAATCGTTCACCTGACCTGTTCTAATCTCCGTCTGCCTTCAAATCCAATAATCATTTTAAAATTCACAGCCGAGTGAAAGACTTACTTTAAGTAATCAATTTCCTGAGGAGTTCATTTATTTCTTCCTCAATGAGTTCAACCCAGTTCCTCAATAGCTGCAGGGAAATAACCGAAATTAACTCAATAAGTACAATAGCAGTAGGATGCAGGAGGCTGATGTTGCCATATAAACAACCTATTCATTTGTTTAGGGCTTGAAATAAATCAGAGAGCGGAAGGAGAGGAAAAGAGAGGGCATTCTCAGTGCCTCTGATATTTTCCTTTGTCTCCTGTTTCCAAAACAATGACTCAGAGTTTAAACAGAATTATTTAGTCCACCTTACCTGCCCTCCAGATGTTATTGAATCATGGGATCAAAGGAAGAAGAGAGTTGTAGTTGATTAAATGTAGATTGAACATCACTTAATTAGCAAAAAAAAATGCTAAAGGAGAACTAAAGAGATCTAAACAAAATATTAGAAATGCTAATATTTGGGCTTCTGTACCAGGCCAAGGCAACCACAGCACATTGGCAGTAAAGATCTGTGTCTCCAAAGTTTCCCCAGTAGCTCCCCATCTTCTTTTCGCAGATTCAGTGCACATACTCTGTGCTGCTGTCACTTACTTGAGCTTATGGACCGACTCACAATATATATATATATATATATATATATATATATATATAGAACATAAAAGTCAAAATTCTAGGCAGATAAGTATTTAAATCAGGTTTTTCTTCATTACATGACAGTTTAGAAAGCAATCTGCATCAGAACGCTAGTGAATTGATGCTAGCGTTAGCCACTTCGCGCTCAAGTAAATCTGCCCCCATATCTGCATGGGAATTACAGTTTTCTCGTACACTTAAGGAAGTTTAATTGGCTACTGAATAAACAGATCATGGTGTGCGTGTGGCTGGGGTCCTGTTATCCCTCCATACCCAGCTGCCATGCTGTAACAGGGTGAAGTAGAGTGGCAGCGAGTGTGCTGATGTCTCTCCTCCTCTTGTCCCAAGCAGATTACACCAGCACTACAGCCAAGTGGAAGTTTCATGCAAGTTGACTATCCATTGCCCTATGTATTAAAACTGAACTCTTACTGATGGAGTGTGTGCAGCTTTATAAATCACCTTCATCGCTATTGGTTTACTGTGCACCTTAGACCTTTGGTTATTATTATTCCTTCCACTAGTAACATCCCATTGGTTATTACAATTGTCTTAAATATTTGAGACAACTTTTTTAGCAGATAGGCAGATAAATCATTGTCATTTATCCCTTGAGAAACCTGAAAACTTTTGTATAAATCTGCCCTATTTTGCCCATGTAAACAGCATACACCTAGTGGAAGTCTATTTGCCATTGTACTCTAGTCCATTGTTTATCTATCAAGCATTATAATATGTTTGCTTGGAGTTTGTGCAGTGGTTGGTACTGCAGGGGAACATGTTTGTCATACATAGCCAGAGGCTACTTGGGGTTAGGGTTGCCACCTTTTTTGGAAATAAAAACCGGCCTTACTATATTCTTGACATTTTTTCCTCATAATGAAATTGGCATCAAGCATCATTTTTACCGGCCAAGCCGGTAAAATACCGGCCAGGTGTCAACCCTACTTGGGGTCCTAGATTTATATATTGTTCATGCACAGACTGTTTTAAAACATTGTTATTGTTTGGAACTCATTATATGAATTAAATTAGCTTGACTTAATTTACTGTATCTCTTTCTATAGACTACTACACTGTTCATTATATAGGTTATAATTTCACTTTATACACTTTACATGTATAAGCGCCTGGTGAATGTATATCAGTACAGGTATGGGACTTGTTATCTAGAATGCTCGGGACCTGGGTGTTTACAAATAAGGTTGTCTTTCCTTAATTTGGATCCTCGTGAGGCAACTTCGGGCGACTTTTGAATACGAAGCGCCGCGCGTGCCATGCCGCAGGCGACTTTTCATTATAGCTGGCGCAAGACAGAGGGAAGGCGTTCGGGGAGACTAATCGTCACAAAGACGAGGCGATTAGTCATCAGGCGACTAAATCTCTCTGAATAGCCCAGTGTGCCCCTACCCTAAGTCTACTAAAAAATTATTTAAACATGAAATAAAGCCAACAGGATTGTTTTGTCTCCAATAAGGATTAGTTATATCTTAGTTGGGATCAAGTACAAGGTACTGTTTAATTATTACAGAGAAAAAATAAAATACTTCTCTAATTATTCAATTATTTGATTAAAAGAGTCTATGGAGTAATTTAAATTTTTTTGAATAATGGATCTTGTACCTGTACTAGGCCTTGTGCAGAAAACAATCGCTCCCAGTTCCAGTTTATTTCAGGCACTGATATTGTGTTAGTGCATAAGTGCAAGATAGCAGCATCACTGAAGTGGAAAACTTAATGCCACTAAATCATTAGAAAAATGCACCCACTGCATTGAATTAGCATAATTTAAGAAACATTTTGGAACCACACTATTGTTGGAAATGGCTACAATATGACAGTGGCTGCATATCCTTAAAGCTGAATGAACTAAATACATTGGTGTTGCCAAAAGATAAATGAAAGGGATGACGTCAATTTGCGATGATTTAAACCCTCAATTTTTAATGATCAACTTGTGAAAATGATTGTCTAAAAATTATTTATACCTACTGTAAACAGAATGCAACTGGTCCTCACTTCCCTGATGTTAGCCTTTTATCCACAGTCATTGAAAGGGGTATTTAAAGGCAATATTATTGTCATCCTGCTCAGCTTCAAGCATGCTGGGTGCAGTGTTGTTAGAACTAAGATCCCTCGAACAGTAAAAAGTTTCTTAAAATAAATTAATAATAGGTTTTACACTGACACAAACTGTATGCTTCAGAGCAGGAAAGCAAGTCTAGTAACAGTGACATTACTACCAGGGTTTTGTGGGGACCACCATCACAAGGATGGCAAGTGTTACTGTAGCTACACCCCTGGTCCTTAAAGGTCTGTTTGTAATGTATTAGTTCTGTAACTGCAATATATGGTGCTAATCCATATGAAAGGACAGCAATGGACTTTTATACCTTGATACTAAAAGCCATATATGGCAAATAATTTATAAATATTTTGTTATTTACCCCTATGCATAATCCATATATTAAAATCAGTATTTCCATAACAAGGGAATTGCATAAAAATATACAATGTATATAATTATTTTATTACTATCCTTTACAATGACAAATTCCAGGGCATGTACAAAGATCATACATCATTCTCATCAGTCCCTGCCCCAGTGGAATTTACAATATAGGGTCCATATCACATTCACTTACACTTACACTATCAAGAGCCAATTACCCTGCCTGTAGGTGTAGGAGGAAACCCACACAGACATGGGGAGAACATAATTTTATAGCTTGTTTTATTCTTGACAATTTATACAAAAACCTTTGGAGTATCCAATTTAAGAAGGATATTAATAGATATTCTGTAATTAATGCACAAAGTCCAGGTAAATTTTGAATTAGGGATTCTCACAAAAACTTATATGAGAACAAAGTCTTTATTTCTAGTTAATGCATCTTTCTTAGTTTCCTGTGTGTTTATACCTAAAACGAGGTCCTTGAATTTTTATAGTATATAATGAAATATTGGGGAGAGATGCTTGGTTGCACATAGCAGCCCCCTCCCTATGGCTTTGCAAACCCCACATAAGCATTAGCAATGATATCCATCATGTGCTGTCAAATGAGAAAACACTCTAAACATCCAGCAAAACAAGCAGATCTTTACACCAAAATGCAGGCCGACAGCTCCTACCATCCATCCTCCCACAAACGCTGTAAGGTGCATGGGCCCTGGGCTAAAGACGCTAGCCGCCTATGCTGAAATACTAATTAAATGTAACTAATTAAGTCAACAGATATAAAACAAGATAGATAACCATTAACTGAGATATGAATATAGTTAACAATGCCAAGTTATTTATCAAAATTCCTTTTCTTACTTCTAAAAACAGCCCTGGTTAAATGGAAGGCTTCCAAGGCCCAAAATTAATGAAATGTCTGTGCTAAAATGGCAGCAGAACATACTTTACTCCCAAACTGGCCTACCACTGGCATTGTGAGGCACGGTATTCTCATAGATGGAAGAGGTAAGGGTGCATACATTGTTCTCTTTCTTCTTCTTGGTAATTATATCTAATAAAAGAGGAGGATGTTGAAACATCTATCACGTCTTATTGTTAATTGTTTTATGTGAACAGAGTCATTTGTCAGTCAACACTTATTTTACATTCCGCGGACCAAAAACTCTGCAATTAAAAGACTAACATTATAAATTAACAGATATATTATGATTAAAAATGTTAATTGTATCAGCAGAGGGCAACATGTTTATTCAGTATTCCTACAACCAGATCTTTGACTCCATATTATGTCAGGCACTTTAATTTCTGAAATAGTCATTGCAATGGGTGGGAATCAAAAATCATAACTTATTCTTTATGTCTTATTAAGGGGCCGATTCATGAAGCTCGAGTGAAGGATTCGAATGAAAAAAACTTTGAATTTCGAAGTATTTTTTGGGTACTTCGACCATTGAATTGGTTAAATTCGATCGAATTCGATCGAATTCGAACGATTCGAACGATCCGAAGTAAAAATCGTTCGACTATTCGACCATTCGATAATCGAAGTACTGTCTCTTTAAAAAATACTTCGACCACCTACTTCGGTAGATAAAACCTACCGAAGTCAATGTTAGCCTATGGGGAAGGTCCCCATAGGCTTGCCTGTGATTTTTTGATCGAAGGATTTTCCTTCGATCGTTGGATTAAAATCCTTCGAATCGTTCGATCGAACGAAAAATCCTTCGATCGATCGATCGCAGGATTTGCGCAAAATCCTTCGATATTCGAAGTCGAACGATTTTAGTTCCCAGTCGAATATCGAGGGTTAATTAACCCTCGATATTCGACTCTTGATGAATCGGCCCCTTGATCTTTAACAAATGGAAAACAAATGAACTTTCCCACCTTGCAAGTATGAAACGACAAGGTAAGACTGGGTTGACAACAAGAAGCACAAATCCTGAAAATTGAACTTTTATTCAAAATGTTTTCTGGTTTTTATAATGCTACATTGAAGAAGTAAGAATCAGGAACGGGACAGAGGCAGCATTGCTGCTACTAATAGCAACTGCATTTACAAATAGGTTTTAAATCATTGAAAATATGTAAATAATGTATATTGTAAAAGTGCTTAGAACTCAAAATTTTATTTTAGAGTTTACTTTAAGACCAAGGTTACTGTGTCCCCACTGGGCCCTGCCACCCCAGGCATGGGTTCCCCTTACCTCCATCAAAAATACCTCCTACACTTGATGCAAGTCCTCCCAATGCTCAACCGGGACAGCCACAAATGTATACCTCTGCCAAAGTCCCTGGCAAAATGTGGTCCAGGGCCAATTGGACCTACAAGGGTCGGGCCCACTAGATTTTCTTCAAGTCCCCGGCACCCCAGTCTGATGCTGTATCCTGCAGTAATAACTTCTGTAAGCAAAGGAATGCAGATCCTTGATAAAATTAGAATTTTATATATTATCAATGGGCCAGGGAATACAGACAAAGGAAACCAGTGTCAGACTGGCCTATTAGGAAACCCTGAAAACTTGCAGTTTCCAGGTGCCAGTGGACCCTTCTGCTCCTAGCTGTTTAACCTATTTTATATTCATTCCTTATCTCTGTATGAAAACAAAATCCATGTAGGGATACATTTTAGCATGTAAATAAAAGAGATTAGGAGAATAAAGAGGTTGAGTCAGGAGAGCAGTGCAAATAGTTTGGAGAGTGGGCCTTAAGATGGCCATAGATGTTGAGATTTTTAAAAGATCCGATCATCATCTTGAGACCACGATTATCTCGGAACGATCCAATGGGGTAAATTTATCAAAGAGTGAAGTTCCGCCACTAGAGTGAAATTCCGCAGCTCTCCATTCATTTCTATGGGATTTTGAAAGGCGTATTTATCAATGGGTGAAAGTGAAAGTTCACCCTTTGATAAATACGCCTATAAAAATCCCATAGAAATGAATGGAGAGTGGCGGAATTTCACTCTAGTGGTGGAACTTCACTATTAACTTCACTCTTTGATAAATATATCCGTATGATCGTACGAATTGTCCATCAACTAAAAAGACCAATTTGCCAGGAAAACAAAGGGTAGCTGCCAGCTTGTCCCTGCAAAAATAGATAGATTGCACTGGGACCGACAAAGATTTTTTAACCTGGCCGATCGATTTCCTGACAGATGTCGGCCGAAAAATCGTAAGATGTTCGATCGTTCGAATCCCACTAACCACACGATAATTTTGAAGGATTGGTCAGACTTCGAAATCTTTGCGTCTATGGGGACCTTAAGGTCTGAGGTTTTCTAGTGCGTCCCTGGCATCTCAGTCCAACACTGGAAGAAATAGTCATTCACATAACCTGCTAGATCCAAACAATGCTGCCTCCTGTGGCTCAGCCTGGAGGAGCAACATCCAGCACACACCAAGCCCCTTGTTCTAAACCAATAGCTGTATCTAACAATAACTGCATCTAACAGATATAACTGCCCTTGGTTTATTATTATTTGTTTGATATGGGTATTATTTCACTAAAACCTACAGTATTTCCAAAGTTTGTTTCTGCCTCTTAATGACCCCTAGAATGCAGGGCAGTTAACTGTGCATCAGTTGACTCATTCATTTACAGCAGTGTTGCAGCTTGAAGGATGTACTTTAGCAGCCTAATGCAAATAAATACTAATACTATACAACTAAAAATTCTATGCTGGTTACCTAAAGTCATTATTCTTGTATTCTATACGCTTGGTATAGGCCTTACAATGAACATTTGCCCCAGTTCTCTACATGATTGACTTTGGTATGCAACCCTCTTAATCTTGCCTGTCACAATAAAAGCAAATTAAATTGTAGGTAAAATGCTACTGTTCATTTTCCAAGAAGTTCTAGTGAGTTTAATACCACACATTTCACTGTCTGCCCTTTCTGTTTGCCAACTTTACCTGCAATGCCTGAGCAGATTTTTAGCTCCCGGCAATTTAGACAGACATGCTGAGCTAGAAAAACCAAAGATGTTAATCTGACCACATATGCTATAGCTGATGTAAGGAGTCTTAACAGTAATAGTAATAATGCAATCAAATTTGGAAATCAGCTGCAATGATTAACCCTTTACAGAGCAAGAGCAAATTTGCAGACCGGAATTAAAATGTCACTCATCTGTATAATTGTGTCATGTGTTGCAGATTTCTAGGGCAAACTTGAAAAGGTTTTTTTGTTTATTCTGTTAAGGGAAGATCTACACAGACACGATTCAAGGTTAATCCATTTCCTTTCAGAATTTCTAAAGTTCATTGAGTCTCCCAGAGCAACAAAGACTTATTTATGCAAATAAGAATTTCACAATTTCACAATTCTGGACATAACAAGGACATATTTTAGGGGAAATGTATCAGTGTCCCAGATATATATGCTAGAGGCACAAAAAGGGGGAGCAAATCAGCATTTCTCCCCCATTATAGACATACCCATGAATAAAAGGCTTAGGGGCACATTTACTATGGGTCGAATATCGAGGGTTAATTAACCCTCAATATTTGACCGTCTAAGTAAAATCCTTTCGACTTCGAATATCGCAGTTGAAGGATTTACCGCATTTCCTGCGTTCGAACGATTCGAAGGATTTTAATCCATTGATCAAACGATTTTCCTTCAATCCCAAATTGGCTAGAAAGCCTATGGGGACCTTCCCCATAGGCTAACATTGATGCTCGGTAGGTTTCTAGGTGGCGAAGTAGGTGGTCAAAGTTTTTTTTAAAGAGACAGTACTTCGACTGGTCGAATAGTCGAATGATTTTTAGTTTGAATCGTTTGATTCGAAGTCAAAGTCGTAGTCGAAGGTCGAAGTAGTCAATTCGATGGTCGAAGTAGCCAAAAAAATACTTCGAAATTCAAAGTATTTTTTATTCTAATCCTTCACTCGAGCTAAGTAAATGTGCTCCATCGTGTGCTATAATAAGGGAGTGTATTATACAGGTATAGGATTTATTATCAGGAATGTTATGGACCGGGGATTTTCTGGATAAGTGTTTTTATCCTAAGTTGGATCACCATACCCAATAGGGTAAACACAATAGGATTTTTTGTGCCACCAATATGGATTCATGCAGCCTGCTTATTATCAAATATAACGTACTGTTTTATTATTACAAAGAAATAGGAAATGATTTACCTATAGTATGAAATGATATACACCCCTAAGTAACCATCCATAGAATCACCTCTACACAAATATAATATCTTTTAACGACACTACTTGGTACCTGGGGTTTTCAGAATATTGAGTCTTTCTGTAATATGGAGCACCCTGCCTTAAGGCTATAAAATAACATTTAAACATTAAGTAAAAAACGTAGAACTGATGTGCCACAAATTTCTTCAATCTTAGTTACCATTAAGTACTGGTACTGTCATTATGACAGAGTAAAGGCTAAGTCAAATATGGAACTGTGTTTGTTTAAATGGAACCCAATGGGAAACGACAATGCAATATTTCAGAGAGTTCTGAAAGAGTCTCTAGATAATAGATCCCATAGCTATATTTTAATTCTTAACAAGCACAAGAGCAGGGAGCACTCACTGACCCTTAAAGGAGATGCCGCTGTGCTGCTACGTGTATCCGCTCTTAAAGCATGTACATTCCAGCAAGAAAATCCTCAATCATGGAGCACCAGCGGTGTTAAATCACTTTATTTAGAAAATCTTAAAAAGCATGAATAGAGCGCACAACAAATTAACACTTGACGCGTTTCGTGGACAGAAGCCACCTCAAAAGCAAATTATATTTTAATCCTGTTTCTTTCCATTCTACACTATTACCTCCAGTGATAGATCACTAACTCTTTTTGTTGAAAACATATAATGCATTTAGTCACTAGGGGCACAGGATCAGACTGACATCTAGAAAAGCATGTATACAAATTTCTAAATGTTATTATGTTTAGTTCTCCCTGAAAAAAGCGTTAAGGTGTGAAATAAGCAGTTATATACATACTTATATCATAGGGAGACAGAGAGAAAGATAGGGCAGTAATTAACATATTTATACAGTGGGACGGATTAAGTGCAACATATTAAAAAGCAGAAGGAAATCAGTCCCTGACTCATACAAGGGAAGCAGATAGGAACAGAAGAGACAAACATATGGATAAATAAGTGAATACATGTAGTATGGTGCAGAGGTGGGAAGGGCTTTAAAATTTGATAGCTTTCATATAATTTTCCAAAAGCTGACTCTCTTGCACCCCATAGCTTTTCATAGTAAGCTTCCCAATATACAAGATGCTTCTAAAATATCAATTCAGCTCACATTGATGCTATTCAGAGGTACTGAGTGCCAATGCACCCCTTCAGCCTGACGCACATCTGCACTCGCAAGGGATCCCTGGAACTGCCATCAGCCTAGTGGAGGTTAGAGATGGTTACTGAATGGTTGCCTAAATATCTGGCTATCTTCCACATACAAATGATATTTAAAGCAAAATGAATAGATGAGGTCTCCCAAATAAAGAATTTACAAGGGTAACAAAACTTTGGAGCACCGGAAAACTAACCACAAGGGGATTTGTGATGGGCAAATCTAACCCATTTCACTTCCCGAAACCTTTAGGGGCATTTTTTCACAGCACATGCAGTGAAATATTTTGCTTGTCCCTAGAGGGGATTTTTAAGCATAACAAAGGATTAGTTAGAAAACTAAGAAGAAATAAAAAATATTGATAAACTATGATAATTGTGATCTTTCCTGATAGAACAGGAAAATCAGCCAGTTTGGTAGCGGAGAGAAATAAAAAAGGATAAGGATGAAAAAAATACATTTAGGGATAATCAAAATCGCAGTATCTGTGCCAAACAACCTCTATTTAATTCAAATATCTTTTCATGTGTTTGTAGATAGTTGCTTTTCCCAGACCCAATTGATTTAGAATTCTTGCATAAGTAATTACCAATTAGGTTAGCGCTTGTCCACAAAACACTCATATACTTTATTAAAATTCACCTCCTTAGTGTTTATTAATAACTAAAAAGTTTCACATGTTAATATTTACCAGCTTCATAAAATGTTACATTAAGGGGCCGATTCATCAAGAGTCGAATATCGAGGGTTAATTAACCCTCGATATTCGACTGGGAACTAAAATCGTTCGACTTCGAATATCGAAGTCGAACGATTTTGCGCAAATCCTGCGATCGATCGATCGAAGGATTTTAATCCAACGATCGAAGGAAAATCCTTCGATCAAAAAATCACAGGCAAGCCTATGGGGACCTTCCCCATAGGCTAACATTGACTTCGGTAGGTTTTATCTACCGAAGTAGGTGGTCGAAGTATTTTTTAAAGAGACAGTACTTCGATTATCGAATGGTCGAATAGTCGAACGATTTTTACTTCGAATCGTTCGAATCGTTCGACTTCGATCGAATTTAACCAATTCGATGGTCGAAGTACCCAAAAAATACTTCGAAATTCGAAGTTTTTTACATTCGAATTCTTCACTCGAATTTTGTAAATCTGCCCCTAAATTCACCGAATATAATTGTTTCTTTTCATATCCAGAAAATTAGGTCATACACCAACATTCTTTAGAAGACTTCATACATATAGTAATTTTAATGGTATTAATTAATTTTAACAAGTAGAGTAACTGTTTAACTGATATGTGTAGACCAGAAGAGGACCCCACAACACTTAAAATTTACCTTAAAAACACCTTTCCCTGGCCAGGAGATTAGTACGTTTTTAAAAGAAAACTCCACTCAAGTTTTCCCTTTGCCACTCCCTTGACAAACCACTAGAGCATGAAACACTTAGGGGCAGATTCACTAAAGGGAGAAGTGGCTAACACTAGCGACTATTTTCCAGCGTTGCCACCCGCAGGGACATCGCCAGTTCGCTAACAAGTGCAGGTGCCAATTTGCTAGTGAACGGGACAGTTGATAGTGTTCATTCACACTCTGGCGAACGATCGTTACTCCGCAAATTCAACAAAGTGCGGATTTTATTGAACAAAACTTTGACTTCACCAGAGTTGACTTCGCCACCTCAGACCAGACGAAGTGCTTAAAAGAAGCTAGATCTTCTGCCATCTTCTTACATCACTTACATCATATCCTGTGTGCCGAAAATGCATTAAAGTTCAAAAAACGCTGGCGACTTTTCATTTTTTAGGCGGGATTGGCTGCAAAAGTCCTAACTTACTTTTTTGGGTAACCGGTTTTCTCCGGTTTTCTCCATCCATTTTATAACATATGGAACATTAATTTTACAGTGGGCTCATGTGTAGGGCATTAGATTAATTCTCTTGTCTTTATTAAGGTTCCTTGGACACGTGTAATAAAAAGTGGTAACTTCCAGCATTTTCACCAACATTTATAATAAAGATCTCCATACAACTTTAAATTACCCACCCTATGCAGATTGACCTAAGCGCAAGATCACTAGCGAATTTTCGCTAGGCACAAATGAACACTAGCGCATCTTCGCTATGAAATGTTTGCACTGCCGAAGCAACGCTAGCGAAAAGTTTCCAGCATTCGGCACCCAGGGATCAAATTCGCATATTAGTGAATTAGCACAGTGGTAGCGACTTTGCACCTGGCCAAGAGTAACTCTCTCTCTCTCTCTCTCTCTCTCTCTCTCTCTCTCTCTCTCTCTCTCTCACCATAGCTTCAGTTAGAATCAGAGGCCAAAGTTTTCTTTTTACAAAATGAATTAACCTCCCAAAAATCAATGAAGTTTCACATTCCTAAAAGACTGTGATGTCTATCTTCATTTTAAAATTATATCCGCAGCAGGAAACCATAATCACAATGCCTCTGTTGCTGATGCAGTACATATATAGTAAAACCTGTTTTTTATATATATTTCAGGGGAAAAAATTGTACTTGCCAAAAAAGTTTCTTATAGTTTCACTGGGTGTCTCTCATCTTATAGCCAGTGTGACAAAAACTGAGTGTAACAAACTATGCTGCTTTCCCAAATAATTCAAATCATCAGGGTGATATAGAAAAGAAAAACAGAAAGAGAAGTGAAGGCATTCAGGGTTGTAGCTTTGGCTGAGCTCTGGAATCTCCTGCGTGTTTAAAGGGAAAATTACTTGACAAACTGTTTAAGCTTTCCAAGTCTCCAGAGAGGTAGTGAAAAGTGTTTTACCAACAAAGGGATTGAGTAGAACAAATATTCTAAGCCTTTAATGAGATAGCTGATCCCTCTAATACCTGCTTCACTTTGTGCCGAGGGCTATTACAGCCAACGATACACTGAGTTTTCCTTCATAGAAACCCTCAGTGATCGAAGAAACTGCTGCAGTGTGCAGTCCATTCATTCATTCATTAGGGGGTAGAGGTCCAATCCAATTACCTTGATTCACACTGAGGGACCTTCAGAAGTGCAGCTCTTTCAGTTTCCCCTTTCTCTTGTTTGTTAATCCCCCACTCATTAAGCCTCTTGTTCCTTCCACCCGGGGACCAGGGAACCACCAAGGAGGAGTTTATGCAACAGGCTCAAAAAGAAAACAAAAACTAAGCATTTTTTTCAGTCACATACGTTGCAATTTAAAATCCCAGCCAGCCCAGTCATTCAGATCCCCAGTGGACTGGTAAGAAAGGGCCCTCGGCTGGAGTCTTTTTATTATGAGTTCTGCCCCTTTGTTTGCAGGGCAGCCTGTAGTTTTATTACTTTGTGTTTAAGCATCACTTCTATCATTAAGCTGGGATGAGCTGGCTTTAGAGAATTTCCATAAATGGCCCATCAGTAAGCCAAGGCCAGTCAATTCCATGTGCCAGCCAGGCTGATCCTTATCTCTAGGGTCAGTTCTCACCTGGAAAAACCTTAAAGGGAATTCAATTGAAAAGTGATTTTTTTTTTCTTTTACAAAATGATATACTTTCACAGATTTTTTTATGCATAAATCAACATATAAAAAAAAAAAAGAAATATATATATATATATATATATATATATATATATATATATATATATAGAGCCAATTCTTCCATAATTTGGATCTCCATAGCTTAAATCTACTAGAATGTTAAAAAAAACACAATAGGCTGACTTTGCTCCAGATAATGATTTATATCTCAGTTGGGATCAAGTACAAGTTATTATTTTATTATTATAGAGAAAAAGTACACCATTTTAAAAAAAAAAAATATTTGTTGGATAAAATGGAGTCTATGGGAGACAGCCTCGTAATTCAGAGCTTTCTGAATAACGGGTTTCCGGATAAAGGATCCCATTTAATGCATGTTAGCACTTCTATACTACTTGCTCTGCAAAATTTATTGCAGTGAAACAGTGTCCCCTGTGGCCAAGGGACCATGAATAATAATAGAAAGCTTGTTTTCAATTAGTGAATCATTAACATTTAAACAAAGCGTTTTTGTATCACGGGGTACCTTGCTTTTATTCTGTCGGACAAGCTGGCCAAAGTGTACAATTTTTGGACTATGTATGGATTGTCCTGACATTTTTCGTACCATGGCGATTGTTCATTTAGTTGATCGGACAAGTTAAAACATTTCTGCCGGCTAACGATAATTTCTCTGTATGTATTGCCTATCTGACGATATCAGTGGGAGATTGTCACTAGTATTTGTTGGACATAACTTTCGTACAATTACTATCATGGGCAGAATATCATCTGATTTGTTCTCTAACTATTTTATTTGATCTGGTTAGTGGCAGGTCAAGAGATGGCACCTCACCATCATTCTGATATTAAGGCTATATCTTCACGTCTATGGCCAGCTTAACTGACCTCTATCATTTTCCAGTTGTATAAATGGTACATGGTCAGTTTAATGTTTCTTAAATACAGATATAGTAACGCTGATGTTACAGAATACATTTTCTCTGCCACATACCACGATTTTCTCAGAACGATCGTACTAATTGACCATCAACTAAAAAGACCAATTTGTCAGGAAAACAAAGGGGAGCTGCCTGCTTGGCCCTGCAAACATAAATAGATTGCACTGGGACCGACAAAGATTTTTAACCTGGCCGATCAATTTCCTGACAGATGTCGGCCGAAAAATCGTAAGATGTACGATCGTTCGAATCCCACTAACCGCATGATAATTTCGAAGGATTGCTTGGACATCGCTAAAATCGGTGGTTCGGCAAGAAGAATCGTCGCGTCTATGGGGACCTTTAGATATATTATGATCCAATCCAAGATTTGTTCAAGGCTTTATTTCTGCTTCTGCCAAATATTAAATTTGAAAACCATGACTGCATTTTCATCTATTTTTTAACTATGAGATTCATTACAGAGTAGGTTTAACATCCCCTTTATTTTCCTATGACATTTTAAGTAAAATGTGGGAACAGAGTTTATAGGTCAAATGGGGCTTTCTTTATCTTCATTTTTGTATTGGATGCATGGGAGCTGTCATGCTGCTTTCTGGTATGAATAAAGTCAGCAGATCATTAAAATGTTGATATTTCTCTGCTCGGTGCATTTATTAGAAGTGTCCCTTATTTTTACAGGTAATCTGGGAACCTTACTTAAAACATAAAATTATATATCTTTAGTTTTCACACTGGCCAAGGTATCTTGCAAAAAATGCTACACTACTTGTTTTTCTCAACATAGAATAAACATCTTGCAGAGATGGGTGCCCTATTCTTTTTTCAAGAAGAAAAGATACACAAAGATTTTATTGTTTCTGTTTTAAAAGAACACAAAAGGTCAGTATAATCCCCTTTAATTCCCTGTTGTCACCTTCCAGTGCTTTGTTGGGATTCTTGGGTAACTGCAAAGCGATATAAATTCAGATCTTCGAATAATAATCCACCATGCTATAGCTCTCCTTTCTAATTAGAAATAATAAGGTGTGTTTAGTTAAACAGCGGGGTTGCATTTCTATTCTACTTTGTTCATCTTGGACATCTCCCAAATAAGATTCCTGCAAAGGTTTAAATGCTCCATCCCTATCTGAATAACCATTGTGCTCTGCATCCAACAAGGGGCAACCAGTTTTAATTTATAAATAACTATAGCATCTATAATAATTTCCTTGGAATTTGTGCACTGTCAGCAAATGCACAAATGTATTACTGCAAATGTGCACACAGTCAGCACAATTGCAGAACATTTCCAGCACATTCACAATCTCTGTACATATATATAAATAATGGAAAAGTAACTAATAATTATTAAGGTGCTGGCAAATTCTCTTTCAAAGTCCCCAATATTCCTCCTATCATGAAACAGATGTGCATTGTTTTTTATTAAATTATTGGGTTTGCATTATGATAATATAATCATCAGAAGAGACCAAAATGTTGCTTCACTAATTAAAAAGCAAAGATCCGCAAGGGCCCCGCCTTTATCTAATGCTAATATATACATATATACAAAAAAATAGAAATGTATCCAGCCTGCACCAAGGATAGCAGACCAAGGAATACATATTTATTTACATAATACTTAAAAGCCATTAATATCCTGTAAATTATTTTCATATAAAGGAGGCTTTGTAATGTTATTGGTTATAAATGGTGCTTATTGATGTAATTTCACATGCCTCAAGTAAATTTTAATATATAATTTACCCCTGTAGTAAAATATGAGAACATTACAAGTAACATTGGAGTTCGATGACCTGTAAAAAAAAAAAAGCCTCGGCCTTCAGCCTCAAGCATTTATATGGCCATTAAACTGCTCGGTGACTTATGATACATCCTTATATTTTACAGTAGGAGGTAAAATAATTACTAAATATCTAATTATATATACTACATAGACTTCTCTGCAAAATACTACCATTTGAGACTTTTTTTAATATTATTCACTGAATTGAATTGTCTATTAGGCATTTATTTACGCCCCATAAGATGATAACTTAAGCAATGTTAGATGTTCTTGGTGTAGGTTATAGCAATGTAGACCTACCAAATATGTATCCCATGCATCCATACATACAGTTTCATATATATATATATATACTGTATATGACTTTTCCTTGTATTGTATTATTTCATTCATTTAAAGGGATGGTTCACTAGTATGTTTTCAATTAGCCTTCATTTATTCTTTTTTTATAGTGTTTGAATTATTTGCCGTCTTCTTCTGATACCCCATCTAAAAAACAAATGCTCTGTAAGGCTACAGATTTATTGTGATTGCTACTTTTTAGTACTCATCGTTCTTTTCAGATTCTCTCCTATTCATATTCTAGTCTCTTATTCAAATCAATGCATGGTTACTAGGGCAATTGGCATCCTAACAACCAGATTTCTTAAATAGCAAACTGTAGAGCTACTAAATCACCAAATTGCAAATTTACTCGGTCATACTAAAAGTTAATTTAAAGGCAAACAACCCCTTTGAGAGATAGCCTTAATATGAACAAAAAGCAAGAATCCTACAAAAAAAAAATTTCGCCCAAGGTGGTTGAAGAACTTCTCCTCCAAAAACCTCAACTCAGTGGAATTAAAGGTAAACCAGCGCTTAAATCATGGAGACGAAAATAGAGAAAAAGTGTAGTAAGTTGAAACTGTTAGCTCACATACACTTCTACACAAACTATGAGTACAAAACAACAAGTTAGTAAATTAAAATTACTAAACTATATTTTTTATTTTTTTCTTGAACATTTTTTCTTTTCCCTTTTTTTCTTTTTTTTCATCTCTATGCTTTAAGTACTAGTTTATCTTCAATTGCATCCATTTAAGAGTAATCATGATATTCCTTGATCCACCAGGATAACAGGACTATCATTGTGAATGGCTCACCAACCAGCCATACATACCCAGATGACTGGGCAGTATCATAAAAATTGACCAAACTCAGTGGTGTAACTAGATATTACTGCGCCCCACAGCAAAATATTTTTCATGCCCTCAAAATGTTTAGAGGATGACTTGTTTTACCAATATTTATTGAAACTGTATATGAATTAGGGCCTCATGGGGCCCCTATACCTCCTGCCCCCCCCCCCTGCAGCCACAGGGTCTGCTCCTTCTATAGTTACACCCCTGACCAAACTGCATCATCAGATACACTGACATGAATAATATTGTCTATTACTGTAGTGAAAACATGGGATAAAAGGGGCCAGTTAGAGCTCCAACCCATCTTCCTGATATTAAAATAAACATATATATAATTTGCTTTCAAATTTAATAATAATAGTTTCTTATCAACAAGTATCCAAAGCTTTTCATAAGATACAATGTATAAACCCAAACAGAACTGGCTGACTGCTGACCCAGGGCCACCGGCACAAAATCTCTCATTAAACTCAATAATGGCTAAAACTTATGTGGATGATGGAGGCGGGAAAGGCTTGTCACAAGCGAATTGACCAATGATGATAAGTTGCGGAGTGTTAACAGAGCTATTGATTGCCAAAGGTTCCAAGAAAATCCAATGCATTTACATGGAAAGTGGAAAGCAGTCAAATGATAAATTACATCACTCATGCAATTGTCTGGATGTGGGACCAACAAGAAGCAGATTTTAAATTCAGATTGTTTCTAGGTTCTGATTTCCTAAACCAATCGTGGCACAAAGCTAGAAGAGAATATTAAAGCTGTTATAATGTGCCTATTTACCAGAGAAGTGGTTTTTATTCATATTGCATTCTATTTGCACTGAAGCAATATGTCGCTTTCCCCCATATATATATATACTTTATTCAGATGCTTTTGTTTCTAACCAGACCTTGCTGTATTCTTCTAAAAAAATAAACAGGTGTATCTTCCACAGTGAAACGCGTTGAGTACACAGAGCACTGCAAAAAAAGGGAGTAATTCTATTGAATTATTTCTAACTTGAAAAATTTGAGAAAATGGATGAGACCTTCTTATAAAACAAGATACAAGAAGACTGACCATTCTGAAATACAAAAAAAATGTAAAAAGTTCTGATGTAGAGGTATAGATGCAGTTAAAAATAAGCTACCGTAACTGGTCCTTGCAGGGTGAGGAAAGGGTTTATTTTCCACATACCTTAAAGGGTTGAGTTAACTTTTAGTATGATGTAGACAATTTGTAATTGGATTTTATTCTTTATGGTTCTTGAGTTATTTAGCTTTTTTTCAGGAGCTCGTCTAAGGATTGCAATTTCAGCAATATGGTTGCTAGGGTCCAAATATAAATATGAATAAGAGACTGGAACATAAATAGGGCCTGAATAGAAAGATAAGTAATAAAAAGTAAGCTGAGTCAGAAGTGGAAGGCAAATACAGTAATTAAAAACTATAAACAATAAGGGCCAGATTTATCAAGGGTCGAATTTCAAATTTGAATCAAATTTAAATACTTTGAATATCAAATTCAAAGGATTTTAATTCGATGTGTAGAAGGTCCCCATAGGCTAACATAGCAATTCGGCAGGTTTCATTTGGTGAAGTATTGAAGTCGAAGTTTTTTTTAAAGAGACAGTACGAATGGTCGAATATTCAAACTATTTTTACTTCGAATCGAATTCAAAGTAAATTTGAAGTCGTCATATCCTATTCGATGGTCGAAGTATCCAAAAAATTACTTTGAATTTCAAATTTTTTTACTTCGAAAATTCCCTCGAATTCACTTAGACCCTTGATAAATCTGCCCCTAAATAATGAAGACCAACTGAAAAGTTGTTTAGTATTGGTCATTCTATAACACAACCACCCCTTTATAGGAAAACTAAAGCTTAACAAAGAATTTATCTAGATATGTTGCACCTCATGTTTTGGCTTCTACCACCCAAAGCCAGCACAGTCATTTACCACTGAAGATCTGTGATTCTGAAGATTTTCCAGTAGCTGCACATTTTTCTTTTTTGTTGATTCACTGCACATGCTCCAGGCTGTTCTCAGTTATCTGAGTGTAGGGTCACAATACACAGTATATATACAACATATAAAATTCATGCTACAAGGCTGATTAGTATTTAATATAGATTCACATTACACGGTAGTATAGAAAACAGGGACTGTGCAACAGAAATAATTCATAATCAGACCTGTAGCATTAGCAGAGGTGACAGAGGTAACCTCAGCTTAGATTCTAAACAGCAGCCCAGAGCACATTGAGCATGTGCAGAGCCACTGGCACATAAAATATGGCAATATTGGCCTAACAAGATCAAGCACATGGAATTATTGTAGATAACGTTTCATGCCAAGATCATTACTGTATTAGAACTGCTGAACCCCAGGCCTGATACAGTAAGGTCAGCAAGGTACAGCATTTGCACTCAAAAGTTCTCCTTTAATTTAGGGGTAGACCTATAAAAATATGGAACTGGGATATTAATCAAAGCCCCTGTGCCAGTTTGTCAGAATGTGACTGTTTTGAGCAGTCGAATATCTTTTGGTTCTGGGGAGAGATGTGCCCATTGCTACTCAGAAGCAGTAGTGGGCACTATGGTCTCCCTGAATTGTATCTTCTATATGGGAAGAAAGTGTTTGAACAGTTATTTTAATTATAAATGCCTACAGTTGCAGCAAAGTTTATTGACACATGATAAACCGTCCCCAAAGTCTTTACAATACTTAAAAGGGTGGTTTACCTTCAAGTTAGCTTTTACTATGTTATAGAATGGCCAATTCTAAGCAACCTTTCAATTTTTGATTTTTTTTCATAGTTTTCGAATTATTTGCTTTCTTCTCTTTCTTCTTCTCTTTCCAGCTTTCAAATGAGGGTCACTGACCCCATCTAACAAGCAAATGCACTGTAAGGCTTCATTGTTATTGCTACTTTTGATTACTGATCTTTAGTTTCAGACCCTCTCCTGTTCATATTCCAAGTCTCTTATGCAAGTCAATGCATAGTTGCTAGGGTAACTGGACCCTAGCAACCAGATTGCTGAAATTGCAAACTGGAGAGCTGTTACATAAAAACACAATTAATAAATAATGAAAATCGATTGCAAACTGTTTCAGAATATCATCATCATCATAATAAAACTTTATTTAAAGGGGAACAACCCTTTTAACATTACCTTTTGTTTTTCTTTGTTTGCACACATTGCCTTTTCTCTTTTGTCAGAAAAGAAATTAATGGAATGGTGACTGGCTGTGCTGTGCAATATGTTCTATTTTCACTGGTGTAAGATCTCCCATGTAGTTTTCTTAACCTAATACACCAATTTGTCTCCTCATAGTGATATGTACATTGCCCCTATAATAAGGAAAGACAAATGGGCTTTTATACTGCCAAACATGCTTTAATGACCCATCACCAACACTGAATGCCATCATTTAGTGTCTGAACAAATTAATTCATACTGTTCTCTAATACAGGAAAAGCAGGCTGTCAGCACAGAGTGACAGTTTTCACTGTCAAGAGAAAACTGCCAGGATTCAGTGGCAATATGCAGTGTCAGCAGGTACTGCCAGCATGCACTCTTCTAGTCGCTCTTATTGACTTCCTATCCCCATGATCATAACCAATGACAAGAGCTACCACACATGTCCTCTCCAGCGCCGGCATGATAAACACAAACACTGAGAGCACAAGCTGAGAATCTCACTGGTATCTGTCACCTAGCAGAGTGTGACATAACTAATGCACTTATTGAATCCTCTGCACCAATGGCCCAGTACATTCTTGCAGAGACAGACAACTATTAGGACCACAATAAACATCCCCAGAATTCACCCTCCTCATTCCCTGCCTACCACATCCTAGTATTGCAGTTAATACATAAACCACGGATACACAGATAAAATTTTATCAACTTGTTTATCAACTTGTAACAATTAAACTGACAGTGTGCCAACATAACATAAATCCCTTTATCTATCAAATATTGTATATATATTCTCACTCTGTCTCTATGTACATTAGTGCACAAATTACTTTGCATCTGGTCTCTGCGCAGAGCAGTCGCACTTTCCATAGCAGAGTTGCATCTGGCACAAGGCCCGAGCACAGCATTCTACTGTTTAATGGAATTGTGTCCTTCATGCCTGTCTTAAGCAGACAATAAATACAGAGCTTCCACTGTGCTTGTATCCACAGGCACTCCTTTTGGCAAATAATGACTGGCACGCTAGTTCACTTATATAACTGGAACAACTTAAGCACATTTGCACACCATTCACCATCAGGTGCAAATCTGTGCACTTCCAGAATGAGGCACAAAGATTGGTATCTGGTAGCAGCAGCATGGTGCATTGTGGGCAAAGAACTTTGCACCTATTTTTCTACACTTGGCACCAAGGGTTGGCTTCTGGCTAATAGCAATTAATCCAGTAATATACTTGCCTGTAAAGTAATAAATCTGTCTTCCCCCCCAACACCCTCCACCAGTTATTCACCTCTGAACTCATTGAAATCCTCAATACCGGAGCCCGTCGAATTTACCTAGTTCCTGCCCACTGACAGTTCCACTTCCATGGTGTAACCACCCTTGCCTCTCCAGTGCCTGCCAGTATTTTGTGCCAGCCTATTTCACATCTTTCGCCCTATTAGTATATAAACCCTGTCATCTTCCAGTATAAATGTACATTCATATACACTTGAAGATTTTCATTTCCAAGGTACATTAACATAAAGTTTGTTGCTGCCTGAAAGTAAAAGGAGGCGCTTTGGTTATTCTGTCCATAAGCTTTTTGGTGAAGGAGAAAGTAGGCCAAGAGTCCTGGCTTATGGGACAGAGCACCATTCATGTAGAATGCGGAATCAGTTGTGTTGCTCAACAGTTCAACAAAGAGGTTCTATTTCCAAAAGGATTGTGTGGGAGATGTTTTCCAGATTTCTTGGGATCTGGGGTTTTCCAGATAAGGTATCTTACCGTAATTTGTATCACCATACCATACACCATAAGTCTACTAAAAAATCATTAAAATATTAATTGAACCCAATAGTTTAATTTAATTACATCTTAGTTTGGATCAAGTACAAGGTACTGTTTTATTATTACAGAGAAAAAGGGAATCATTTTTAAAAATTAGAATTATTTGATTATAATGTAGTCTAAATAAGGGAATTTCTAGTCTGTTTGGTTTGCCCATTAAGTGTCAATTATTAATTTCATCTCATGCTCAGTTTAGGATATAACATGCTCATAATGTCAGCTCATGGGACTTCCACATCCCACAAATATTTGTGCATTGTGCCCAATGTTAGAATGAGATGTCAGGGATCCACTTGAAAATCTTAGACCATCGGCCAATTTTCCTAATTACTTATAATCCTCTCCTTATTCAACCTCTTTATTCTAGTTTTTTTTCCTATATATACTATAAAGCATACTTCTATTTTGCCTTCTAGTATATAATGTATACTTCTATTTTGCCTTCTAGTATATAATGTATACCTCTATTTTGCCTCTTTGTTTACAAACAAAAATAAAGAATGAGAAATAAGGAACAACAATAAAATAGGCCAAATGGTTATGAGCAAAATGGCCAACTGAAACCTGGGCCCATCGGGAGTTTTCCTTGTATCAAGTCACTGTGAGTGCCACCCCCTAAAGCTGACCTGCTGATAGAGCACTGCTGTACAAGTTACATTGTGCTGAAGATTAGAAATAAATAATATGTGGTGCTCCAGGGGCTGTGGAACTGAAATACCCAGCATTCCTATGCTAAGATGGCTGGATGCTTGGGCCTGGAGATCCACAAATTGTGTCATTTCTTTTGGCTGTTCTTGTTGTAAACAAATCACAGGTATAAAAAAACAGTGGTGTGGTGTTCATGCAAATGGCCTGTAGATGTCACTGTGCTCAAACTTATACTGTGCATACTTACTGTCAGCTTAAAAGTGAAAGTTACTGTTGTGTAATGCCTGCATGACACTGCTAATAAAGCACTGTTATACTCTATTCATCCTCGGCTAACCAAAACATAACAAATGGCGACAAGGATGGCTCTTCTACCTCTGCAGCAGCTTTTCTTCCAAACCCTGGTGAGCCCAACCTTACCTTTTACTGCTTGGATTCGTATGTTTGAAAATTACATTATTGCTGCTGACCAAGGGGAGATTTCTGCTGCTAGAAAACGTGCTTTACGTATTCACTACCTGGGAGTAGAGGGACAGCGGATATTCTATACATTACCATTACCTGATGATACTTATGAAACTGCTCTTACTGCTATAAAGAACTTTTTCGTGCCAAGAGTAAATGTGGTTGCTGAAAGATATAAATTCCGCCAACGGGGACAACGTAATGGTGAATCCACAGAACAATTTGTAGCAGCTTTGAGAGAGCCGGTTGTTACCTGTGACTTTGGGAATCTAACAGATGAAATGCTAAGAGACCAAATAGTGGAAAAAACAAACTCACCTCGCATTGGAGAGAGACTTCTAGAGCAGGATTTAACCCTTGCAAAGGCTATTACAGTTGCTAGCCAAATTGAAACAGCAGTGACAGAGGCTAAGGGGCAAATTCACTAAGATTCGTAGTTGTGCCAGGCTCAACTTCGCCGCACTTCGCCACAATTCGCCAGGCGTAGTTTCGCCAGCGCTCCGCAAATTCACTAAAATCCGAAGTTGCGCACAGGGGTAGCATAAGGTTGCGAAGTTGTGCTAGCGTTGATTCACTAAGTGCAGCGAAGTTACGCTAGCTAGCGATGGTTAATTTGCATACAGCGCCAAATTCAAATTTCAATGAATGCCCTACACATGTGCCCACTGTATAGTTAAGTTGCCATGAGTTAGGAAATGTAGGGGGGAAGGAGGGGAGCCCCAAAAATTTTTTCGATCTTTTTCAGCCTATCACCCATAATATAGAAAACACGCCAGCGTTTTTTGGGACTTAGAATAAATGTGAACTTTTTTTGAAGCAATCCCTATCTACTCTATTGCGCTTCGCCTGGTCTGAAGTGGCGAAGGAAGTCTAGCGTAAAAGGTAGCGTTCAGTACACTGCGCGCGTTAGTGAATTTGCGTAGTTACATCCGTTGCGAAAATTCGCCAGGCGTAAGGGTGCGAAGTAACACTAGCGAATCTATGCCAGTGTTCGTTAGTGAATTTGCGAAGTAACGAAAATACCCAACGCTAGCGTTCGGCGCTTCGGCGCTTAGTGAATTTGCCCCTAAAACTCTCAGTCAGGGAACTGCTGGGAATGTACAGATTGTGAATTCAACACTGTGGCCTAATAATGCACAGGCAAAGGCAACAAAATAGAGTGCTAAGGAAAGAGATTCGCCTACACTGCAAAACCGTGCAGCAAATACAAATAAAAAATACTGTTTATATGCACTGTCAGTGTCAATACTGCTTCTGCTGACAAGGGACACTCCATTAACCTGATACTTGATACAGGTTCAGCTGTTTCTATACTACCAAAGGATGTGTTCTTGAAATACTTTGCGAAAGATCTGCTTGTTGCACCTGCCCTGAAACTGGTCAGTTTCTTAAAGGATCCAATCCCTGTACATGGTTGCTTGCCAGTGACTGTACAATTTGAATCAAAAACTGCAAAATGCGACTTTTACTCAAAACTACCCAAAACATAACAAGTGCTACAAGGTACCAGAAAGAACATTTACTCCATGTACATAACCTCTTTGCTAGAATCGATACTGAGAGTCAGCAGGAAAAAATATTCTCCCAGTATATTGTATTTTTTACTTTTGATTTATTTTTCACTTTACTTTGGAGGAAGTCTCTTTTCCAAGGGCTACAAAGGCAAATTATTGATAATCAATAAAAATATCCAAAAGCGAGTTGCTCTATTCAAGAGGCATGTAAGCATTACCCTTCCACCGCCTAAAGGCCCCCATACACGGGCCGATAAAAGCTGCCAGCAGACCGAGTCGGCAGCTTATTGGCCCGTGTGTGGCCATCTGACGGGCTTCCCGATTAGACAGGTTTAAAAATTCTGTCAGATCATAGCCGAATCTATGCATGTATGCGGTCCCGCGATCCGACCGCCCGTATCGGATCCATTATGATCAGATCAATCAGCCCAATATCGCCCACTTCAATGTGGGCATATCGGGGAGAGATCCGCTCGTTTGGCGGCATCTACGTCTATGGCCACCTCTACTTTTGTATCATTCGGAAATGCAAGTTTGCTGCTAATTGTACCTAATATTTATTAAAGATATTTGTTTTTGACTAAAAAAAAGAGATCTGTTACATCCAATGGAAAATCTAAAGAAGGTACTTTATCTTCAGTAAAGTGAACAAAGCCGGTTTAGCATGAAATGAAGGGAAGCCAGGAACAGTTAGTGTAGGAGGATTGGGAGTTTTGTGCTGTGCAACATCAGAAAGCAGATCACACAGGAAAAATAAAGTTTAATAATTAACTGCCAGAGGTAGTAGGGAAAGAAGCAAAAGGGTGAATATTAAATGATTGATGGCTCTTTATCTCCACTGTGTGGGCAAAAGCTTAAGATAAAGCAGCAAAGTAAAAACAGCACTTTATTTCTTCACCCACAATAAGTAATGACAGACAACAGGACATATACATGACTGGGTTGGGCATCAAAAATGCACACAAAAGTCCTAAACCTATGTCAGAACTGTGAAAAAAATAAATAACAAGCTCTTAGGGTCATCCAAGATATTGCCCCGTCGCCCCAGCATGTATGGTTGCTCACTCACTGGATGGGTCGTGCTGAGGTTTTGCTTGGGGGTACTTCTATGAAGTTGAATGCTAAAGTTTAAAATAATTCAATTAGCTTAGGGTTCCCATCAGTCTTGTTTGAGGAAACAGGCCCTGTTTCAGGTGTCCCTGTAGAAAGGCCATTGGCTCAAGAATGTCACAATATTTTGGCTCAGCGGTACCTGGATTCTGCTATAGGGGAGATGCTTTTATGTAGACAACAACAGTGTGACAAAAGCAGCAACGTGGCAGCAGCCACAAAGTATAAGTTTGGAAGTTTGTGACCTTCAGGGGGTGTGGTCAAGGGGGAATGGCCAAAAAAAGTAGAACTTTTATTGGTGTCCCAAGATTTTACTCTGAAAATCTGGGAACCTTCAATTATCTTCTTCATAGCACCTACATCTTCTAATGACAACCAGTGGCATTTGGTTGATTCCAAATGCCATAGTTTAGAGAAAGCAGAGTTTATTTTTATTTATTGTTCAAAATAAACTGCAAACTTTAGTTCTGAAAAGTAACATTGATGTTATAAATAATAATTAAAGCTATTCATACAATTTCACTTCTGGGACTGCTGCTGAATACTCGTCACCACCATTAACTCAAGCAAACATCAAACCAAGGTGAAAGGAATCACTGGTGTTGAGAGTATATCTGCACTTTGGGCTTTGATTTACATTTTGAAGTCCACTTACCAGCTAATGTGTCTATTACAGAACCTGAAGGTAGGCTTCTGTCCTGGTTGGTTCTCCTGGAAGTTCTAATATTTCAACACAAAAGCCACCTAAATACATTAGTCATTGTGAACCACACATGACAAACTTGTTGTTGCCCAAATACTATGAACAAAGGCACTAAGGGTAAGCAGGTCAATAAGCTGCACAAGAATCAATAAAATAACCCATACCTCCCAACATTTGTAAAATTTGTGGCCACACCCTATAAATACCATGCACGTTTTACAAAATTTAATAGGTTATGGAAAGTTTGAACACATTTCTGGGAGTTTTAGAGTCATGTTTTTATGTGTTGCATAATGAAGGTGAAATTGCCCTTTCAACAACTAGTCTCAGTTCCCCTAAGAGACCTGCTTATCTTATTAGTTACAATTGTTTCTAAATGCAAGTGCTGGGTATTCTGGGCTCCAGATCTAATTCAGTTCCAGAAACTTTATATCTTTTACTGGCTACAGGGAAGGAGTAATGCGGGACATTTAAATAAGAATCCGGGCTGAGCTGTCAATATTGGCACAGTTGGGAAGTTTGGATAATCCATCTTTTATTTGCTCCCCAATTAAGGGTAGTTTATGGTAAATAATATACTGTCTATACAGGTCAACTTAAAGACTGGGCCACTATATACATCCCTGATGTGCCAATACAGTTACATTATGATAAATGCCAAGTAAAGACAGGCCACAGTTGTGACTCAGTGTTCTGGTGTGTAATACATGTTAATAAGTAATGCCTCAGTCTGCACCAATTGACTCATAATAGCTTTAATATGATTATTCATTTGCAGTTGTGCAATTACCCCTAATGAAACAGACAGGCTGTCAGACAGTTCTGGGAAATACTTTTTATTATTTACTTCCTCCAATGGAACCCATACTATTACTCTCTATTGCTTTTACACAACCAGATCAGTGAAGAATTCTCATGGATCGGAGTCACCAGCACATTGTTTACCTGACAGGCTAGCCTTGTCTAAGCTGAGAGAGTTTGTATCCTTTAACTTAAGACAAGTGCATTGCTTGGTAATCAACCTGAATAACCAACAGGAAATGATCCCAGTAATTCTCTGTACACACTAAATGCCTGTTGTCTGTTTGAACTTCCCTTACTTTAGCCTTTTCCCTGACAATGACCAATGAAGGGGCAGAACAATTTATTACTGCATTCACTCTGGCCTTCCCTCTTATTTAGCCCTTGAAAAAAAAGAAATACGGTTTCTGTGGGTAATTCTATCCTCAGGCTATGCTAATGACAATGTACACTGTCTGGAAACAAGAGGTCAGTGGTTTCACACTAGAGTTACAATGAGCTGTTCAAAGATCACTATTAGGTATCAAATAAAACACAGCCAAGGAAGGATAGAGAAGGTTACAGTACAGTATATTTTCAGCTGCTACTTAAGTACGGCTTGGAGTACTTTTAAATACAGATAAATGCCATTTAAAAGGGGCTGACCAAAAGCCAGAAAGAGACTGAACTAGGTCAGCATAGGTAACCAGCGCAGGGGTGTCTGTAAGGGGTGAGAATCAAAGAAAAAAACCTTGTGAGCATAAAGCGTAATTAGGTTATGTCCTAAAATGTATAAATGGTAAGTAATACTCTTTCTCAAGCCTTCCCACGTGATACCCCAACACCAGTAAAGTTGCTTGTATTATAGTTTATTTATTAATTGATGTAGAACCACAAGTGTATAAAGTGCAGTATGTATAAATTAAACTAAATACAGAAATGCCAGGAGTTTCAGTACAGTTGGAATAAAGTTCTTGTCTCGAAGAGTCTAACAATCGTCGCTTTCTGTCAGAATGGGTTTCCCAAAGAGCTTACAAGCATCTCTTCCTGCCATAGAGAGGGATATATTGCTCCAGTGCTTCTTGACTCTTTGGGTCTCCACTCTACATATGGCTACCAAAAATATAATGTAGCAAATATCTCTGCTTAGCCCTATAGTGACATGTGTTCTGGAATTTTACTAGCAATAGAGAACTTGTTTACATGCCCTTTAAGTAGTAAATGTCTATTTGAATTATTATGAGGGCCAGGGTCTTGTGGATTCAAATGAGTGGTCTGTCATTTCAAGGGGATGCTTCATTCTTATGGTGGGCCCCCTATATTGGTGGGCCCTGGCTTTTACTCATTTATAAAAACAGCACAGATGGTGACATTACTTTCCATTTGCACTATATTGTGAATATATATATAATATTTTAATAATATCTATCTGTGCCAAACCATTTTGTTTTTCCTTCAAGGAAGTGGGCATCCATTGCATTTGAATAAATAGAGTTTATGCTCGTCGATTCAGTTGCCCGATTTTTTCATCCTAAATTGTAGCAGTTGTTGCTTCTGAAGTTGTTAAATAGGTGCCCACACTTGCGGTGGATATTCATGTTATCAGCTCTCACATTGCCAGGCTGAAGTTAGTGAAGAGGACTTGAAATTTGCATTACCTTCCACAAGGGAGATGGGTCTGAAGTTTAAGAGCATAATTGTTACAGGAGGCAGGAATGCCCTAGTATAAATCAGAGCCGGGCAGCGATAGAGCAAGCATATTTGGACTGTGTGAACAGGTTTCATTTCCTGGGAGACTTGCCTTCAATCACCCTTCTGTCGCCCTTCAGTGATCAGAGGTGGACATGAGAGAAGTTCATTAAAGGGGTAAGCAAAATAAGAAAAGAAATCAGACCTCCCCAATGAATGCACTATACCCGACCCCTTGTGGAGAGATAGGCGTCAGTCCCACTAGAGCAGAAAAAGTCTTATTAGACAGCTAAAATCTGTATACAATCCCCTGTGAATATAAAGTCATGAATTACATTGGATCAAATATATTGGTACTTTCAGTACCTTACATATTTACTGAAAGTAGATACAAACATCACACTAGTTATACAATATATACACTTCTTTTTGAACATGTATGTACTGCAAATAATTAATTACTAATAACAGAAAGATGGAGTCACGGAATTTGAATTGATCAATTGTCTTTTATTGTATGTTTGCAGCAAATGATTTCTCATATTTTGCATGTTTGTATTCTATTCTGTAGCAACCAGATTGATAAACTTGCAAACAAAAGAGCTGCTGAATAAAAAGCTAAATAATTCAAAAGCCACAAATAATAAAAAATAAAAACCAAGTCCATATTGTTTTAGAATATCACTCTCTACATCATACTAGAAATTAAAATGAAGGCGGAAACCCCCTTGAATACAAAAAAAAAGGTGTTGGGCTGAAATAGAACACTTGGATAAAAAACAAAGCTATTTATCACTGGCAAAGCTAAAAGTTAGTAAATATTATAATATAGCTGATGATATATTAACCTATGTAAAGGCTTTAGGGTTACTGTAAGAAGTGTGTTAGCAGGTCCAGTACACATATTGCTTGACAAAAAATTGTAACCTACCGTTTCATACTTGCTTTACTCGAGGAACAAGACTTTAGGAAAAAGGGATTACATTGATTTCTTAGGGGTAGGGACATGGCAAAAACATTACTCTGCACTGATTTCAGATATAGAGGCAATCATTGGTGGCAATAGATTGGGGCATTATATAACCTATAAAGTCATCCTGTGTTACTATTATTTTATTTATAAAATATAAGACTTTTGCTTAAGATTTTGCATTTTGGAAGTGTCATGGACCTTTTCTTCCAATGAGATGGATACATGGCATGGTGTTACATGTTAGAAATGTTCAGTTTCAGTCTCCCATATTTCGTCTTTTGTATCTTTTTGTATTGAGACAAGCACGCAACAATAAAAAGAGCTTTCTATCTTTTTAAATTCCAAATCTTACTGGATAATGAAGAACATTTTGGGCCTCACATAGTAGCATTAGAGACCTAACAAAACAACTTCAACACAAGCCCCTCTTCATAAGACAAGTGGACTTAATTATTCTGAATCCCTTTAGTCCAACCAGCTCTACATGTCCACAACCGTTAAGTACAGACTGAGTTATGCATTGTTCTGTTTGTAAAAGTTCTGTTTGGGTAAGTTCTTTCACTCCCTTTAGTGACTTGTGAGTCTGTCTCTAATAACATCTTTCAATCTTTTCAAACCAGTGATGGAACCAAAGGAAACAACAGAAAACAGCTTTATTTTTCATAGGTCAAAGCCAACAAGAAAATTCTGATACATATCTTGTCTGACATTTGCACAGCGAACCATGACTAATCATATGGCAGGACAAGCTTGGTGCCTTAGGATTGGAAAGTCTTTGCTTCCCAATTTGCAGTTAATTGGCTTAGAGAAACAAATCTGGTCTGTTAAGCCTTTTGCATGCTACTCTTTCTCTTTTAGGAAGTAATTGTAAAAACAAACCTTACTATTCTTGATCTGTCAACAGTTCAAACTCTGTGTGATGTGTCGGAAAACAGTGACAGCCCCGGAAGAATGTAGGGGCGGCATTCAGATGATAGACTTTGCTGCAGTGTGGTCATCTTGTGAAATGTCATTAAACCCCTTATAATTATGCATTTTAAGAGACACAGGGGGTCTTTTATGAACATGGAGCAGTGCCAGAATTGGCACAGATTACACCATATGGACATAATGAACCACGTTTTTATCTATGATTGCTTTCACTCTATGTCTATACTCCGTGGGTGGCAAATTTAGGAATCTGTATGAAAATAGACCGTGCTAACTTGTGCCAGAAGCAGCCAAAAGGAAGGTTGGCGGAAGACTATTAACTAAGAAAGTTACTATATTTCCATATTATACATGTGTGCATATTCCATTTGGGAAGTTTGCCCTTTCATTTTACTTTTGTACATCAAGTTGATTATAAGTAACCTTCAAAAGTAACCTTAACCTTTTGCACTTGGAAATTGTTCAGCAACCACTTCCAACGGTGGAAATTTTTTTTTTCCGAATTTTATAGTTTGTGCCAGTGAGCCGTGTATGTAATAAAGCTTAATGACAAGGTTATTTTTGCTCCAAAAGATTACACCACCTTCAAGCATGCCTTAAAAGTTTGCAATGTGCAATTAATATTCCGTCTAATGAAAAATATTACATTGCGAAATATGAACTTTTATTCTTATTTGTACAAAGTATATTTCTCTTTGCAATTTTTATTACATTTCCCTATAAGTGCTCTTGTATTCGTGCTCCCCTGGGTTCATAAATGACCCCTAATATCCGGCCTGCCTTGGCTTGATATGGGAGAAACAAATAATAGACATGAAAGCTGCACCCTGTATGTAGATATTTCAAAGCTATACCTGAAAACTGTCTATACTTTACTTTTTTGGAGTTAGTAGGTGGTGTCTGGATAAATAAAGTGGAACAGTTTGCACTGGAAAGCAAAGTCCCTTTTGTTCAGTCTACTTGGTTTCTAGCTGTACAAACAAAATTGTGTACAAACAGAATGTATTTCTTCATTTTTATTGCTCCCAGTTTATCTGCTTTCATACCATCTCTTTATTCAAATTGTTTCTTATGTTAAAAGGATGCAAATGATTCTGATTACTCTATCATTAGGCTTAGGCAGGGAAAACAGTTAATCATTCCTCTCAACGCTGTCTCTTTGGAAATGATAATAAACAGTTTCTGCAGTGACTCTGAAATATGTAGAGGTGCCAGAACTTATACACACAGAAAAAATATAGACAGTAATTTACTTTGGCCATAAAAAGTCATTTTTATATATTGTAAAGAAATAAATATTCTGGGCAACATTTCCCCCAACTATTACTGTTTTTGTTCCAGTATTTGCAATTATATTCTTGTTAAGGAAGTCCCATTTGACACTATTTTTACTTTCATTTTAATGATACATCATAAACTAGCGCTCACCCAATGGAATTAAGAAATGTAGCCAGGGTACATATTGATAACTTCCTACACAGAGAATGTTTAGGAGCTGTTTAGGGCTGCACATGACTTCTAATCAGTAATTATTGTCACATATTATACATATATCTATGACAGATGCACTTTCCTCTTTGTACATTGTGGAAAAGAAGGCTCATTCTGCTTGAAATTTTCCATAGAAAACTGATAACGCAGTTCTAAGCCCTGTATTTTAAGGTTCAGCAAGAGCACATGTGGATCACAGTAATGTGATCTCTACTCTGAGAAAGTGACGTAAGGACTTACACCCAAACTATGGCTGAAACTAGGGTCGCCACCTTTCCGGTTTCAAACTGGACAGTCTGGAAAGGGTGGTCCCGGCATTTGTCCGAACTCACAGATGGCCAATCCAGGTCTGCTTTTGCTAAATATTCATTTTGACTACTGTTTTAATCACCAAAAATCTGTTTTTTTTTTGTTATTCTCTGAAAATTGGGGAATTAAATCTACACTATTAGATTGTTAGATTACCTTTATACAACCCACTTCTTTCACCCTTTGTTGTGAATGTTTTGTTAGCAAGAGTCAATTATGTGAGGAGATTATTTTTGCAGTGGGAATCTAATCTACCTCTCAAGGACCAATCATGGAATAGCTTCAATATCCCTGTGTGTCCTGTTTGCTCAAGACATAACAAAAAAACAGATTAAAATGATACATTAAAAGTACATTGAGCAAGGGAGTATACTTTAGTTTAGCACAGAACAACTAAACACCAGAACATCATCCCTTCTTAGGTTTCATTGCAGTATAGTATTGGTATATCCAAATTACAAAGCAGCTTCCATATGTTAGATAGCCACATGATGGTTGATGTAGTGTAGCGAGTCCTTTTGCACCTGTGAATTATTTGTAATCTTCTTCAAACTCTTTCCAGTTTTCAGATGGGGGTCACTGACCCTTCTAAAAACAAATGCTCTATAAGGCTACACATTTATTGTTATTGCTACTTTTTATTACTCATCTTTCTATTCGGGTACTCTACTGTTCTTATTCTAATCAATGCATAGTTGCTAGGTAATTTGGACCCTTGCAACCAGATTGTTAAAACTGCAAACTGGAGAGCTGTTGAATAAAAAGCTAAATAACTAAAAATACACATTAAAAATGAAAACCAATTCCAAATTGACTCAGAATATCCCTCTCTACATCATACTAAAAGTTAATTTAAAGGTAAACAATCACTTTAACATAAATATATATACTGGACAATTGTCATTTTAGGTTCAAGATATTTGCCCTCCCTTTAGGGAATTAGATGTTATTTAACTTCCATTGATCAACTACAATATTACTTTTAAAGTGAATGCAAATTGGCCCAAAATTGACTTTGGGAAGTCTAAAATCTTGCAATTAAAAATCTCTTCAATCAGGGTATCACTTTAAAGGAGATCTAAACACTCAAATTACATTGGGAGCCCTGGTAAGCAAAACTCTTAGTAATGAACTTTAAACATGTATTTCAGCTGCCTGCCCAAAGAGTTGGGGCCCAAAGGGTTAAGAGTATTCACTTTAATCCATAAATACATATCTGAAAGACTATAAAACTGTTGGGCGAATTTCTCCGATTTCACTTAGGCGAATAATTTGTGAATTTCCCGAGAAATTCGCAAACTGTCGCAATATTTGCGAAACTTGAATTTTGACGCCCACGTCAATTTTGACGTCCGCATCAATTCGCGGACAAAAACAACGATTTTGATGCGATTGACTTTACCCACGCACGTCCAAATTTTCTTTGACGCCAGTAAATTTTCGTCAGCGAATTTTCATGGGAGTTTCGCTAATTTATTCGCCGGAAATATTCTTCAAAGTAATTATTGATACTACTGACATATTGCTAAGCTTGACATAGAAACTGGTATGTTATCCCACCAAATTTAGCACAGACATTGTCTAATTGAGGAACCCCACAACCCACTCTATTACAACAGCAGAATTTTTACAAATTGCTATTTATATCCTGATGAGGGTGGAACGATTTCATATTTTCTGCAAAGTTCAGCTTAAATCATTTAGCAAATTATTTAAATGAGGTTTTTTTCTTTTATCTCTGGGGCTTTTCATTTTCCCCAGAAACTTAAACTTCTCCTGTTGTTTCTTGTTCTTTCAGCCGAAATGCTGTTGCTTGCTGCAGAGCTGTCCTAATATGTTTAATGGCCCATTAACTAGTTTCCTACATGCGAGGAAAGATCGAATAAAATGACTGCATTTGGCGAGAACATTAAAAAAAAAAAAAAAAGTACAGAGGGGAAAAAACCCCCTGAAAGTTTCTTTTTTTTGTCTTTTTCTAATGAGATGTTCAGAACGATCAGTTATATCAGGAGATGGTAATGCCTTTGGGAGTGCCACAGGACACCAGTTCATTTCCTAACCCTTTTCTCTCCCTTTATGTAATAAGGTAACCGTGCTGCAGAGAGAGTATGGGAGGTTTGGCTTTGGGTTGTTAAGAGACTCAATGAGCTGGAACGAATATATTCAAAAGGTGCTTAAAACAGACAAAGCTGCTCTCAAAACATACACATGCAGACACAAACACACAAAGCCCGGCACACAAAGAGCATGCACACAAAGATGCGATTCTTCCTTGTTGTTTCAATAATTTCGCCTATTAACGATGAAGTGTACACTTGTATCAAAGACTAAAATGCAATTCAAATTTACACAAATAACGTGGTGTCTGTTCCTAGTGTCGGGCATGTTGTTCTTCTGAAAGCAAATCCGATGGTCATTTGTTTGCATTAACAAAACAGAAAGCGAGAAATTGTATTACGACTTTATACAAACAGTTTGATTTGGAATGAAACGCTTTTCTCCTTCTGAACAACTGAGCCTGGCTAGCTTGCTTCTGTCTTTCTCGGCTATAGCTCTGCTATGTTCTGCCAGTAAAATTGCTGTAAAAATGTCACCGTCTTAATATATTTGTTTTTACATACAGTAGTAAATAAGCCGGCTATGAAAATACTATTTCAGATAATAAAAAAAGGAAACTGATTTACTACAAATTTATGCCCCTTTTAAAGAACCATTATATACCTACTCTAAGGTAAATGATTCTTCTTCTGTGATGCACTGTGACAGATGCTTGCAAAGAGTAACAGGGAACCCAAAATACATTATCGCTACACTTTTAGCTGCTCTCTGCTCAGCTTTATTTTCATTTGCATAGACAATATACAGAGATCAGTGTTTATGCCTGCCGTATACCAGGCAGTAAATATAGGCTACATTTTGTAGCCCTGTGTGATGATTGTGGCACATAATTCTCCTGCCTTTTGTATTATGATGGTTGTTGCACGTAATTCTATCTCCAAAAACCATTTAGACTGCCTTAGATTAATGGGCACTTGGCACCTGACTATAAGGGGTTTCAATTGCTGGTGACAGAAATGCACAAATTTTCTTAACATTCCTCACACTGTGCCAAATTCAGCTTCACGAGAAAAAGTTATCGCATGGTTTATCTCATGAAACGGAAAAGAAGAGTCACCTCGCACACCCTGGCCTTCAGGAACTCTGCCAGGTGCTCAAATACCAGGAGGGATTGGCACCCTCCTCAACCAATAGTAAGGAAAGAAAGGCAATGGCACACTGGGCACGATCAAGCAGGGAAAACCCTTGCGAAGATTTATTTGCACACGATGCAACGTTTCGGGGTGGTCGTTATCTCATGAAACCTCAATAGCTGAAAGTTGGAATTGAATTAGGAGATAAGTGTTTTACATTCAATTATATTGTGTCTAGGTTATATTATTTTATTATAATTTCTAAAAAAGGAACTAATAATTTTAAGGGAAAAGGTTAAAGGTTTCAAACCATTTATGCAAAATTAGCTTGCCAGCATTTTCCCCTAACCTCACAGGTGAGCGCTATGCCATGTTACTTACCAGTTGCGATCTTTAAGCCTTGGTATCTGACATTCAATTTTGTGTCTGATATTGGCAAGTGCACTTATTCTGCAATGCTGGGAAAGAGTGTTTAAATAACAATATGGCCAATTGCACCAAATGTTTGCACTTTCCACTCCTTTTGTATATAAGCTGTTTTCTTTCCATATGAGATGGCATTTAATAGGATAAGTGGCACATAGTGATGGGCGAATTTGTCCCATTTCGCTTCCTCGGAAAATTTGCATATTCCCGCAAAAGTCACGAAAAAGGGCTAAACGTTTGTGAAATGGGAATTTTGACGCCGGTGTCAATTGTCAACTGTGATGCCAGTGAATTTCGAAATGTGTAGATTCACCGCAAATCCGCACCTGCCGAATAAATTTGCCCGTCACTAGTGGCACACAGTCTCGCCCATTGTGGTACACATCTGTCTGAAAAAATACATTATTTCACTATGGTTGACATAATGGCTTATAAAGGAACAATAACATCAAAAAAGTAATACGAATATAACAAAGTGTTGCTCTGAGAAAACAGGGTTCTGGCTGTAACCGGTAAAACGTTCATATAGCTGTTAAAATCCCAGGAGTCTGTGCAACCCCTAAAGTAATCCGAAGAATTGTAGAACAATGGAATAAACAGCTTTGAGGCATTACTTTCAAACTGCAAATGTTCCTTAATTTTAGCAGTGTAAAACACACACTAAGGGGCAGATTTACTAAGCTTGAGTGAATAATTCGAATGTAAAAAAATGTCGAAGTATTTTTTTGGGTACTTTGACCATCGAATTGGTCTAATTTGATCGAATTGTATGATTCAAACGATTCAAACGATTCAACGTAAAAATCGTTCGTCTATAAAAAATACTTCGACTTCATATGTTAAACCTACCGAGGTGCAATGTTAGCCTATGGGGACCTTCCCCAGCAGTTTTCTAAGTTTTTTTGGTCAAATAAAAATCCTTCAATCAATCGTTTAAAATCGTTTGAATCGTTCGATTTCTATTTGATCGTTCGATATTCAAATTCAAAGGATTTTCTTCGAGGGTCGAATTTGAGGGTTTTTAAACCATCGAAATTCAACCCTTGATAAATCTGCCCCTACATGTTTCAGGTAAAGACAAAGTGTTGCCCTGCACTGGTAAAACTGGTGTATTTGCTTCAGAAACACTACTATTGGTTATATAAATAAGCTGATATGTAGCAATGGGGGCAGCTATTCAAAGGAGAAAAGGCTCAGGCTACACAGCAGATAAGCTCTGTAGAACATAATGGTGTTATCTGTTATCCACTTTTTAACCTGTACCATATAGCCTTTTTCAATTTCCGCCATTGCTACACAGCAGCTTGTTTATATGAACTATAGTAGTATTTGTGAAGGAAACACGTCAGTTTTACCAGTGCAGGGCAACACTACATGATATTTTCTTTACTTTAAAGCACTTTAATTTTTTGGTGTTACTGTTTCTTTATGAACCTTATGGTCTTCTGTATAGATTGTACCTGGATTGTACATGTCTGTTTGAATAACTGATCTTTGATTGCCTGCTCTGCACCAATATGGTTTGAACTACTCCTCTAGCTGAAGACTCAGGGGCAAATTTACTAAAGGGCAAAGTGACAAAAGCTGATGAAAATTCGCCATCATTAAGTCATTTCGGTACTTCGCCGATTTACTAACGGGCGCTGGCGTAAATTTGCTAGCGAAAGAGATAGACTCTAGCGGCACTCTAACGCCAGGCAAATTTTCACTCTGGCAAATTCTAAGATGTGGATTTTACTAAACGTTACCTCTTGCACCAGACTTGCCTTCGCCACCTCAGACCATGCGAAGTGCAATAGAGTAGATAGGAGTTCCTCAAAAAAAGTTGAACAGTCCCAAAAAACGCTGGCGACTTCAGGGTGATAGGCTGCAAAAGATCGTAAATTTTTTTTAGGGTACCCGGCTTCCCCCCTACATTTCCTAACATATAGCACATAAACTATACACTGGGCTCATGTGTAGGGCAATACAACAACTCTATTTTATTTTATTAAGGTTCCCAGGGCTTGTGTAATGTAATGTATTTGCTGCAACATATACGTCCATTGAAATTTAACTTCCCGCCTTATGCAAATTAGCCAATGCTAGCGCAACTTCGCTCTGCTTGCCGAATTAACTTCGCCATTGTTCGGCGCCCTTGTTTGAAACTTCGCATTTTAGTGAATTAGCGTTGTCCTGGCGAATTTTCGCCTGGCAAAGTATTGCGATGTGAGCGAAGCCATCGCTGGCGAATTTTCGCCGGATAGTTAATTTGCCGCTCAGGGTGGTGCTCCTAGGCCTCTTCCAGTACTTGGAATAAGTTATGTAAACTTATTTTGGGACCTTTCTCAAACCCATCTAAGGTGTTTAATCATGTGTTGGGGGGTTGTTGTATTATCCACAGGGGAGTATGAGGCATATTGATTTAAGAGGATGTTTTTAACATGACTTCAATTTTTCACATTGTGAGTGATGAGGGATTTCCCTGCAGTGAGCACCAACCATTTGGTTTTTTGGTGTGCTACCACCGTTAATGTGGATACGATCTTAAAAGTTCTTGTGGTAATATGGGTGTGGTTTACAGTGGGTGTAGTTTAAAAGGGGGAGTGGCCAACACTGACTTCCATTATCGGCCCTCCTCCACATAGGCCGGTAAAACTTTGGCCCTTGGTACCACAGAACTTGGACAGCACTGACCTAGGCTAAAGAGGCAGATGTAACTGAATTCTCTGAGATGCAAAAAATGGTGAATGCTTTTTTGATGCCACAAAAGTGTATGACTATAGTAGAGTTGTGGGTAATGCAAATATAATCAAGGAATGTTATATTTGCTTATTTGCTGTGTCTTTTGCAGTTCATGCATCATTTATGAACCCTGCATGGAGTGTTTCCTTAACAATAATCTTTACTTGTCATATGCAAAAATGTATGCAGATTCAGGTATGGGACCTATTATCCAGAATGCTCAGGACCTGTGGCTTTCCGAAAAACAGGTCTTTCCGTAATTTGGATCTTCATACTTCAAGTCTACTAGAAAATCATATGAACACTAAATAAACCCAATAGGCTGGTTTTGCTTCCAATAATGATTACGTATATCTTAGTTGGGATCAAGTACAAGCAACTGTTTTATTATTACACAGAAAAAGGGAATCATTTTTAAAAATTTGGATTATTTGATTATAATGGAGTCTATGGGAGATGGCCTTTCCGTTATTTGGAACTTTAACGGATAACGGATCCCATACCTGTACTAAATTGAACCTTATTTCCTAAGTCCCCCATGATGGAATTGGGCCTGGTCTTGATCAGGCACATTTTCCCTCATACTGTATGGATATTTAATCTATACTTTTTTCTGCATATTTCCTGGTATTCATAAAGAGATCACCAGGAATCACAAGGAGGTCTGAATTTATTGTGTCATATATACCATTCATATCTTGAGCATATTTGTATATTTTCTATTCATATATAATATCAACAGAAACTACCATTATTATTTATTATTCTTTATATATGCAGCACTAACATATTCATTAGAGTTTTATAGAGATTATACATCATTCACATCAGTCCCTTTCCCAGTGGAGCACACAGTCTAAAGCTCCGATCATTACACACTTTGAGCTGTTTTATTCTAAACCAGATAACCTGCCTGTATATTTTTGCAGTGTGGGAGGAAACCAGAGTACCTTGCAAGCATGGCGAGAACTTATGAATTCCTTGCAGATAGTTTTCTTTCTGGAATTAAACCCATTGTCCTAGTGTTACAAGGCAGCATTGCTACCATAGTACTTCTATAGGCCTTCTCCATAAATATTAGAGCCTAGACTGGATCAGATGGATAAGATTATGCTACACTAACAAGGTGTATGGAAAACTCATTTTCTGAGATGAAAGGTCCTACTCATCATGAAAACTATGTTATGTATAAAATACCCTACCCCCTCATATTTGTCTGTCTACTTAAGGTAAAAAATAAATGAAAGAATATTCAAATGTATCAAACTGGTTTAGTTTGTCTTTATTGTTTGCCATGCACAACTGATTCTGATTTCTTACTTTGTTAGAAACTTCATGTTGTTGTTCTTGTACCCCCAAGGATTAGCAAGTCTTTTTTTGCAATCCATAGATTAACATGCTACATTTAAAAACCTCTCCTGACCGGTTATGAAAATAATCTGTGAAATAGTTAAAAATGCAGAAGCAAAATATTGACTAGTTTAAGGAACTCTTTAAGGGCAGATCGAAGGGAAACAGATTATGCCTTTCACTTTTGGAACTGACTTTCAATAGTGTCTGGCAGGTGAGAATGACTACACTGTCAGGATTCTGTGTTTCTCCTTTGTGCTTGAAAAAGTCTTGTCATAACAGAGGATAACCTTAAAAAACAATGACTGAAAGTAGCCACTTTAAAATCCAAGGATTCTGAAATGTAATAGCCCACCCGCACTGGATTCCACGTTAATTATAAAGCAATGAATACATCATACAGTCCTGGGAAACTTTAAGCAGAAAAAAACCCAGCTCAACTCTCGGACAATCATTCACAAAGTTTGACATTAAAAAGTGCTGACAGCAATAAGGACAGAAAAAGGCCTCACTTTCATCTCTCCTAATAACCTTTAGGTCATACAAGTCTCCATAGCTCACCCTCCCATATCAAACTTCGTCTCATTTTGTTATTAAATAGAAATTCAGCCTACATATCTAGCAGAATGTCACTCCCACTCTAAAAAGAGAACAAAAACAGAATATTCCTTTACTTTTTGTTTTCTTATTGTGCTTTTTTTTTTTAATTTTAAAATGAGACAGAGCAACTTGGGAGGTAACCTTGAAATCATCATGAGAAAATTATACTCAGAACCTAAAGGGGAATTTTGAGACCAGAATTAATTATCTAATCTGATGATAACTTAAACAAGGGAACATTTTTAAAGCTAAGAAGAGACAAGAAATAGTTTGTATGCCCATGTTGACTATTTATTCTATTCCAAAAATATATATGCATATCTTCATTATAGGTTGAGGCCTGTTATAAGGATATGCTTAAGTCAATTCATCATGAAGCATTCCAGCCTGTAGGACTCTGGTATAATTTACAGGTTGAAAACAAGGAGGAGGAGAGTCAGATAAGAGTTAATGTTTGAAAACTAGTCTTTGAGGATGGAAGTCTCCTACAAGTGAAAAGAAATACAGTATAATTAAAATTGATGTATCAATTTCACCGAAGGAATGCAACATTAATCAAAAAGTACATGTTGAGAAAGAAAGGAACACACCAGAAAACGGCCTCTTTCCTGAGCAGCACTCCTTGGAATAACAATGTTAGAATATCATGATGCTCATAAAGAGGTTTTGTGGCTTTCCTTTGGTGTAATTACTATTATCTAACCAAATTAGTGTCTTTTCCACTGCATTGTTATGCATATGACAGGCTTGTAAAACACAAGGACATAATAGGAGATAGGGAAACACCTAAAAAATGTTTGCTTGACATGTTAAACCTAGAACACTTCAATATAGTACAGGTATGAGACCTGTTATCAAGAATGCTGGGGACCTGGGTTTTTTTCATAATTTTGATCTCCATACCTTAAGTCTACTAAAAAAATAATCTAAACATTAATTAAACCCAATCGAATTGTTCTGCCTTCAATAAGGATTAATTGTAACTTGTTTGGGATCAAGTGCAAAGGACTGTTTTATTATTACAGAGAAAAAGGAAATAACTTTTAAAAAACTGAATTATTTGATTAAAATGATGTCTATGGAAGATGGCCTTCCCGTAATTTAGAGCTTTCAGGATAACAGATTTCCAGATAATGGATCCCATACCTGTATAATTTCTCTGGCCCTCATATCATGAATTTATTTTCTGCCAACCAACACATCTAATTGCACATCAGTTGTTTTATGTCAAGAATAATGAAAATATCAAGGTGCATCTGTCCTTATATACTCAACTGATCACCCAGATGACCCACATTTGAACATGCATTTATCTAAACAATCACAGAAAAAAGGAATTGCAATTTGAAATTCGATTCTCATTTTTATTATAGATTTTAAAAAAAAAATTACAAAATAAAATAACATACATAAAAGCATTAAGAAATTATATGTATTGAGCAACATGTACAAAGTGTGCACTTCTCATAAATGGGTTTGGGATCCAGGTTCACGCCTGTACAGCTGTTTAGAAACATGTATTAAGGGTGGTATTTATCAAAGGAATTTTAGAGCTTTGTGAGCTTTTTTTAAACCTCGAATGAACTCACAACTCTAATGATTTTTTTTTAAAGAAAAAACTTGAATGCAAAAAACTAGAATCAGTGATTATAGGGTTGCGAAACCTAAAAATTCAAGTTAATCGAGTTTTCTGGGGGAAAAACTCGAATTGCTTGAATTGGTTGAGTTTATAAGCAAACCTCACCTAAAAAAACTCGAATATCATGAAGGCTATTAAAATCTTCAAATGGTTCAAGGAACCTCTGCCATTGACTCCTACATGACTTTGACAGGTTTCAGATGATGTATTTTCGGATTTGAGCTATTTCCAGGGTTGGGGTATAATATATGTCGAAAAATTTACCTTTTTTTTTTTTAACCCAAAAAATAGATTTTTGACTCAAAAATACCGTTGAAAACTTTTTTTGTTGAAAACACAATTTGAACCTTAATAAATCTGCCCCTAAATGTCACACAACAGGAAACAATTTCTTTTTACGTTTACATTTATCCTTATTGGATCCTGAGGATTATTACCTTTGCTACATCATCATAAAGACAAAAGAAGAGGTGAATGGACATCTTGGTAAAGCAGTGGATCTTACCCCAGAGTTTTTACATGGGGTACAGTTTTTATTTGGGTAGTCATAAAGATCAGGCCCAGATTTGTGGCGAGGCTAAAAAGGCCTTGGCCTAGGGCAGCAAGATGTTAGAGGCGCCATGCCGCTCAGCTGCAATCTAAGGAGCACTGGGGGTGCATACTCTCGTATACATAATCCTCAGTGCTCCAGCGCATGAGGGGTCCACCCGTATGAGCCGCCAGGGTGCTAAGACCAGTGGCCTAGGGGTGCCCAAGTCTGAAGTCCAGGTCTAATAAAGATGTGTTAGAAAACAGGCATGAGGTAGAAACTAGCTGCCAGTGATGTTTTATTTACCATATATGTTTCTATTTAGAAGGCTAGACAGTTGATAAAAAATAAAGTAAAAATAAAGGGCCATTTGCCAGGAGTTACTGCCTGATGTGTGCCATATCCTGTTACTGTCTTATGGATAGTCAATTAGCATCCTTGGAAACCAAGAAATGATATTTAATAAATAAGCAGCTATTCCCTATGGTACCTAACAGTATTTCATGATATAAATAGGATATAAAGAAATTAAATTGCTAACTTATTTTATATTTTACTTATATAATTCTACACTACAATACTAAAAAACTTTTTTTTGTAATTTTTTAAACCAAGGTATTTTTCCTTTTGGTGAAATTTTAATAAGTAATTTGATTTACTAATTTTTCACATTTGTATTAAATTGCAGCACTCAAATAACTTAGGGTTCCTAAAGTCTTTCTCCACTTAACAACAAAGAAATGTATTCACACTGCACAAGGGACCTGGCTACAGACAATTTGAACTGGTTCTGTAGCAATGGGAGTTCTATGGAGGGGACATAAAGTAAACAATCGAAATTAAAATGTCAGGCAAGAAGTTCTTTTTAAAATAGTGTTCTTTATATAGTATATAGTTAAGGGCACATTTACTAAAATGTGAATTATTCTCATTAAAAACAAATTCGACCAAACTCCTTTCCACGATTGTAACTCATTTTTATTCTCGAAAAAATCATAACAACAAAACATCACAACAAAATCAAGCAACAATTCAAATTGTACGATTGACACTCCAAAAACTCCGAAATAGTTTTTTGGATTTTTTCAGACAAAAAACAAAATTTTTTTGGATTATCCAACGCTGATCACAATGTCAAGAGACAACTTCAGGGACATCTGCCATTGACTTCTACAATGAGATGAGATGGAGAATTTGGAGATTATTAGATTTGGGGTATAATAAATCTCTAAAAAATCAAGGTTTTTTTCCCCCTAAAAATCTCGACCATAAAAATTTAGGTTTAATAAATGGGCCCCTTATTATTAATTAGACAAAGAGTTAATTGAGTTTGTTTTTTTTTTAAAAGTATCACCAAATGTGTTTCATGGTCACTTCTATACTAACTGTACTGAGTTTTTGTCACTGATCTAGGTTTCACTGCCCCAATAAGATGTATCATTTGTTTTTTTAAATAAATAGAATTTATGGAAAAGATTGGAAAACTCTACAAATCTAGCTAAGCCAGAAAGAGTTTAAAAAGGATTTCACATCATCCTGAAAAATCCCTGCCTCACCATCACAAAACAGCAAGCAAATAAATATTTCTGCACTGCAAAATGATTCACATGGAAATGGTCCTGTATTTCTTTTACTCTATTACTTCTTTTTTTTCTATTTCTATTAACTTTATTTTCAGCTTCAATTTATTAGATTATATTCAACCTTAAACCTATGCATTCAAATTAAATGTAAATGCTTGCAGCATTGTTATTTTTCATGTGGGTGTGTTGGAAATCTAGAATAATTTCCCTTAAAAAATGCTGTCTTCCTCTATCTTTGACTTATTTAGCTAAGTGATACTGTGTGCCTGAAGGTTAGAAACAATTGGTTGAATAACATATATTACATAGTGTGTATATTTTTAGAAACAAGAAATATTTAGCAGTTTGGCTGTTCAACCTACTTTCTATGAAAATAAATATTTTCCAGTATAAACAAGAAAATAAATTATCACAAAAATATAAAAAAAAAGTTTTGTTTTTTGGAGTAGATCCGTGAAATAGTAGCAAGGTATTGCAGAAGGAAGAAAGCACAAAAGACATTGCCTAGACAATAATTTGTGAATGACATCTAAGATAAAGTCAGTATATGATCCTGACTAAGTTAACAAGATGGTATGTTTAAATTCCTTAGAGAATAAAATTATCATTAATTAATAATCGTACTTGGTAATTCAGTTGTAAAAAAAAAACGCTCATGTGTGAAAGTGACTGTGCGTTTGTAATAAAGGCCGATTGCTGTTTTTTGGACCTAATTGCTGTTACAACAAAGAAGTTTATTAAAGATTGAACTTATGCTTCCAGATATACTTCCAGATCTCAAACAACAAAGTAAGAAAGTGATTTATTTCAGAAAAGACATGAACACTTGGGTTTATAAAATTTCAGTTCTCTGATGTGGATTTTTTTTTTCTTCCAACTTTCCCTGGAGCTCTTCTCTCTGCCGAGAGCTCCAGTCATTCTCCACACAACTGTGACTGCTTACCCATTCGCAAGTGCTGATCAGTCAACTGATTTTATGAATCGACTACAGAGAAGTGATTAGTCTTCATCTATAAATTAGAGGGATAAATGCACTGCAAAAATGTATATTTCACAAATGGAAAATACACTACCACAGTAATCCCCACTTTGTATTTAACTGATTTTTAGATATTTAAATATGCTCTGTTCTGTATTTATCTAATCCTGTGTTTGAAAATGTTTTGCCCTTTTTTAATTGCTTGAAATTGTATATATATAATAATATATACAATAGTGCCTGTGTATATATATTTATATGTATACATATCTGCAGAGTCATAACAGGACTTGCCGCTATAGTTAAACACTGTTTACAGCTCATGTGAATGTGTTTCTGTGGATGTATATGCAATGTTAATGTAGAGCTGCACTAGGCCATTGAGTTTAGGGAAGGCGTGCCTATACTGATTCGGTATTTCTCTCTACACTGAAGCCCTGACAAAATTATGAGGATATCATCAGAGAATTTCAGCAACCATAAAGGCTTATTTCACAATAAAACATTTCAGCAGTGCTTTCGTATATAGACAATCCCATCACACCCACAATATATAGACATTTAGGTGGTTATTTACTAAACTCCAAATGCAGAGAATCCCAAAAATGTGTGCATTTTTTAGTATAAAATCTGAATTTAAAAAAAAAAACCACAAATCTTCGGAATTTATTATACACAGAGGATGGATAAAGTCAGAATCCAAATATCTGGCATCTCAGACCTGCCGAGGTTGCATTCAAGTCAATCGGAGAAGTACCAAAGATTTTTTGATCTGCGCTGAGTTTCACGTAATAATCCATTTTTGGGCAAAAATTCTAAAAATGACGGGTGGAAAATGATAAATACAGAGAAAAACTCGTATGGATTTGGTCAGAGTTTTTTTCAGATAATATTGAGATAAATTCGGACTTTGATAAATGGGCCTCCCAATATGCATTCAGTTATTTCAGCCTAAGTAACATAAATTCATCATGCAATTATTTAAAATACTGTTTATTTTACAACTATTACTATCTTCCATTGTTATTCCATTAATAAATACAGATATGGGATCTGTTGTCCGAAAACCCATAATCCAGAAGGCTCTGAATTACGGGATGGCCATCTTCCACAGACTCCATTTTAATGAACTAATTAATTTTTTTTTAAATTATTTCCTTTTTCTCTGCAATAATAAAACAGTACTTGGTACTTGATCCCAGCTGGGATATAATTTATCCTTAAAGAAGGCAAAACCATTCTATTGGGATTAAATAATGTTTTAATCATTTTTTAATAATTTTTTTGGAGATGGAGATCCAGAAAAGCCATTGGACAGAACTATCATTGGGGCACTATGTACAAGTGCAGTGGAGTTAATTGTCAATAAACTTCTAGCAAGACAACATAATCATGTAATAGTAAATAATAATACTAGATATTATATGTTCCATTGCACCATACAGAGGAACAAAGTTGTGGGAGTTATGCAACAATTTTCCATCATCTGGGATCTATATTATATTGTTCTGTCCATTCCACAATCCTATTATGTTTCTTTGTTTACAGGACAATAATGTAAAGGATGTGTCTATAGACACATCATTGTTTTCTAAGATAATAGCAGCCTTATGTATGCAAGTTTTGATTTGAATTTTCAAGCGAGTCATGGATACAGCCATGGAACATCTTTCTACTTTAGTGCCTTTACTTTTGTTCTTGAATGAATTTATTACTTATGACTACTTGTCAAAAGAGTCGTATTAAAGAGAGAAACGTATGCTGTAAGAGGTGGTTCTAAAAATTAGTTTTCTATGTTAAAAGTGTTCCACTGCACCACAAGCTCTCTAAAATAGTTCAAGCTTAATAACTGATGCAAGAGGATTCACCAATAAGAAACTTGCCTTCAATATTAAGCCCCATATGTAGTAAAAGGTACAAAGTTTGCCAAAGTGTTATAACCCATATTAACCAATAAAATCAAATGCTTTTAACAAAGCAAACATCTAAAGCTACCAGCATACTTTTTTAATTTGTTGGAGTATGCTCAGTTTTATAGTCCAGCAAAGTTTGGGTAAAGTATGGTTGCACAACAAAAAGCCCTTTTTATTAAGCATTGCCCAGAGCATGAGATCTCTCTTTGACACCCTCCTATCATTTCACACCAACAAATGAGGCCACTCCTGAAGCTATTTGATCAATCAGAATTAGATAGAATCAATCATTTCAATTCATTCTGAATTGAATCCACTTCAATAGATTTTATTATGGATTGCTACAATCTCATTCACCCTCATGGTAAAATGACATAATTCCCCTGGGAAGTGAAGCAGCTCAATCGTTAGTATGTCATCTGGGGTCCTCCCGTTTCCTCCTACACCCCAAAAACATACAGATAGATGACTTGTTTCTTATGCAGTTGTCTTGTGTTGTGTGAATGTGATAAGGAACTAGACTGTAAGCTCAAATGGGGTGAAAATCATGAAATCCCACTGTGTGAACTTGCTATGCAAACAAACTACAGGTATGGGATCTATTATCCAGAATGCTCAGGAACTGGGGCTTTCCGGATAACGGGTCTTTCTATAATTTGGATCTTTACACCTTAAGACTACTATAAAATCATGTAAACATTAAATAACCCCAATAGGCTGGTTTTGCTTCCAATAAGGATTAATTATATCTTAGTTTAGATCAAGTACAAGCTACTGTTTTATTACTATAGAGAAAAAGAAATTCGTTTTAAAAATTCTAATTGTTTATTATAATGGAGTCTATGGGAGACGGCCTTTCCGTAATTCTGAACTTTCTGGATAATGGGTTTCCGGATAACGGATCCCATACCTGTATTATCATTCATTGCAACTCCACCTTCAGTTAATTGGTCATTATTTATAGAGCCCAGTATGCTTTCCCTGAAATAACCCTCTTGATGAAATCCCCAATTGTATGAAGGAGGTAGAGATCAACCAGAAACAACCAGAAAAGTGACTATATTTTCTTTAAAAACAGACAAAACCATTCATTTGCATTACTTCCCCTTTGTGTTTTTAGGTACAAACAAAAATGTGATTCTGTTAATTGTGCTCATTTAAACATGGAAATAGAAATGACTAAAGAGGGAAATGTTACCTTCTGTATGTCTAACACAGCTAGATGATCTTGGAAAGGTAAAAGACAAAAGTTAGAAGCTATGATAAGAGAACAAATAGATGCGATTGCCTGGAGCTTTAATTTCAGATTCTTTCTTGGGTGATAAAATCATAAGTTTAGATATGAGCGATCATTTTTTCTAGATTTCCCTCTGCGCTATTGTTCCTTTACATTTCCTGATGTTTTCTTCTATTAAATTAATTTACCATTTAGTAATTGTTACAGCCTTTCCAGTGCCCCCTAAACACAGAAGCTTGAGGGGGGAGCATTGTTTACAGTGAGGACAAAGTGTCCTTTTGTCAATGGTGTTGTGGCAAGCATGAAAATGTGCATCTTACAGACCTACATATCAGCTTAAATATACAAGTTCTGTGCATGTTACTCAGTAAAGTTATAACTATTGTGTAAAAATCAGAATTGCCATACTAAACCATTCAACATATTGGCTGGTATTAATAAAAGTGCATCATAGTGGTATTTTGTGTTTAGCTATTGGTTTATTTTAATGAACATAGGTGATATATATTGATATTATATTATCAATGTTAAAATAGTAACATGTTGTATTGGAAGGGAATTGCAATGCACATAAATACAGTATACAATACCACATTTATAATTATATTTGTTGATTGTGCCTTTTTCTTTGTATTATCCCCATACACCTATAAAATTAGTAAGAGGTTATTATATAAAAATTGAACTGGCAGTTTCAGCCATGTGTTAACATCCATTATTTGTTGTCTGATCCCAGCAATCCCTTCTCCTGTTAAGGTCTTCCACAGCACAGTGGGTAGCACCTCTACCTTGCAGGGTTGGAGTCTTGTGTTCAATTCTGACTTGGGCACTATCTGCAAGGAGTTTGTTGTCCCCATGTTTGTGTGGGTTTCCTCCTACTGGCGAATGCATATCCATACAGGTTAATGGGCTCCTGATAAGATTGACCATAGTGAATGTGATAGAGGCCTTAGATTTTAAGCTTCTCAGGTGCAGTTAATGAGATACAATCTCTGTAAAGAACTGCACAAATGTGTTGATTTTATATATGATACCTATATAAGAATACGGGGGGGGGGGGAGATAGCCTGCTGGAGACTCCAAACTTAGCAGCTGATGTGTCTAAGGGGGCGGTTGCATATCATGTGCCAGGGCCCAGCCAAGGATTATTTTGTTACTGGACAAGGCCTAATGACCTGGTCAGATATTACTAGGTATACAGTGCTGTCCTGTGCAATTCAGAAGGGCCATTTTATTGTATAATGGCTTTTGCATATAAAATACAAGGGCATATCATATTGTGTATTTATTATATACTTTACATGACTTGACTCAGCAGAGGTTCTGTCAATCAAGAGTCAATCAAGGCAAGGATGTCTTGGGAGAGGAGGGAAATAATGCAGCAGGTATATGGTTTTAGTGTTTCCAGTGAAAAGAAAGGCATGCAAACATTTGACATTTTTCAATGATATGGAGATTCATTTAGAGAGGCTAGAGTGGCAAAAATATATGGACTTGTTTCTAAAACTGAAGGGTAAAAGACAAATTCTAAAATGATTAGGATAAATGTAGGGCTGTCCGTTGCATAAATAAAGGCCAAGAATAAAGTCTTAAGCTTTAACGCAATAAAAGATTGTTCCGTCTGGTGATATAAATTGTTTTTTATTCTCTTACTCAAATCTCCAGCTGTCTTGCCTGGGATATTAGAATTCCATTTATTAGACATCAATTGCTGATCAGAAATGAATAAAGCAAATATGTGCTCATTTGACTTCTGAAGCCACCCGCCAATCATGCAGACAAATAAAAAGAGTATACAAGGCTGCATTCACCTTGCTGTATAATATTTATCAACGCCAAATTACTATTTCACTTATGTAACTATGACCCTAAGGCTTCAGAATGTGTGTCTTATACGTGGCCTTATTTGTCTATAGTTTGCAAAATAAGTGGGGATCTACCATGCTCCCTTCTCTGCTGAAATATAGCATTCGAGCATTCGCCAAGTTTGCATTCATTTTTAGCTGTATATTTATGAAAATAAACCCTCATAAATGACATGGAATGTATTTAAACAGTTTGATGTTATATACTTAACACTAAATAGAACTTATCTGAAATGTACTAACATGTTGTAGTCTATTCAATATACCACGCAAAACAAAACTAATTAAGGGGTTGTTATCAAACTGAAAGGAATGTGCAAAGTGTAAAATAAAGGCACTAACTAACCTGTTTAGTATTGCCATTGGCAATAATGTACAGTGCAATTTACCAGGAGCAGGTTGTGCTCAAATCCCCTGCTGCAATAATGAGAACTAAGGGGGCCCTTATTGCTCTAGCACTTGTGGAAGAGTAATTTGTAAATGTCCCCTTTGACCAAAGGGGCAAATATTGGCTTATCATGGAATAAAGTCACAGCCTTTTATATAGCAAAGAAACAAAGACAACAAATACACATACAGTTTAAAGTGTTTTATTGTTTGCTATAGGTTATGTACCTAGAGGGAAAATTGCCTTTTATTACAAATGGTGGGGAGTCTAATTCACTAAGGCAGGAGACTATTCGGCTTTACAAAGCAACCATAGTTACATAGTTAAGTTGGATAGAAATATCAAGTTTAACCCCCCTCCAAATGAAACCCAGTGCACATACATATTTACGCCAACCCCATCATAAACTGCAGTGAGATTGTTGTTTTTTTTAAGTTAACTTTTAGTATGTTATAGAATTGATAATTCTAAGCAACTTTTCAACTGGTCTTCATTTTTTCTTTTTTATAGTTTTTGAAGTATTTGCCTTCTTCTTCTGACTCTTTCCAGTTTTCAAATGGGGGTCACTGATCCCATCTTGAAAAAAAAAATACTCTGTAAAGCTACAAATGTATTGTTATTGGTACTTTTTAGTACTCATCTTTCTATTCAGACCTTCTCCTATTGGTATTCCAATTGCTTATTCAAATCAATGCATGGTCGCTAGCAGTGTCGGACTGGGACACCAGGGTCCCACCCAAAAACCTTAGACCAGGGGCCCATTCTCAGTACTAATATACTTCATCTCCTCAATCAACCTTTATTCTCCTAGTTTGGTTTCTTTACATACTATAATCTATTATTCCATCTATTTAGCCTCTTTGTTCTCATAGAATAGGGAATGGCCATGAAATAGGCCAAAAGTTTAGCTGCATGGGGGGCCCACTGACACCGGGACCCACCGGGAGATTTCCTGGTATCCTGGTGGGCCAGTCCGATACTGGTCGCTAGTGTAATATGTACCCTAGCAACCAGATTGCTGAAATTGCAAATTACAGAGCTGCTGAATAAAAAGCTAAATAACTATAAAACCATAATTAATAAAAAACTGAAATCCAATTGCAAATTGTCTCAGAATATCACTCTCTGCATCATACTAAAAGTTAATTTAAAGGTGAATAACCCCTTTAATTTCTACCTTGCAGTAGACTGATCAACAACTAATTGGTTGCTGGTGACCACTACACTTACGCAGGTATCAAGTCTATTGCATACAGGGATTATGGGTATCAATTCGTCTGATTGTGATAAGAATTCAATTTTGTAAAGGTCTGTTGATGACAATTCTACAACAAGTTCAGATTTTATGCACCAATTAGTTAGCATCTAGTTTATGGATAGAAAGGGATCATGGGTTACAATTTATTCCTGGACGCATGTATGATAATTCTACTGCATGCTTAATGCACAGTTGTACTGAATGCAAGGCTTCTGACAGGAGACATGTATATTGTTTTTCAAATTTCTGTTTCGTCTGCACTTTCTGTTTTTGTAGGTTCTTATGTCAGTTTCAGTCACTTTTCCATCTTGTTTACATGATTATCTCTTGTTTTGTCTGTTTTGTCACACAGTATACAAGCCAAAAGCCTGACTTTCAACTATATTTAGCTGCATTTTGGGTAAACTAGTGTGATGTCGTGATGGTATACGGGTTGTGGGCAGCCAAAAGTGTCCATTAATGGAATAGTCTATGCATAGCTGCAGCAGTAACTTACATTTGACTTTGCTCAAAACCTGTACCAAGATATACCATAAAACAACATATAGTGGCACTTAAGGTACAAACAAGCTTCTAATATGATTTTATAAAACAATGCAAAAAAAATACATAAAGTGTTCTAGTTTATCAGATATTGTTGGATATAAAAATGAATCTGAACAGTTGCCTGTAAAAAGTGCAGCTTTAACTAAATACTATTTCTGCTCATTCTCCATACAACATTGCGTACTGGCCTTGTTTTTCACAGCTGTTAACTGTCAGATTTTGTTGGATAGAAAATCAGTTCTGAACAACGTCAAATAAGCTGTAATAGTCCAGTTTGTATTGAATGCGAGTAATTGCTGTATATAGTATCACAGTGAGAGCCTTAATTTCCACAGATGATTTTGTTGGATGCTATCTGATATCATAGAATAAGGTATTTGTCAAAGCTGTTTGAGTGTATATATATATATATATATATATATATATATATATATATATATATATATATATATATATATATATATATATATGCAGCATGGATACATTTGTGACTGTTATATTGTGAATGATTCCTGCCTATTAATTTGTGGGTTTGGAGGATTAACCATTGATAATAAGAAAAAAGCACAGAGCTGAAGAAAATCTTGTTTATAATAGAACCTGGAAAGATGCCGAATCTATTCTTCATACTATGCCAAAAAAGCAGATGTCTTTAAAATTAACTTTAAATTGGGCATAATAAATGTCTTTAAATAAGACAAATACAGGGGACAGGGAGGGTATAATCTATTTTGTGAGGGTAATAAAAACAGTGCATCAAAGTGCCCGACATTATTGTCCTGAAATGTATAGCAGATATGTCTACTGTCTATTGTCTATTACTAGTGGCATACTTGTTTGAGCCCAGCTGTTGGAAGCTGCAAAGCCCTATAGCAATTGGAAATGCAGGGACTTTTAGTTCTTTCAGAACTAGGTTGGAACAGAGAATGTCTCACTATTACCCTATTTTTCTATTTTCATGTTGAGTATACTTTATATAGTATCCTAAAACCAAGCTGGGGTTTGGTGGGGTTAGGTTAGTTACATATTTACATGGGATGATCAACAATAGACGGTGGTAATGGTATCAGTAGTTCATGGTCGAATTACAGAAAGCCAATTTATCATAGACTACATTTTATCCAAATAATTCAAATTTTTAAAACTGATTTCCATTTCTTTGTGAAAATAAAACAGTAGCAAATATATAATTAATCCTTTTATGAAATAAAACCAGCCTATTGGGTTTATTTCTAGTAGACTTAAGGTATGAAGATCCAAACTACGGAAAGTTCTGTTATACATAAAATCCCAGGTCCCTGTATCAGGTTTCTGGAAAATAAATCCGGGTGCCACATTTATTATATTGCCACTTCTGATTTTATGTGACAGCCCATTATTTGTGTAGATTTATTTAAATAGAGTCAAGTCACCATTTTAGTAACAATGTGGCTGAGAATTTCAGCAATTTGAGCAATACAAGAGGATAAGTCTATCTTTATGCTCTCCAAAGTTAAAGGGAACAATTCCAGAGCAAATGTCTTCTGACCTTGGGCATAGTGTTAATGTTCTATCTACTAGGCATCAGAAACCTTCCAGCGAGCTCCATGAGACATTAATAACCTATCAATAAAAATGCTGTGCTGGCAAAAACTGCAAGCACTTTTTGATTTACCAGTACCTATTTGCTATCCTATATATACCAGATGAATAAACTGGATACAGACCAATCCTTTCTTCCCTATATTCATATGTGTATTCAACATCAGTCTCCATTTTTGATCTGCTCGTGGGGTACCCAAACATGTCTCTGTGCCAAAGTATTAAGTGGGTGTCAGTGGCAAGTGCTCTTATTCAAATAGAAGGAACTTCCAAGATGAGCTGAACATTGCTAAAAAATATTTATATCATGAGTGAAAAATAGCTATATCCCAGAGAAGGGAAAATTTGTACAAATCTAACAATCATAGCCTATGAGCTCACTTATAATTAATAGGTTTATGCACAAATAGTCCAAAGAACACAGGATAACCATTTTTTGGGCTGCTTTTGAACCAACTGAATTAGTGGAATATATGGAGATATGGAGAATGCCGCACTGTAGCGGAAGGAAGGATGGAAGGAAGGAAGGAAGGAAGGAAGGAAGGAAGGAAGGAAGGAAAGAAAGAAAGAAAGAAAGAAGGAAGGAAAGCTGACATTTGTATTAAAATAGGGTTTAGCAACAGCACTGAATATTAAATAACAATTATTTCTATGGGACAATAGCTACTGAGAATTGAAGAAAGCCAGAATGAACACTGGATAGCAGTAAGCAAAGATATAACTGTATATTGTTTACTTTAGTATTCTGTGGAAGTTGTTCGGATCTGATCAAAGAAAGACTTGCAAAGCAAGATCTCCAGGGCAATGAAAGCAGGTAATGATTACTTATGGGTCCATAAAAGAGCACAGGTATTGGGTGATGCTTTGCTGCCCTCATGGGGTCTGTTTGAAAACTGCACTCACAATGAAACTATAACTTCATCTGACGAGGCTCCGGCCTATTTAATTGTTGGGGGAAGTAAATCACACTTATTGACAGTTCTTCTATGTCAACTTGTTAACTTGCACTGCTGCCCTCCTGACATTCTTTACTTAGACACATCAGTTATAAAAGTCAGCTAATGTCAAGTGCCAACTAGACTGAAATACAGAGGAGCAATTATTCCCATAATCTTCTTGATGCTGTAAGACAAATTCTAATTCTCTGTCCCGCTTTATCATCTTTTTCTATGTATTGGATTTGTTTGGACAGTGCCCATATTACAGCATATGGTTTTGCAGTTGGCCACTCTGTATACAGGGTATTGGTGCAATTCTCTGTAGTTAGAGGAGGCTTGACAGCCTAGAGAACCACAGAAAGTGAATGCAGGTTGGATTGGGACTGGCACTGTAGCCCTATATTTTTATACTAATTCAAAAAGCAACACGTAGACTGTTCTCTGCCTCTATGGAGGTATTTTCCATTTCCATTGCGTGTGCCCTACGCTAAAAAGCGAATGTTTCTGCAGCTGTTAAAGATCAATAAGCACACGAATGTAGTTTATTAAACTCGCCATATAGATAATTAAATAATAAGTCCTGGGCACATAGCCTATACCTTCAGCAAGGGAAACACCAAAAAACATAGGGAGGCATTTAAAGGATTACACTTAATGCTAGGTTTCCTTTAGATATGAGTTTGGATTTCGATGTGTCTTGCTAATACTAAACCTTAACTTTTATATGTTACTGTTCCTTTAAGGCTGGGTTTGACAGTTTTTAATTTTGTTTGTGATTGGCCGGTTGTTGTTTAATTACTCACCCTGTGTGTCATTAAAAATAACTTTACATAGCACAAAACATGTCAGGCTTTTTTGGCTGCAACTTTTGTTCTACTGGGCTCCACAGGGATCTCCAAAATCTTCTAATGTTTTCCTTATTAATCATTATTACAATCCATAAAATAATTAAAGGGAAGCTCTGAGTTGTTCTTCTCTTTATATGGGATGCCAGCAAAATGATGCCAATAAAACCCCAGTCCTCTTCAGGCACTAACCATCTACCTCCCATAGAGGGAAATGGTTAGTACCTGACTTCTACTGCCATAGTTTCCAAATTATGTTTTCGGCAACATGGACATGACACAGCCAAAGGCAAAAGGTGAGGAAAAGGCTAAAGGACCCTAATATTTATATATTATATATTTCAGGATTATCCAAACTATTGCAGAAATTGAATAAAAACATTAAGGGAAAATTTACTATTTTTATTTCATTCCCCTTTCAGATTTTGAGCTACATCTTTTCAACTCCTATTCATTCCTCTGGCCAGAATATCTGCCAATTGCTTTCTCCAGAGATAAGTAGAACACGGAGGCACGTTTTTGCTAGGCTTGTGCATTTTGGGGCAATAAATACAATAAGCTGAAAGATTTTTGGGTTAGTAGTTTTGCCAATTAATTTTAGATTAAGTTTTGGAATTAAAGGGCAGCACTACCCCTGTAATGTCTAAAGTACAAACAAGCGTTAATTGTCTAATGCAAGACCATGGATTGTAAGATCTCAGGATACCCAATTAGGAAAGGGAGGGTAAAGGAATTGTTTAACAGGTTTCCTAAATGAACTGAAACCTCAAAGCAATAATCTAAGAACTAAAGGCAAAACTCCTAGACAAGTCAGCAAGGACATCCCGATTCCCAGCTAATAAATGAACAGGAGGGACGTGAAACCTTTTTTATTTTATTTTTTTTGCAGAACCCACTAAAAGTAATGTTTCAACACCTATGTACTATACCAGCAACAATTATTCCAAAACCATGCTAATAGCAGCTCTTGGCCCTATTCAAATGGTATCTATGCACAACAATGTCATATATTTTCATTATCTATATATTGTTTGCGATTTAGGGGGCCAGTTTTCCAAAGCACTTGCCTGAAAAAAACCTCAAAGAAATGGAATGACCTTTATCCAGTTAGATTTCAGAATAGGAGGTTTACACAGAAATGGCTGTTGCCACATTTAGCGATGATTAGCACAGATGGGCACACATTTGTAGGTGCGTATAAATATCTTTGCTGACACAGATGAACAAAGCAGCTCACTGTTTTATGTCATTGATCTTGTATGTATTTTATTCACCTAATTGAATTCAATTTGCAATTATGCATAATGGGATATACAGTCAATCACATGATTTGTGAATAAGAAAATATGGAGAACTGGTGCCACCTACAGACAGAAAAGGCGCTTTTCATTCTTTTTCTTGTTTTGTGGATTTTCCCTTCCGTTGTTTGTTTTTTGCAAGGAATTTCTTGTAAGAACCCCCACTGATTTACTGTGATATCCATTAACCATTTATATTTATCCTTTTATGGAATTGCTTTGCATGATCTCTGTTGTCATTTGCTTTTAGCTGCTCATGAAACCAAACCATTGATTATTGCTTCTTACTGATCCATTGCTGCTGATAATGCATTATAGCTTCCTACACTGCACAGTCACCTCCAGCCACTACTAATGCATCATAACATGTTTGATTGTTGCTTATTAAGGGCTATGGTGCATATATGACAGCATGCGGTGACATACGGATCATTGTGTTCTGTAACCCACTATTTAATAGACTACTATGAAGAAGGTAACACTAGAGGAGTCCTGGTGGAAGGTCACTTCTACTACTCTAGCCTTTTTTTATACATTAATAATTATTCCAAACAGCCACACAGATTAAGGAATTCACTGCAAGTACATGTATTATCCAAAAGTTTTTATCCAGAGTTTTGTAGCCAGCAGTGATAAGGCTCTTTCATGTAAATTGGATGAAATTATGGTCAGTGGCATAACCAAAATGTGGCACCTCCCCCTCAAAAAAATCACCAGAGGGGCTAGTCACATACTTCACCCCCCTGCACTACTTAATACACCCACCTGCTCCCCCCACTCCCCTTGTTTCTCCCGTACCCCAGCCACTTGTGCTGGGTAAGTCAGAGACTGGCTGGGGGCCCTGAGGACCAGGCCCTCTTTTTCCCCAGTCTCCCCTGCAGCCCCACAGGGTCTGCTATCTCTGTAGTTATGCCAATGATCATGGTGGTAGATTAACTAAAGGCCCTTGCTAGGAAAAATTTGCCAAAACGCAGGGACATTGCCAATTTACTAAAAGGCGTAGAGGAAAATTCACTAGCGAAAGAGCTCAGTGCTAAAGTTTCACTCCCTTTCGCTCAGGCAAATGATCATCTTATCCATACCTCCCAACTGTCCCTTTTTAGGAGGGACAGTCCCTCTTTTGACAGCTCAACCCGCAGTCCCTCATTTGTACTGGAAAGTCCCTCTTTTCTATGCACTGAACAGCCATAAAAAGAAACAAAGTTTCTCACTTAATTGGCTTTTAGCAGAGAGCCCAGAACAGCTAACAGGTGCAAATAAGATACTTTGTAACAATTTTGAGACACAAAAACACAGTTTAGATAAGGAGAAATATTTTCAAACTTTCATAACCTGCCAAATTTTGTAAAACAAACATGGTAATTAGGGGGTGTGGCCACCGAAAGGGTGTGGTCAAAAAATTGCTGCGCGAAATGCGGGAAAACATTTTTTGTCCCTCTTTTTACTTCCAAAATGTTGGGAGGTGTGTCTTATCTTATGTCAGTGACATCATATCCTGTATGATGAAAAGCCATAAAAAAAGACAAAACGCTGGCGCTTTTTCATATTTTAAAGTGGGATTATGTTTAAAAGTTGTAACTGTTAAATATAGACAGTGAAACCTCAATTTTACATCCGTTGATTTTAAGTTTTCCCTACTTGTACATTGTTATTTTCTGGTCCCAACTATGGGGCAAATTCACTAAGATTCGTAGTTGCGCCAGGCGTAACTTCGCCACACTTCGCCAGGCGTAGTTTAGCCAGCGTAAGGTTGCGAAGTTGTGCTAGCGTTGATTCGCTAAGCGAAGTTACGCTAGCCATGGTTATTTTGAATACGGCGCCAAATTCAAATTTCAATGGAGGAATACGTACAATCACTACAAATGCCTGGGAAACCTTCAAAACATCAAATAAATTTTTTTTTTGCCCTACACATGTGCCCACTGTATAGTTAAGTTGCCATGATTTAGGAAATGTAGGGAGGAAGGAGGGGAGCCCCAAAAATTTTTTCGATCTTTTTCAGCCTATCACCCATAATATAGAAAAAAACGCCAGCGTTTTTTGGGACTTAGAAAAAATTTGAACTTTTTTTGAAGCAATCCCTATCTACTCTATTTCGCTTCACCTGGTCTGTGGTGGCGAAGGAAGTCTAGCGTAAAAGGTAGCGTTCAGTACAATGCGCGCGTTAGTGAATTTGCGTAGTTACATCTGTTGCGCAAATTCGCCAGGCGTAAGGGTGCGAAGTAACACTAGCGAATTTACGCCAGCATTCGTTAGTGAATTTGTGAAGTAACGAAAATGACCAACGCTAGCGAATTGACGCTAGCATTAGGCGCTTTGGCGCATAGTGAATTTGCCCCTATATATTATGTATAACACATTTCCCTGATTTTACATTTTCCTTGATTTTACACCATTTTTTTCTGATCCCCTGAAAAAAACCTAAATGGGGGGTTCTACTGTATTTTAATTTTTTTAACCATTTGAAGCTCATGCCATATTTGTTTAAGGGTGAGCTCATGTCTAGGACAATAGAGGATTTCTTTTGTCTTTATTTAGCTTTTTTGGCATTTTTAATAAAAAGTGGGCACTTTTACCAACATCACTAATAAAGACATATATATATATATATATATGGCCTATATGTACCCTCCCTATTTAGATTGACGTATGCGTTAATGTGTTAACAAAGTTTCTCTAGGAAGAAATTAATGCTACTGAAAGTTTGCTTAGAAATGCCCATTCTGATGAATTTTCGCTGGAGAAACTTCACCAGCGTTCCTCTGCTAAGACGTAACTTTGCGTTTTTAAAAATAAGCATATGCGCTGCAAATTATGGTCTGTATGGTCGGCTAAGCATGCTTTTTTTTTTTATTAGTGAGAGCTAAGCTGCTAATGTAGTAGCTCTAAAATGAATCCTGAATGCAGTAATTTGCTCACTAATTGGTAGGGTTATGTATCCCTAGCAGCCTGTTGTCTTTTAAGTTAAGGATCATTTACGTGTATATCTTCTAAACCAAGTTTGGGCATGTTTCAGGTCTCAGCTTTTCTAATATAGGAATGGTTCAGTGGGTAAGCCTGTTACCTCAGCGAGGAGGCTGGGTTTTATTCCTGCGTCAATTTCCCCAGGCCTTGTCAGATCAATAAATCTCCCCATACCTCATGCACCAAGTCTGGAAGATCTATGATGTTGGGTTTGTTTCTTTTTTTGCTTGAAAAGCTAACAGGATTTAACATGAAAAACACATCTTCAAAATGATCAATATATTTACTGCATATATTGAAAATATTGGGATAGTGTAATCTTGTTGCAGCTTTTGATTTCAATCACTACATAATGTAACTTGAAATGTACAGGTATAGGATCCGTTATCCAGAAACCTCCAAATTACCGGAAGGTCATCTCCCGTAGACTCTTTTAATTAAATAATACAAAAGTTTAAAATATATTTTCTTTTTCTCTGTATTAACAAAACAGTACCTTGTACTTGATCCCAACTAAGATATAATTAATCCTTTTTGGTTAGAAAACAATCCTATTGGGTTTATTCAAGATTAAATGATTTTTTTTTTTTAGCAGACTTAAGTTATAAATATCCAAATTACAGAAAACCCCAGGTCCCAAGCATTGTGGATAACAGGTCCCATACCTGTATTTGTTTTTAGACTTACACTTCTGAGTTCTAGGGCTGTATATTGGAATGCCTCCGGGGAAGGTGCTATCTTTTGATGCTGGCATTGGTGCTTTACATGTTCGACTAGGCTGTATTGTATTCTTACATTTGACCCCAAAATGTCACAACAAATTTGGCATTTTTCATAAGTTCAGTACGCCAAGGTGCATTTGTGCTAAACAGATCCCCACTGTATCCTGTCAAAAGCTTTTTGCCTTTCATCCCGGAATCCCAGGGTTCTTCTCAAATCCCAGTGGTTCTTAAACTGGATGATCAGACTTGCTGGGATTTCAGTGACTCCCTGCTTGAAAATATACTTGTTGAAATATGCTAGCAAAGTGTGAGTAAAATATGGTTGGTTGAACAATAGCATGTAATACAAACACACATTTAATGGGGGGCATAAATGTTCAGCCATAATCCAATATATTATCAAAAGTTAACACATTATGTATTCAGTGTCTGACTGGGCCGTGGGACACCGGGAAAAAACCTGGCAGGCCCAAGCTCTTTTGGGTCCCCCGGCCCAGACCCTCTGCCTGCGCTACTTCTCCTTACCTCCCTCCCTGACCCCTGTGGAGCTGACGTGCCGGGAGAAGGGAAGTGTGGGGGGCGGGGTTGAGCAGAGAGGACTTTGCGGCTGGGGGGCCCACAGGTTTTAGCTGGATAATCTCTGTGCATTAACCGTTATGTCTGTTGTTCCCAAACTCTGTTCTTTTGGAGAATGAAGGGCTGTTTGAAGTGAAGAATTACAGCAACCACCAATTTAAGGTCAACTTAAAGGAACAGTAACACCAAAAGATGAGTTTTAAAGTAATAAAATATCATGTATTGTTGCCCTGCACTGGTAAAACTGATGTGTTTGATTTAGAAACGCTACTATACTTCATATAAACATGCTGCTGTGTAGCAATGGTGGAAATTTAAAAAAAGCTATATGGCACAGGATAAATAGTAGATATTGTATCATATAACACCATTATGTTCTACAGAGTTTATCTGATATCTTCTGTGTAACTTGAGCTTTTTCTCCTTTGAATGGCTGCCCCCATTGCTACACAGTGGCTTATTAATATAAACAATAGTAGTGTTTCTGAAGCAAACACACCAGTTTTACCAGTGCAGGGCAACTGGACCTTTTCGAAGTGATTGGCACATGCACCTTGACATAAGTGGAAGTGATGTCACAATGCACCATGAGCATAACATCACTTCCGCTCCCTTCAGTACCAGGTACCCCCAACCTCGGCCACCAGATTTCATGGAAAAGAATCTGGCGGCAGGGGAAGAGGTTTTTTTAAAAAAAAAAAAAAACAGGCTCTCAAATGCCTATATGGTCAATTAACCCCTGGTAATGCACCCTTCAAAGGGGGACATAGAGGTTCCATAATATTCTCCCATTGCCACCCTCCTCCAGCTCTCCTAAATAGGCACAAACATACTTACATATTGAAAGGGGTCGCCAGTCAAAATCCAACCAATACCAGCATTTTTTGGGGGATTTCAAGGCCTAAGATCTGGATTTTGTCACAATATATTTTACCTTTGTTTGCCTCTTTGCAATGCGTTTCCCTTGTAGTATGTTATGGAACAAATCAGTGCTTTGTTACCCCCTTTAATTTAGTATCAGTAAATATGCCATAAAAGAAATGTAAAAGCTTGGTAACTCTGTGATACTAAATATAACAAGTGTATTCTTATCATTTTCTTTGTCAATTGGGCTAAAAAGTCAAAATGAACCTGCACGTGGTATTCAGCTAATAAATGAATGTCCCTTTACCGATCTATGTAAAGCTCAGTGTGACATCAATTATTGGAAATGACTTTGGATGTGTAGCCAGCAGAGCAAGGCAATGAACTTAATATAGCAAGATAGTGTAACACATGATAAATGCAATCTTCTAATATACTGACACCCTGTGTAAAAGCAAGACAGTCATCTGAGTCTGTGGCCTATATCACTTAACTTTAGTTCTGTCTTGTTGGCCTTAACATTTTAGAGAGACACTGCATGTCTGGTCACCTTTTACAGCTTCTTTGCTTTCTTCCCCTTGCTCTTTTTGTGAACCCTTCTGAAAGCAGGCCACGCTCAGAATCAAAAGGGCATGCATTTTGGATAGTTAACCTTTGCTAGCAATCCTATGTTACGAAATCAACTACATATGTAGTTAAAGATAAAGATAAAGATGAAGGCAATTTATTATAAAATGTTAAACAAAATAATCATTTTGCTTTATTTAAATTTATGATCGATTTGACCAGTGGGACTCTGGGAAAAAAACAATGGGCCCTGGCCCTTATGGGCTTTGTGGCCCCTGCCAACCCAGGCCTTCTCTCCCACAATGAATTGCTTCTCATCCCAACTCAGCAGCAGCTCCAGTGGGCCCCGGACATCCCAGTCCAACACTGTTTAAACCCCCCATACAATCATCTGCCTTGTGTAGGTAGCCTTCTGGATAGGGGAAGTTGCTCAAACTAATTTGGGGTACATGGCCAGGAAATGTGCCTCTGTTTGGATCTTCAAATATATGTATGAGGAAATGAGCAAGGTATTGAGAAGAAGATCATTTGAAGAGAGTACTTGGTGAAAAGTTCAGAGATGTAGATAGAGTGGGGCAGTACTGTGAACGGTTTTGAATGTAATGGTCATGTGGGTTTGTGGCTAAATTCTCAAGCTAAACAACAGTTGGGGGCACATTTACTTAGGTCAAGTGAAGGAATAGAATAAAAAAAAATTTGAATTTCGAATGATATTTTTGGCTACTTCGACCATCGAATTGGCTACTTCGACCTTCGACTACGCATTCGAATCAAACGATTCGAACTAAAGGATTTACCTTCTGCAGTCGAATATCGAGGGTTAATTAACCCTCGATATTCGACCCTATGTAAATCTGCTCCTTAGTATGCATTTTTGTAAAACAAGCTGAATAAGGAAAACAAAATATTTTGAGTTACTTTATGTTAGCAAAATGTGCATCATTTTATCATTTTATCATTTCTGTAGGTTCCCTGTTGATTTGCTACCTATCAAAGTGTTTTGCAGGGTTGGGTTCTTTGTAAAAAAGTTTACAACCAATTTCCCCAGTGTACAGATTAGGGCTGGTATGTCATTGATTGCATGAACACAGAATGAAATAAATGGGATCTGGTCACATTATATTGATTGGATAATATACTCTACAGCAGTTGTTTCAAACCATGGCCAAAGCGCTCAGGCACCCTAGGCAAGGCTGCCCGACGTGGCGCCGGCTCAGCGCAGGTGTGAATGTAGAAGGTGGTGCGCGCATGCACAAATTTGTGAGAACATGCGCATGCGCAAATTTGCGAGAACGTGCGCCTTCGCAGGAGAGAAAAAAACCACAGAGAATCTGCAAAGAGAGGGAACGTGCCTGGCGCCCCCCCCCCAGCTTTGTGCCCTAGGCACGTGCCTACTCTGCCTAACCCTTGGCCTGACCCTGTGTCAAACTCTAATACACATTGAGCCAAAGTTTAAAAAATGCTCCAAGTCGAGGGCCGGACAGGTTCAGTGTTTATTAAAAATAAATTGAAATTACCTTATTGTATATATTGAACCTGGAACTAACACAGCACAGAAGTTATTTCCTATAAAACAACATAAATCTCAATTTTCAACTCTTCTACCTTCTGGAGCCTTTGTTTCATGTCCAAATCCTTGTATCTGTCACAGTGTTTCATTTCCTAGTGCTTCTTATGTTATATTCTTTCATTACAGCCACACTGTCTCTGCACAGAAGACAAACAGCTTTGCCCTTCATATCAATTAACATGTACTCTACCTTCCACCTTCTTTGAAACCTTGAAAACCTATGTTTTCAAAGTCCACCTTCTGTTTAGCCGCCATTTTTCAGGGAGAAGGGTAACACTAGCTCTACAGGTAAGCTGTCGTGTCACAGTAGCATTGTGGACTCCATGTTTCGCTTGTCACAAGCGGCTTTTGTATCAGTAGCTTACACTGTAGAGGCAAATATACCGGCCAGATCTAATAATAATTATAAATTATCATGCGGGCCAAAGATAATCCCTTTGTGGGCCGGTCCTGGCCCACGGGCCTCGAGTTTTACACATGTGTCATAGACTCTTCAATTTAAAGGGAATATTTCCCCTTTAAGTAGGAGAGTAGAAGTGTTACAAGGGTAAATTAAAGTAGACAAACATAATCATAATCATACATGCTTAGATATTTCTATGTGAATCAAAAATAACACTCACAAAAGACGCAAAAAACTGCACAAAATCTTTGTCTCTATATGAATTTTTTGTTTTTGCAATATTCAGCTTCCCAAATGCATCTCATCAGAACTGCTTTAAGAGAACATTGGGCCTGAACATTAACTCACTGATTTAATTCCAAAATAGCCTTTTAGTAAAGATTAGTCTTACAAGTAAAAAAAAAACAAAAAAAAAGACAGATTTATCTAGGATTTAGTTAATTTACACAGGCATATTATTTTACATGATTACCGCAACAGAATCTAATGCTGGTTTGCTTTCTTCTTTTAGATCACAAAATGTTAACTTTTCATTTTAAATGCTGATTAAAAAATATCAGAAACAGTTTAGAATATTCTGTTGCATACACATATGGATGTTACTTTTGCTGATGATATTTTAGATACACAAAGTGAAAACAATACTGAGTTGGCAACACTGGACAGTTGGGTTGTAGGCACAAAAGTGCCAAGACCGAGTTACATATTGTTTTAGTGCTCCAAAAGGTAAGGCATGCACCTAAGCCATTGAGGAGAAGTTACTCCTGGCGAACTATAGGGAATATAATTAAAGAAAAAGGAACAGCAAGCAAGGAATATTTAAGGTATGACAGAAGTGGCTCTGTAAGAAATGAAGGAGATATCTGGAGACAATAAGTGATAAGTACTGTATCTAGATGCAACATATTAAAGGGATATTTTTTTTTCTTTGTGAGGAGCTATATATTTCAGCAGCGGGAGAAGATTGTTCACTCTTAGGTGACTGAAGAGGGGAAAGGTGGGGGGCCTCATAGTGGAAGGTTGCAATAGTCTACACAGGATAGGATGATGAGATGAACAAGTGTTTTAGTAGTTGCGTACAAAGGCACAGCGGAGGATGAACTGACAGTTGAGTGATATTGATGTGACTTAAGAAAGAAATTTAAACGTTTACCTTAAAGTCGCATGGTAAATTAGAAGGGCTAATGAACCGACTATCTGTACAAACAGTGAAAGTGAGGGTAGGCCAAAGTTTCATTAGAAAAACATTTAGATTAGATTTTGTTGGGCTGACACAATGGCATAGTTAGTAGACAATAAGAGATCTTATCTTAAATATGGTAGAATCTAACAGCACATTACATTTAGACTAATTACATCAGATTGTGATGGAGTTTCTACCTTAAAGGAAAACTATACCCCCAAACAATGTAGGTCTCTATAAAAATTGCATAAAACAGCTCATATGTAAAACACTGCTTCATGCAAATAAACCATTTTCATAATAATATACTTTTTAGTAGTATGTGCCATTGGGTAATCATAAATAGAAAATTGCCATTTTAAAAAATAAGGAGAGCCCCCTGGGATCATACGATTCACTGTGCACACAAACATACCAAAAACCATACATGTTAGGTCACATAAGCCAATTAACAGACAGAGTTGTGTCTTTTGCTTCCACACTTCTTCCTGTTACAGTAAGGGGCCGATTCACTAAATTCGAGTGAAGGATTCGAAGTAAAAAAACTTCGAATTTCGAAGCATTTTTTGGGCTACTTCGACCATCGAATGGGCTACTTCGACCTTCGACTACGACTACGAATCGAAGGATTCAACTAAAAATCGTTCGACTATTCGACCATTCGATAGTCGAAGTACTGTCTCTTTAAAAAAAACTTCGACCCCCTAGTTCGGCAGCTAAAAGCTACCGAAGTCAATGTTAGCCTATGGGGAAGGTCCCCATAGGCTTGCCTAAGTTTTTTTGATCGAAGGATATTCCTTCGATCGTTGGATTAAAATCCTTCGAATCGTTCGATTCGAAGGATTTAATCGTTCGATCGAAGGAATAATCCTTCGATCGTTCGATCGAATTTTCTGCGCTAAATCCTTCGACTTCGATATTCGAAGTCGAAGGATTTTAGTTCCTAGTCGAATATCGAGGGTTAATTAACCCTCGATATTCGACCCTTGATGAATCGGCCCCTTAGAGTTGTAGTATTTCTGGTCAGGTGATCTCTGAGGCAGCACACAGACCATCACAAAATGGTGGCTCAAGGCAAGAGATATAAAAGGACAATATTTACTTAAATATATAGACCAGTTTGGTAAGATTCTTTAATATGTAACTTAATACGATATAAACTATATGTTGCGTAAGTATTCATTTTGGGGGTATAGTTTTCCAATAATAAAGTTAAATAATTTCTGGAACAATGGAGAAACCACATGTACCAATAATACAAAGCAAAATGAATAAACATATGTACTGGACTATTCATACAATTTAAAGGGGCATTGAATGTATCTCTAGAATGGTTCAATGCAATAATGTGTGGGAGGGCAAGAAAATAGTGATGATGGAGGTCAGTAACTCAGATAACCACTAAATAACAATAGCTCAAACCAATTACACAGGTATATTTTATGTTGTGCTGCCACAACCATGTAGACTTACTACATCTAGGGCAAATGTTTTTAGATTTTTTCAGGCTCCAGCTCCCATTTATTGAATCCACCCTTAGCTGGAGTTAAAGATTGTTATACCAGCCACTGTGCTTAAATATTTAAAAAATGTTCCAAAAACCAAAAACGTCAGCAGTTTTTAGCCTAGCTTAAACCAATTACACATATATATTTTACGTTGTGCCGCCACAATAATGTAGACTTACTGCATCTAGGGCAAATGTTTTTAGATTTTTTCATTTATTCCCAGACCTCACAAACTTTTGCTCCTAAAGAGGGTTTAAACGAAGCTGGTTTGGGCTACAACCCTGTAGTCCAGTTGAACATGTTGCTTAGATATAAAATGTGGTACGTTTCACATGCACAGTCTCTACACACACTGCCGAGTGCTGTCTCCAGCTCAAAGCATTCAGTCTTCCAAAGCAAGGATCACTGCTTCTCTGTATCACTCCATTAAATTGTTAATATCTGATTGTTCTTGAAGATTTTGAAACTTGCTGGGAAACATTTGCAGATAATTTTTTTGCCTGCAGTCACTTTGCCTAATGCCCATCCATTGAATACCATATGTGTTTATATGCGCTGCAATTTTCCACTTGATTACATCTTACCACACACACCCTTGTGCGCACAGAGGAGACAACTGCACGGCATCTATAACATCTATTTCTGTTCCCAGCCAATCTAATAGACATGCCAGTCTCAGGCCGCATATCAAGAAGTAAAACTAAGAGTAATTACATGATATTGAAATCTACTTTTCGGCACACACAATAGCTGTTTAAAAGACTGATGGAAAAGACTGTTCTTAAATTAAACTTAATTTGGGTATGTTTACAGAAGGAGAACACATCACTGGCTCTTGTGATTGGTACCGGTTGAAATTGTTACCTCCTGCTGTGTTCTACAAATCTTAGTAAAAAGAAGGCAATGCTGTGCATTCTATTGGGATGCTTCTGAGGATATGAATACAGTTCATGGGTGAGATCATGTGATCATGTTAATATAATGATGTTGTATACTGATGTTTGTGAAGCCCTTAATCCGGCGGGGGGCTTAAAAATCTCCTTGGAGGGCTACAGCTGGCCTATGGTGGACAAATACTATTTAATAAAATGGTAGCAGTGGTCTACCATACATGTTTTCTTTGCTACGTATACATACAGTATATGGTTTGTGTTTAGAAATGTTTCCAGGACTCAAACAATACCTTTATGATCTTTGGGCGACTATAGAACGATAATCCACTGCAACCAATTAACGTTTATATTGAATTGTCCCAGTGCAGTTAGAAGGGTGGATGTCTAATTGATTGCTATGGGGTAACTGCACTTGGTAGAAGATTTAAGAGAATAGCACAATGCCATGTATGTTGCAGAAGGGGGGCTTACGCCTTTTATGCACAGGTGGTCACTTTAAATAAAAGGGGTAAGTTCCCCACCTGCAACATACATGGCGTTGTGCTATTCTCTTAAATCTTCTACATTGTAATGACGGGTGCCGACCGTCTAGAGAGATCTGCACCACCAGGGTGAGAGGTGCGGTTCATCTACACACAGTAACTGCACTTGGGCAATGTACAACACTTTTGCATTGCATTTATAGGGATACATTTATCAAAGAGTGAAGTTAGAGATTGCCACAGTCCTCTAGAGTGAAATTCCGCCACTCTCCATTCTTTTCTATGGGATTTTGAAAAGCGTATTTATTAAAAATGATGAACTTTTACTTTCACCCATTGATAAATACTCTTTTATAAATCCCATAGAAATGAATGGAGAGTGGCGGAATTTCACTCTAGAGGACTGTGGCGAACTCTAACTTCACTCTTTGATAAATATACCCCATAGAAACATATGTTATGGCTATACAATATTGATATGGGACCTGTTATCCAGAATGCTCTAGACCTGGGTGTTTCCAGATAAAACCATCATTTAGACCACTATATTTTTAAGTGTACTAAATGATTATTTAAATCATTTAAAGATTAAATAAGCCCAAAAAAATAGTTTTGCCTCCAATGAGGATTAGAAAAAGGAAATCATTTTTAAAATGTTGAATTATTTGCTTAAAATGGAATTTATAGGAGAAGGCCTTTAAGTAATTTAAAGCTTTCTGGATAATGGATCCTATATACCTGTACTAAGTTCTGTTTATCAATAACACCAAATACAGACAGGCAACCAATATGTTCTTGAACTACATTTCCCATCATCCTTGGCAGGCAAATAGAAGTAGAATCAGCTGCAGGTACATTCTCCTGAACAAGCAGAAACCTAGAATTATAATGCACTGCTCTGTACACATTTCATACAGTTTTGAAAAGGAGTTCAGTTGTTAATATCAGGTTGTTTATCATTGACACCTGAAAGCTATTAGAAGTAACAGACTGCCAGCAAAGGGTAATCAAGCATATCCATGAATGATACTTCAGCCAGCACAGTAAAATAACAAAGACCAAAGGAGAAATTCTCAGCACTTACATATATTGGAAAACTGGCTGTGACAGATTAGAGCATTTGGATGGGTCTTAACCCGGGGAACAGAATCAGTAAAAGGGAATGGGTATAAGGCATACTTAAAGGAGAAGGAAATGTACCGAAGCAGTTTATTGTCAATAGATTAGCCACAATCGTGCAAGCTTTGACACTATATTTATTCTGTAGAATGCTTTACCATACCTGACTAAACAGCTCTAGAAGCTCTCTCTGTTTGTTTAGGATAGCAGCTGCCATATTCACTTGGTGTGACTTCACATCCGGCTTGAGTTTCCCTGCTCACTCATAGCTCTGGGCTCAGCAGGGAGGGGGAAGGAGCAAACTGAGCATGCTCAAGCCCTAGCCCTGGAGGTTTAAGCTGAAAACAGAAAGTCTGATACAGAATCCCATGTATACACAACAGAAGGAAATAAATGTGGAGTTTCTTTTGACAGATGATGCAGAGCAGGATTACTTTGAGAGTTTACTGGTGTATTTATATAGACCTTTCTGATAAAGCTTACTTAATTTTAGCCTTTCCTTCTCCTTTAAAGGGTCAATACAGAGTCTTTTTTTCCTTATTTTTAGCTTTTCTAAATGTATTATGTAGGCTCAGCTTGCAGTTTTCTCAGACTAGCTGATCACTTCTTGTTTTATGTACCATAGCTGTCCTGTAGTATTATAATAACCTTATAAAAATACAGGTGGGATAGAGAGATGAGGTCCAGTGTCCAAGGGTCAGATATCAAGGGAGCATGGGCATCTGAAAGTGATCATTAATGGATTACTCAAGGCAGAACCATTATATACCAAAAAGAGGGAGGGTATTCAAAAAGATCACTTAGGTCACTACAAAGTGTATTTAAAACTCTTAAAATTCCTTATTGATACATCATCTCGTGACATACAAGAGTACTTAATCATAGTCTGAGGGAAACATATATATAGTTAAAAGTATATAGTTATAGTCCTCTAACAGTAGGGCTACATTTTTGAAGAGATGCTACTTAATTAAACCCAGGGCCAGCATTCCCACATAATCCAATGAGAAATCTGTCATCCTGTCCTGTTCTCAGTTGATATAATACACCACTTTGTTCATCACGTGTTTAGTGAATAGGGCTTATACTGCTGATTATTAGTATTACGTATTGGTTTCATTAAGAAATAACTATGTTTTTAATTTCTTGCAAAAAATGCGAACAGTGTATTTGAAAGTACTTCAATTTTCCAACGTCTTGGTTCTTTATAACAACTCGTGGAGGAGGAGGAAACTGTTTTTTTACCCATCCAACCTAAAACCCGTATATAATAAACAAAGACTAGTGGAAGTGCCAAGAGGGCTACTGTACTCTGCTTTCATTATTCAGGTATGGGATTCATTATCCAGAAACCCATTATCCAGTTTTTTTAATCCATTTTAAAAATTATTTCTTTTTTCACTGTAATAATAAAAAAAATACCTGTTCCAAACTAAGATATAATTCATTCTTATTGGAAGCAAAACCTGCCTATTGGGTTTATTTAATGTTTACATGATTTTCTAGTAGACTTAAGGTACGAAGATCCAAACTACAGAAAGATCCATTATCTGAAAAGGTCACAAGCATTCTGAATAACAGGTCCCCTACCTGAATTTATAAACATTTGCTAGTGTTTAATAAAAGCCCAATATTTACTCTCAAAGAGATATTTTTTCTTTTTATCATGACCTGTTAGTCTAAGTTTATTTTAACAGGAGAGGCTTTATAATGGTTTGTTTGAACAGAAAACAGTAAAGTCAAAACGGTGTTTTTTCTTCATGGCACAGTGTTTCCATAGCAAAGTGAACCACTGAGTTCAGCTACATTAAAGTAACTATAAGCTTTCATGTGTGATTAGACATCTCTTTAGTGACTTTATGTAACCAAAACTATACAATAACATTGCACCTTTACCTAATTTGATTACGTGTCGGTAGGTGTAGGTTTCAGATATGTATTCATTTACAATGCAATATCTAAAAAACATACCAAATCCATTACCCTTTTCACTTCTTCACATGCAAATTTATTGAGTGTGCTCTAGTAAGAAGTTTGTAAATATACTTCTCACTACAAAATTAGCCTATTTATGTAACTTTTAGGAAAAATGCCATTAGAGGATCCCTTCAGAGATTCCCCTGGTTGTACTTATGTAGGCACTGTCATGTCATTGATGTGGATGTGGTACCTCTATAGCAAGTGATCCCTAACCAGTAGCTCGTGAGCAACATGTTGCTTTCCAACCCCTTGGAAGTTGCTCCCAGTGGCCTAGGATGACAATCCACATAGGGTCTACCAAATGGCCAATCACAGCAATTATTTGGCACCCTAAGAACATTTTTCATGCTAGCGTTGCTCCCCAACCCCTTTTACTTTTGAATGTTGCTCACAGGTTCAAAAGGTTGGGGATCCCTGCTCTATAGGCTCTACATCTGCCATAAATGTGCTGAATGAAGACAAGAGTTCGGGCCTTTAACCATATATATTTACATTAGAACCAGTAAATATTGAAGCATAGCAGCTAGCCAGACCCTAATTAATTAACATAGAATGAGTGTCGTGCTAGAAGGCACGTAAAGGATTGGTCTTCTAAACGAACGCCTTATTCTATTTAGTGACCATGCACCCTATGTACAAATTTAAATTCATAGTTATTTGGAGTGCTTCTAATCTGACCAGACTATAATTTAATACATTAACACACATCCATTTAAACCAACTGCTATCACTAGCTTAACTGTTACCTACAGTGTTTACAGACGTTTATTTTAAAATTCTGATGTCGTTCTAAGAAGTTGACATAGCCCTTGGACAAGCTGGATGCCATAAAAAAACCTTTGTGTGGCCACAAGTCTGACAAAACTGATTTAGTGGTCTGAGCCTATGTGCAGATCCTTTCAACTAAAAGTGTAAAGCTCTACTTTTCACCATTTATTTTTATTTTTTCACCGTTTATTTTTTCACTATCTCACCCAATTTAAATAGACTAATGGCACCCGACCATTTCATTGTACATTCCAAAGAGCTAGCTAGCATATCACTAGCTGACTGGAAGATCATTCTTTCACCCTGTGGGCTGTCTTGCCATAATTAGACCAGATTGTAAGGGCTGTTTCTCTGTGGCATACCCCACCACAATGCAAGCAGTGGGACTCTATACAGCAGAGCAGCAGGCTGAGGGTCAAATGGCAATAATTCTTAATGGAACAATAATTTCAGAATCTCAAAAGAAGCAAGGCCCTCTGTGTACCATGAAACCCTTTGCTTAATATTATGCTTTATTTTCTGCCCTATCACCACTTACACTGAGCTGAAGCGGGCTTGCAATGAATCTTTCATTAGTGCGGAACATGTCTGATTATAAACATACAGACATCCCCGTTACACGTTGTATACGACCACAAGAACACTCAGCAAATCAATTAATAAACCGAAACCTGCCTGGCAGACACATCTGGGAAAATAAAAGCTGTCATTTCTGATTAATTAGGTCCCTTTTATATAAGAGGAAAAAAAATATATGTGTGTATGTGTACCCTGTACTGTATATATGAAATTGTACAATCAGAATTAATTTTTCAAACAAATAACTATAATTTTTTTATTTTTGAAGTTTTCAAAAATTCTTGAATTTCATATTGGTATAATGAATGTTAATACGGTATTTCTGCCTAACCGTGAAACAGGTTTCTTATATAAATTTAGATCCAAAGTCAGCTGGGAAATTAATGTTTTATTTTTTCTATTACTTCCTCCATCTCTGTTCCTTTCCCTCTTGGAAGTGTCCATATGGTTTAAAAACATCTGTCATTAATCACTTTCGATGGGGAATAATGTGGTTATAAGTAGAGGAAAACAACAACAGTTGCCAAAGTTTTAAAATAGAGTAGAAGAGTAATCTGCACTTCATTATATTATTATAGAAGCTTGAAGAATGTGCATTTTAAAAGATTAACAGAGGTTTAGTAAATGGAGTAATAATCTATATTAACATCCATTCGTCTGAGTTATTAAGGCATTATTTTATTTATTTATTTATTTATAAGTACAGAATGCACAGAACAATAAGTGCTGCAAAAAGAAATTGTATTGACTTCTGAATAAAATGTAAAAAACAAAATAAAAATTAAAATAAATAAATATATATATATATATATATATATATATTTAAGAAAATATCAATATAAAACAATAGAATAAAGCTTCTCCTGTAACTGGCTTTCCACTTGCCATAGGCTATAATGGTTTATACCACATCAGACCACGTCACCTACCAAGCTTCCTCTGTAGCTGCCTTACAGTCTAACGTCTATATCACATTCACACAAACTATAGTGAATTTTAGCAGGAGATAATGAACTGCTTGCATGTTTTGGAGTGTTGAGCACATGAAAGAAATTGGGTTGTCCCAATCTTAGCTTGAAATAAATAGAAAAATGTTTGCACTTGCAGAAACTTAAGCTGGCCATAGACTTTGCAAAATGAGCAGACCTTTCCCCAATATGCCCACCAAAAGGTGGGTGATATTGTGCTAATCAGATCATTCCGCCCTTCGATTGGATTACAATGATGGGCATACCAGCAAAGGGGACAAGGACCACATCAACTAGCTGTGGTCCACAATCGGCAGGAAAATCAAAACTGCCTGATCAAGATGGACAATTTTTGGCCAGACATCGGTCTGGGAGGCCCATTGGAGGGCCCCATACACTGGCAGATAAGCTGTCAAATCAGTCTAAAGGACCCAAATCAGCATCTTAAATCTGCCAGTGTATGGCCACCTTTGGTGTTTTTCGTTAAATGAAAGTCTAGCTAAAAATTACTAAATAGACCCATCTGTGCAATCATGAAAAATCAGGGACACTATAGGGGTGCACTTTGCTGCCACTTTGCTGCAAGCAATTTCAATTTCAGAGCATAGCCCTGTAACTTGCTATTATTGGAAGAAATTATGATATTTCAAATGTGGTAAGCTTTTTTTAGTTCCTTTAGTAAGTCATTTTAGAAGCTCTATACAATCGAGTAAGATCATGTGAAAAATCAGGGTCATTTCTAGAAAATTAAACTAGAAGGGCTCCAGTTATTGCATTCCATTAAAATAGCTTACAATCAGTGCAACTCAGCAAAGCAGAATGAATGTATTTGACGTGTCCCCGGTTTTTACATGATCTTAAAGTTGCAGAATAACTCTTGGTCAACATGAATTCAATGAATACAACTGGTGTTAATGTACCTTTTGCTTATTGTTTTAATCATAAAATAAATGTATGTTTTTTGTTATTTCTCGAGCAAACACAGCAAACAAGGAAAATGAAAATACTCCATGATTGGTTCTTGTTAGTTAATCCTCCAACATGAGGGACCCTTGCTAGGGTTGCCACCCACGACCAAGCCATGAAAATACCAGCTAAAGCCAGGGCCAGTCTTGCAAATTTACTGTAAATGAACTTGACAGTAAATTTTAATACCCTCTTGTTTTTGCTTTGTTTCACCCAAATTCATATTTAAGCTCTCTATCCCAATTGTCCAGAATGTGACACTACATTCCACCACTTCACATCATCTCTCATCCATTTACATCAATGGCCCCCCACCATTACATGATCACCTTGCCCCATTACGTTATCGTCCTGTCTCACAGATATGTAACTTTTATTTTAAAAAGGTGGTGCATTGCCCTGTTTAGCTATAGAAATAACAAAAAAAAATAGATTTTATTTCATGATTAAAACAATTGTCAAAAATGCATGTTCAGCTAAAGCTCTATTGCTTGAATAACGTTAAAATTATCTGTGGGTCTCCTGCTAAAACTGTACACTGCTCCCAGCAATCCCTAATATTCCTAGTGCAAAATTAAGCTCAGCTCATGTTTGTTACAATATGCTCCCCTCCTCAAGGGTGGTGCAAGGGATACCTGGGAGCAGGGAAAACACAGTAGGCCTCTGTGGGAAAGTACCTTGGGCTGGTTGCTTTAGCTGGTACCATAGTGATTTTAGGAAATGCCGAAAGAATCCCCCCCCCAGTGATATCCCCTATGCTCCTTTAAACCAATACTAGAAAAAAAAGGAATATTGGCATAACCAGTGTATATTCTTGAATACAAATGCACCAGAATATTTGTCTTTCGCTGCTTTCAACTATCTGCTTGGAAAGCTTTGTCAAGAAAGGAAACATATATTATTTTAACTCTAAAGTTTACAGACCATATTTTTTCATGAAGGGCCATGAGATTTTTAAATATTCTTTTCCAGTTCAGCCTAGCCTTTTCCAGTAGGATGGTGTTCCCAAGCTGTTCTCTTCTCCTCTCTGCAGCCCGTCATTGCAACAACACTTCAGAAATGATAGGTTAAAGATTAAATGGAAACATAGATTTAAAACAGCAAACTCCGTGTGGATGGCAGACAGAAGAGACAGAAGGACAGCATGGCATTGTGCTGTATGCATGCTAGCTGCCACTGACACAGGCTCCCTCTTCATTGCTGTGTCACTTTGGTAGAAGGCAGGCTGATTGGTGAAAGAACACGAAGATGTCAAAAAGGTGCTGGTAGACATTTCTTGGTTGCCTCAAGAAAATAAAGGGCATATCTGAACCTGTCAAAATGATTAATAGCTTTGAGAGTAGGATATGGGGGAGGAGGGGATGTGAAGGAGCAGTGGAAGGGAAAAGAAGTGAATATGTAAATAGAAAGAGTAATGGTTTTAGTCTGTGCAGCACAAATACATACTGTACTATGGAGAGGAGGAGGGTGAATAGAGCCATTCTACATTTCTTTATATAAAAGCTAATATTTGATGAGGTAAGCTTTAATACTGAGCAGATGTATACCTGTGGCAGGTGATAATTGGTATTTGGTGAGCATTGTATAATTAGATGCCTTGCAGAATATTTTTATGGAATTTAAAAGCCAACTCGGGAAGCACCTATGCCATATTGTTTTGATTTGGCTGAATACTGAATCCCACACTCACCCATTGAGAATAGAAATTAAATATTAACACTTCAAATTACAATTCCACTGCAATTACCCTAAAACCCCAAATTTTAGCATTGGTAGTATAATTATTAGTTAGTTTATTTAATTATTTGCCTTGCCCGACCCCAAATGAAGAATTTGGCCAAGTCCTGAATTAATATAGACCAGGGCCGGAACTAGGGGTAGGCAGAGACTGTCGGCTCGCATATCTATTGGCGCATGCGGGTCAGCATCCGTCCATTAGGGCATACTCGCTAGCGTCCATTTACACATGCGCACCAGCGTCCATTCGCTCATGCGCGCCAGCGCCCATTTGTGCATGCGCGCCAGCGTCCATTCGCTCATGCGCACCAGCGCCCATTCGTGCATGTGCACCAGTGTCGATTCGCGCGCACACGTCTGTTCGCACATGCGCACACCAAGTCGGCGCTGTGGCTGGCCAGGTTGCCTAGGGCGCCTGGCTGGCTCTGATAGACAAATACAAGAGGTCCTCAGCACTCAACCCATTATCAATATATTTAGCATATTGAGACATTTTGTGCCTTAAGCTACTAAAAATGATTTACCCTTTAAACAAAACAGAGATTATTTGTCCATACATTGCAATATAATTAAGCAGGCCAACTACTCAACTAGCAGTCCTACACTCAACTAGTCCTACACTCAACTAGTATCTGATTCATTAAGAATTCTGTTTCTTCATTATACATTTTACAAAGGGACTATGTTTTTACCTGCAACTTACTTGCTGCTTTCAAGGTTAAAACTCCCAAACATGGTTTCCCTTTTATTGGCCACCAGTGGGATCACCTGACTATAGCTGGAAAGGGTGGGAGCTACAACATGGAGCTGGTCACTGCTCCTATATAAACTATAACAAACAAGGGAATGTTGTGCTCACCACTAATATTCCCAAATGAATCAAAACCCTGATTTGCATTGCATGTGCAAATTAGTTTAAATGGTTGAAGAGAAGCATGCAAAAAATCTGAATTTGCTTGCCTGTGTGATGAAAAGTAAATTGATTTTAAGGATTCCGATTTTATTTGGCCAGGCACTTGGATTTGGCCAAATCTAAATCCTGCTGAATAAGGCTGAATCCTAAAATAAATTCAGAATTTGGCTCAGCCCACATTGCTTCCTCTAAAGTCATTGGTAATTCTGCTACTTTTTGTATATGGATGTAATTTTGTGCCAGATATGACTCTGGGCAATACATAAATCCAGGTTTGACTACCTATATTGAGATCTTTAATACTAACTGTTTTGCTGCAGAAGTCTAGAAAAGACAGAATGACAAGAGGTCACATGTGTCTTTGCATTCAACACAGAGCCAATACTTAATACAATACTGAAAGATTACTGGGCATTTTGGTGACTTCTCATTGACTAAATGAAGTGCACCATAGGCATATCTTTACTGAGCAGTTGCTTTGCTTGTGGTGAAGAAATGACAGTCACAAAAGAAACAAACTCTTAGATAATTTATGATTCCCCCATTTGATTCTTTCTGCAGACTTCATAGACAGAAAGCCTGGTATAAGAAATTGTAATTCTGGTCCTTGCACTGCTGTTATACTATATTTCCCATCGCTCTCTGTCTGAGAACAGGCTTTGGAGCCAAAGAATTTTTCCTTTGTCTTCACTATCTACAGCACTGGAAATGTTGCCTTGAAATAATATCTAGCTGATGAACCATGTCACTAAACTCACTTTCAGCTGCCCTTTAATATTTAGTCTGGTTAAATACGGGGATATCCAATTTGTATTTTCACTTGCTAGAACAATAACAAAAACAATATATCTTATTTATAGGGGATTTCACTATATGGATGTCTTAATTAGGGTTCTTGAATAGGAGCTTTCTGGCACAGCTGGTATACCTCAGGACAGGTATTACAGGTCAGCAGAAGAAATCCACCTGCCTTACACAATAGATGGAATTCACTGTTCCCAATCCCACCCTCGTCTCTGCTCTGACCTCTCTTCAGTTTCCCATTGTCCAGGAACAGGCATTAAAAATTGAAGATTCTATTAATGTGCAGCTAATTGTGGCTCTTGTGAAAAGCTTTCATTCTCTACTAACAACAAGAATAAAAGGAACACAGCAAAATGAGGAACTATAAATATTGTAAAAGTTGAGAGGAGACAATGGGGGAGTTAAAGAGCCCCTCTTTTTGCAACATTAACCTCCTTCCTACTATAACACAGGAGAACAGTGAAGAAAATAGGAACACTACAATGGGACCAAGACTGTCCATTCACTTTGTGTGCTGTTGGGCTGAACGTCTTCACTTTACAAGGTCAGTCTAAACACACACTACTGTTAAGAATGTTGCTATAGAAAAGTAGATATAGTAGCATGGTCTGACCCATTCATGTCAAGTCATCCTCCCACTTCTTATTTAACAGACAACTTATAGAAACCATGTTGTAAACTGGAATATGTATTTAAGAGAATACCTGTTTAAACAAGTATATTGCACAAGTTTTAATTCATACAATGGTGGCTGCTGTTACACAAATGTCATGCGACACATTTAGCAATGTTCTATTCAAACTAATGCTAGATCAGTCATCTTGTAATTATCAAACAATGTATAAAACTACAATTTAAACTGTTAACAAACATCAGAAGAGTAGACATGGTTCTGTTTGGATCACATATAGAAGAAATAATTTCCATAACCTGTATTCCCTCACTTGCTAAAATTCCATCTAACCCCTTCTTAGAGTTATCTAATGTATCAGCCAGTACGACTGATTTAGGGAGAGAATTCCACATCTCCACAGCTCTCACTGTAAAACACCCCGTCCGAATATTAAGACAGAACCTCCTTTCTTCTAATCGGAATGCGTGCACTCTTGTCAGCTGAAAGAACTTCCTGGTAAATAAAGCATTATATCCCCTTATATATTTATACATAGTTATCATATCCCTCTTAAGTGCCTTTTCTCCAGTGTGAACAACCCCAACCTGGCCAGTCTTTCCTCATAGCTAAGGTTTTCCATTCCTTTTACCAGCTTAGTTGCCCTTCTCTAGGGCCTCTCTAATTTAGTAATGTCCCATCTGAGCGCTGGAGACCAAAACTGCACGGCACATCAAATTTGTCTGACTTGACCTATATTTTATAAAGCCATGCTGATTACTGCTCATGATGCCATTCACTAGGACAACATTTTGAATGTGATCCCTTAACAAGTCTTCAAATAATTTGCCCACCACAGATGTCAAACTGACAGGCCTATAATTGTCAGGCTGAGATCATAATTCCTTTTTAAATATAGGAATGACATCAACTTTCCTCCAATCCATAGGTACCATACCAGATGAAAGAAAGTCTGAGAAATCAGAAATAGAGGCCAGTCTAAAACTGGACTAAGCTGCCTTAAAACCTGTGGATGCATTCCATCAGGAAACCGGAGAGTCTTCAAATGTGAATAAAGTGGTTTTTATTGATGCACTACATGTTTCAGACCCCTTGGGTCCTTCCTCTGGTGCAAGGGGTCCGAAACATGTAGTGCATCAATAAAAAACACTTTATTCACATTTGAAGACTCTCCGGTTTCCATTTTAGTTCATGTTACTGCAGTCGAGATAACTACTCCACCAACCTGTTGAAGAGTCAGAGTATTAAGTCATTTGGAGGATCGTGTGGGAATAGAAATTTGAATCCATTGTATCCCATCTGTCACTGGCACCAAGTTCACATTATTTTTTCTTAAAGCTTTATGAACTAGCATTCGATTTTCTCCCAGGCATTTTTTTAAGCACAGGGCACAGTCAGGGCTGACAGGACACCAGGAAAATACTTGTTGGACACCGCCAACCCAGGTGTGCTCTCCACCTGTAAACTCCCCCCATAACAGCCACAAGGAGGATATAAAAATTAAAAATGTACACAAGGGGTGGAGGGGTGGGAGGCCCACGACTGGGGTGATAGGCCCCTGCGGTGGCAGTCCCGGTGGTCCCCAGACACCCTAGTCCAACACTGGGCACAGTATTACCCTGCACCCTCCCCAACCACATAACTCCCTGTATGTCAAACCTATACATTCCACCATATTGGTTCCCCAATTTGCTTCAGTTTCTGAAGTGAATTGTTGATTTCAATTTTCCAGTCCTTTAGTCTAGTGACTTCAATGGTTCAGACTCAATATTAAGAGGTTTTTTTGAATATGTATTCTGGATTCAGTACACCTGCAATGTATCCAGGAGTCACTGGGGTATGTGATAGTCAGTACCATATTTGTAGACAGCATTGCCCTATGTATGCTCTCCCCACTTGCCCCCCCTCCTGTCCAACTGGTTCATGAGCATAGACACAGGCATTTGAGGGGTAACTGACCTCCCCCTTATCTCAACCACTGGATTTGACAGCAAGTATCCAGCAGTGGGCTGAGGGACTTCTAAAATTCTAAAAATAACTGTTTTCTATATAGGGCCCTGGCCCTCAGGTGTCTTTATGGAAAATATGACCCTAGCGATAACTGGTACAATGGAAAGGTAAAGGGTTAACATTGAAAGGCTTGTGTGGTTGAACTTGGGTTGGTATGGAGGATTGGCTAAACACAGTGGCATAAATAGATGGTACTGGGCCCAAAGCATTGGTAAAATGGCATATTCTATTAAAGGAGAAGGAAAGGCTTGCAGCACTTGGTGTGCTAAATGTTAGGCACCCCCAAGTGATAGTATTGACTCACCTGAAACCCCCGGGCCAATGTTCCTATCAGCAGAAAACTGCACCAGCCCGGGGTTATACCAGTGAGCACCACAGAGCGATCTTCTTCTGTCTTCTTCTTTCTTCAAATTTCCCGGGGCAAACGCATGCGCAGTTGAACAAAATAGCCGACTTTTTAGTTAAAGTTTGACTTTTGCTCTACTGCGCATGCTCATCCGCGCAAGACGGAGGAAGACGGAGGAAGACGGAAGAAAATCACTCCGTGGTGCTCACTGGTATAACCCCGAGCCGGTGCAGCTTTCTGCTGATAGGAGCACCGGCCCGGGGTTTCAGGTAATTCTTTGGGGGGTGACTAACATTTAGCACCCACAAGTGCTGCAAGCCTTTCCTTCTCCTTTAAGATTTTTTGAAATTGCTCATTGTTTATGACTTTACTGTGCCCCCTACACGCCTGTGCCCCCCTGCAACCACAGAGTTTGCTTCCTCTGTAGTTATGCCTTGTCTAGACATTTTCTCAAGTACATAAAGAGTTATGGCAAATTATTTCTGGCAACATTTTAGATAACTAGAAATTGTAAACTGATTTCCAATGTGTTCATATAATTTAGATTGTTGAAGAATATATAAACTCTTTTGGGAAACATATTTTATCTAATTTAAGTCATTCCATCAAATGGACCAGTGATGCATACCATCTGGCAAGACTTCGGTTACACACACAAGAAGCATATATATGCATTTACAGTTTTATATACAGATACGTGTACAGGTGTTGACTATGCACCTGTATGACTTATTTTATATATTTGACTATTTGACTGATTTGCACCCTCTAACTTTCCAAAGTCAACAACCCAAACAATCTTCGCTCCAATAATAATCTTCCCTATGGGCACTGTATCAGTAGTCTCTATGTTGTCGTACTGGGATTCCAGAGCAACAATTTTACAAACAGATGGGAGGTCATCATAGATTTAGGTGTTCAGAGCTAGAAAAAATTTTGATGTTTTTGTCAATTATCCTAGAGAGAGAATCAATTTAAAAAGAACAGACAGGATTCTTATTGGAAGGTCCTCTTGCATCACTTGCGCCACTTGCAATGGAGGGCTTGGTGATTTTTTACTGTACCGCAATAGCACACATTGCTTTTTGCCACCCATGACATTTCTAGCTTGCTGTCAGGCAGAATAATGCTCCTAAATAACCCCTCATTAGACACATTCATCCTCACATTCATCCATGCTCTGGCATGGTCTTTGCTGCCTACCAGCCAGCTAATATTTGCTTGGATGGCAAAACAACTGCCATTGCCCTAATGAATCCACCTCTGTGGTTGCTGGCCTACAGCTACCACGATGTGTTAACTAATAATATACTACATGGAGTCCAGCATCATCTAGGTGGAGCAACACTGCTATGGAAGGTTTATGTCCACTTTAATTTTAACTGCAGGTGAATGACTCAAGCCTTAATAAAAGATGTGCAAAACCCTGAGCATTCTGGGGTACTTAAAGGGACAGTATACAACCCTTTTCAACATGAGCTGAATAAATAGGGCATGTGTTGAATTTACTTTTTTGTCTATTGTTTTAATTAGGATATTTATATGGTTTTTGTTATTTCTGGCAGTAAACAAGAATACAAAGCCAGTTTCACTTTAGCACTTCCTGATTCCTAAGCACTTCAAAAGAGATGATTTAACTAATTACCAGTTCACCGGGAAGCCCCTGATAGTGAGCTGCTTCTTAAAAGACTGTTGCTTAGATAAGGAAAAGGTTTGTTTATTTAAAGGTAGATAGGGAGCTCTAAACAAATTGCTCTGTTTATAAAAGGAAGGGGGTTAAGGTCAGAGAAAATAAAATTTACAATGGCAACAAAAAAAAAAGAAAAATATTAGGCAGATAGGCAGAATGTAATTTCATTAAGTCCCATTATACTGCCCCTTTAATGGTCTGTGCTCTCCCCTAATTAAATAAATAAGTCTTGCCATGTATATAGTATATAGAGAAAATCCCTAAATAATGTTATTTGCATCCAATAAAAGGCCATTTTAGCTATTGCATTTCTTGTTTTCCTTGTCATAAATCTTGAAATAAAATTAATGTTTTGGAGAGGGCAATAGCGCAGTCTTTGTCCTCTAGAGTCACAGCAGAGTTGGATTTCAGGGGGAACAATCTGATGAAGATACCTAACGCTGTGATTAATGAACCTTTCACCTTCACAATGTAAAATGAGACATGAGGGGTAGAAAACATCTGATCTTACCATGATGAACACATGCCAAGTAAGTTCTAATTACTGCTTTGCAAAGTCAAATATTTGTTGCAAGCAGAGGAATAATTGGTAATGGCAGTGGCGGGGGTGAGAGGAAGAGAATCGGAAGTGCATGGTGTCGTAGCGTAAGTGGAACAGATGCCCATACGCCTTGGGGAAACACAGCTTTCTTTTTACAAATCAGAGCTTTAAATTACAAGGTTTTTACCAAAGAGAACAGTTGTGGCAAGTCGTCTGCTCTCATTTGCGTAATGGTTTCTGTCACTGGTGATTAGACACAGGATGAAGTAAAAGAAATTTGACAATTAGGAATGAGGAATCATTAATCTGAATCTTAAGAGGATGGAAGAATGAGGAAAAGAAAGACAAAACAAACAAATAGAATGACAAACCTGTGCTTCCAGTTAAAAGCATAATTATAATGCCTGGAAGGTGGATGTGTGAGAATCAGTGTTGAAGGCAGATGGAAGTCAGCAAGTGATTTACTGATCGAGTTCATATTCATAGCCAGTTATCAGCAGCTAATGATAATTATCTATAGTCATTACTGTGTCTCGGAACAAATTGGGAGAGCTGAATATTTCGGCTGTGGACGAGAGAGTGACTTACTTGATATGTGTCACAGATATTGAATATGTCAGAATTGCAGCTGCACTCATTGGGGATATTAAGAACCAAAGCAAAATTTCTGGTTATTCTGGATTCCATAGGTCATGTATTGAGAATAAGTGCATTATACAGGTATAGATCAGCTATGTACAAGTTTCTTCTGACAATCCAACCCATTGAGCTCTAGAACTGATGTTTGCTTGGCAAATTTATAACAATGCAGCTTCTGAAATGGTGGGTGATATTCTGTGCAGCTCCAGCTTGATTGCACTTTTCTTAGGAAACCTGTTACAGAGGCATATAGACTACAGAAACTATTACTGTACAAGCCACCTCAAGAGCACAGAGCTAACAAAATGCTTAATATACAAATGTAAGAGGCTAATTGGACATGTCTGCTGGCAAGTAGTTTGGAAAAGTTACTGCCCAGTTATGGGGTCATGGACTTTTTTCATGTTTTTTTTTTTTTATTAAAGCACCATCTGCGGTAAGATCGTATGTTTTTCCTTCTTATTTTTGGATTTACTCCTCAAGTCCAAAAAACTGGAAGGTTAATAGGCATCCAAAACACTGCAAGCAGCCAGCAATTGAGGTAGATCCAGTTGTACACTGCCAAGTAGAGATGATTTTCCAGTTATATATATTATCTGAATGGCCAGTGAAATGATTCTTTAAGTTGCATTCATTGGGTCCACAGCCATGGAAAGCAGAAACAAATATTACTAAACAATATTGCTTTCATAATCCACCTTTATGTTTTGGGCTTCAGCTTTAACCATTACATTTACATTAGTTGCATAGTTAAATCCATACATACACACACTTACATCAACCCCTCCATACACTCACATAAACGATATACTGTATACACCAATATCTATACTAATTGTAAATTTTAGCATCACATTTGCCTATGATATGCTTGTCCAAGAAAACATCCAAGCCACTCTTTAAAGCATTGGCAGAATCATCATCACAACATCACCCAGCAGTGCATTCCACAACCTCATTGTCCTTACTGTGAAGAACCACCTACATTGCTTCAAATGAAAGTTCTTGTCCTCTAGTCTAAAGTGGAGGCCTTTGGTGCGATGATACATTTTATGGGGAAAAAAGGTCCCCCGCTATTTGTCTATAATGTCCTGCAATATACTTGTAAAGAGTAATCATCATTACACTGCATACTCAAGGTGAGGTCTTACCAGGGACCTATAAAGAGAGAAAATGAGGTTTTCATCCCTTGAGTTTATGCCCTTTCTTATACAAGACAGAACTTTATTTGCTTTAGTGGCCACAGAATGACACTGCCCGGAACAGTTATCTACAAAACCCCGTAGATCCTTCTCAGTTAAAGGGATACTGTCATGGGGAAAACATTTTTTTTCAAAATGAATCAGTTAATAGTGCTGCTCCAGCAGAATTCTGCACTGAAATCCATTTCTCAAAAGAGCAAACAGATTTTTTTATATTCAATTTTGAAATCTGACATGGGGCTAGACATATTGTCAATTTCCCAGCTGCCCCAAGTCATGTGACTTGTGCTCTGATAAACTTCAATCACTCTTTATTGCTGTACTGTAAGTTAGAGTGATATCACCCCCTCCCCCCCCCCAGCAGCCAAACAAAAGAACAATGGGAAGGTAACCAGATAGCAGCTCCCTAACACAAGATAACAGCTGCCTGGTAGATCTAAGAACAACATTCAATAGTAAAAACCCATGTCCCACTGAGACACATTCAGTTACATTGAAAAGGAAAAACAGTAGCCTGCCAGAAAGCATTTCTCTCCTAAAGTGCAGGCACAAGTCACATGACCAGGGGCAGCTGGGAAATTGACAAAATGTCTAGCCCCATGTCAGATTTCAAAATTGAATATAAACAAATCTGTTTGCTCTTTTGAGAAATGGATTTCAGTGCAGAATTCTGCTGGAGCAGCACTATTAACTGATTCATTTTGAGAAAAAAATTTTTTCCCATGACAGTATCCCTTTAAGGAAACTCCCAACACACTGCCATTTAGTTTATAACTTGCATTTATATTATTTTTGCATAACCTTGCACTTACATTGAAACTCATTTTCCAGTTTGTTGCCCAGTATTCTAATCTCATGAAATCACTCTGCAAAGTGACAGCATCCTGCATGGAACTTATAGTTCTGCACAATTTAGTATCATCAGCAAAAAAAGAAACAGTATTTCCAATGCCCACCTCCAGGTCATTAATAAACAGGTTAAACAGCAAAGGGCCAAGGACAGACCCCTGCAGTATTCCACTGGTCCAATTAGAAAATGTACTGTTTACAACAACTCTCTGTAAACTTTCGTCCAGTTCTCTATTCAAGTACAAATACAATGTTCCAGATCAATATTTCGTAATTTAACCAGTAATCTTCTGTGTGGTACTAAATCAAATGTTTTAGAAAAGTCTAAGTAGATCACTGCCATCTCAGAGTCGAGGGTTCCTGCTCGCCTCCTCATAAAAATAAATATAATTAGTTTGGCAAGAACTATTACGCAGAAAACCATACCCACAGAATTATTGTTTTTAAAGAAGTCAAGTGTCCTACCCAGCCTTGATAATATATTGGTGTTTTCTAAAGGGCTGTCCTGAAATATTTAATTGTTGATCAATGTTGTTTAAATTCCCTTTAACTGTGGTTTTATGACTTACATCAAGTGTATTCTTTAAGACTCCCAGTGTAAGGATCAATATTTGGGCAGATATGGGTTAGACAGGCTGCTGGGAGGGCCCCATAAATACATTGCCAACTTATTTATATCAAGTGTATTCTTTAAGACTCCCAGTGTCAAACTGGCATAAGGATCAATATTTGGCCAGATATGGGTTAGACAGGCTGCTGGGAGGGCCCCATAAATAAGCTGCCAACTCAGATTTTATCAGCTTGGAAGCCAAAAAGGCACGTGTCTTGGACACAATGTAAAGAGATGCAATAGGGGGGGTTACAATTGACAGCTAAGAAAGTGACCGGAAAGGGGGGGAGCACATGGCCCTGGGTGGGTGTTGGTCGAAGGTGTTGAGCAAGCAGCAGATGGGCAGACTGAAGGGGGACTGGTGAGCAAGTGCCAGGTCAATACTACTCGGCCCAGCTCAGTCACCAGAAACAAGAAATGCCATTGCCATTTAATATGCTTCTATGTGGTAACTATTTAAAGGACTTTGTTTTGCTTAAGTTAAAGCATACCATTTTAATAACAACAGAATCTTGATTAGGAAATAATAATAAGCAATGTGATTTTGTGCTGTTATTGGAAATGAATTTCTTTGCAAAATGTGTATTGTACTTATAATCAATAAAGCATTATCTTTTAGTCTTGCATCTTTTCTTACTTTTAGTGAGGATAAAAATGAATGATTACATATTTGTGGCCTCATGCTTTGTATTAGGGTCTCATCAGAAGTCTGCCTTTGCTTTGCCCTTTTCAGTCCTGTGCCAGTGAACCAGCTGGTGGACAAACGGATCTTCGATTTACAGCTTTGCACAAAAACAGATTAAAAAAAACAATTCACTTGCATTTTTTTCAATAGAGTATCTACCAGTTCTCAGCAACACCAATAAACAACATGTTAGCAAAATCAAATCAAAAATTGTTTACAGTATGTGCATCTATGTGCTTGTGAGGCTTGCTAGATATCGTAACACCATCCTGCAATATCACCCCTACATCTCATTATTCATTACACTGCATATTTCCAGAAGTCAAAAACATTTCTCGTTTATATTCAAGAACAGCAGAACCGAGAAGGTCATAGCCGCAGTTCTTCTGCAAAAACTTCCTGCACAACAAGCAACTAGAGAAGGCAACAGCTTTTGTGGTCATTCCAAATGCACCTAGTTCAGTTACAAACCTTGCATAACAGACCTCTGCTGAAAATTCTGTAAGTGCATTCATTAAAACAATAAGTACAATAATTAAAAGAATTGGTAGAATGCATTTTAAACAAACATTCTATTTATTTTGTTGATATATATGTGTGTGTGTGTGTGTTTACTGCTCCTTTAAAGGAGTTAGAAATTAATCAGTTGATTTACATTCTGTTGATATTTTGTGAACTTCAGCAATACTTTGACTAGTGGACAGACTAATCATGATATGATTCATAGGTCAAAAATAACAAGTTAGCACTGTTTTTACTGTCATAAAGTGAGCCCTGTAAAAGGTGTACCTCTCTCTTTTGCAATCAACATGACCATTTTGAATAATTCTAAATGCACTTTACTGATGAGCCCCAGTGAAAGAAGTCAGCAGTTTCCATCTGATGTGTAACTGGCCAGGCTGCACTTTAAAACCCAGAGATGAGTTTGAGTCTGATAGGGCATTTCATGAAAATAGAAATTTTAGGAGCAAAACTGGTCCTCTTCCCCAGGATTCATTCCGCTTTGTATATAAATGCAAAAGAGAGTGTCCTTACTAAAAATATTTTATGAGGTTACAACTGCCTAACATGCACTCATTTCTTGCATAGTTTTATTAAGGAAGTTCGGCACGAGTTTAATACAGCTATGTACATTTTCTTCAAAGGAAGTTTACAATAGGGTAAACACTTTGTATGAAATACATTGTTACTGGTGTACCCAGAGCTTACATACAGAATTTACACCAAAGGGAAACCTGAGCACTATTTCACACATGACATACACATAAATGTAATTTAATTTTTCCCCATAAAACTGTACAGTTTTTGTTGAACTTCTTTCGTCCACAATCAAGTTTATTTTCTTTTTTAAATAACTTTTCATGAATAAAGATTAATTGGTGTAACACAGTTACATGCCAAGCAGGAGATAATTTTTTTCCTGACTACAGGGGCACGATGCAAAGTGCAAAAAAAAATAATACATAACGGGGGGGGGGGGTTCACACTTTTCACCCTGCACACAGTGAGCTCATGTGTCCATAGGTCCTTGCGTTCCAGGATTAAGGGAAAGGACCTGCAATTCTTTAATGAATACTGTTCTGGCTGTGTTCGGTTGTGCCATATTCGTAACGGCAAGGCACCAGTATGTATAGAGGAGCTCCATCCAACCATAACTTGGAAGTCATGCCAATACACAAGTTAGAGCAGGGGTCACCAACCTTTTTTGCCCATGAGCCACACTGAAACGCAAGAAGAGATGGGGAGCAAAACAGCCATGAAAAAAGTCCCTGAGGAAGTCAAATAAGCAGAGCCGGGCCAACCCAGCCAGGCGCCCTAGGCAACCGGCTTAGTGTGGGCTCAATCACGCATGCGCGAATCTACGTGCCAGCGCGAATCTACGCGCATGCGCGCAACCGTATTTAAACGAAAATTAACAGCGGCAGCCAGGGAGACACAGGACCGGACATGGGGTAGGCGACAGAGCAGGTACGTGCCTGGCGCCCCCTCAGCTGTGCGCCCTAGGCACGTGCCTACTCTGCCTACCCCTAGTTCCGGCCCTGCAAATAAGGGTTGTGATTGACTATTTATTAGCCCCTGTGTGCACTGGCAGGCTACAAGAGGTTCTCTATCTGACTATACACCTAGATTTTATACAATCAAAACTTGCTTCCAAGCCAGGAATTCAAAAATAAGCACCTGATTTGAAGCCACTGGGAGAAACATCCAAGGGGTTGGTGAGCAACATGTTGCTCACTAGCCACTGGTTGGGGATCACTAAGTTAGAGGGTTGCAATGAGATACTGAGTACAGCAAAACACGGCTGCAAGTGTTTTTGAATGAGCACTATTTTGCACCCCTTAGTGCTCTAGCATTTATTCAACTTAAATGATTTTGTGTCTGAAGACATTTGTATGATTATTGTGCCCCATGTTTCCTTATATAAACCAAAATAAAGCAGCGTATCAATTAGTGGATTTTTTTGATTTCCATTAAAATGAATACTTAGAAACCCTTAAACTTCACCTTCAGTGTCCACTTTCTCCAGAGTGCTTTTATTCTTAGGCCCCATGTTTTTATGAAGGTAATTTAAGTTCTGTTTGCTGTTTCAGCCTTGACCAAGCAAACATTGTGTCTTCTATATCATCCTATTAGAATATAGAAGAAAGAAAGCTTAGCGTATACATTTGGGGGGGGGGGGGTAGATAAGCTGTCAATGGCAGGGACAATACCATAGATTTTTTTCATAGCCTCTACAGAGATACCATTTGCAAGCATAGGTGCCCCTGTTCTACTTCTGAAGGGAATTTATGAATATAATGGCCCTTTTAAACAAATGTTTGGCAATGCTTAGCTTGGCAAAAAACTGGGCAAGTGGGCAGGGTGATCACATAGAGGTGGAGCAGTGACACATAGGACCAGCACCATGGTCATATTGAACAGGTTCAAAACAGTAAAGGTGGTAAACTTAACTGAAGTTCAAGAAACAACCACCAAACACCTAAACTGAACTATGTCCATGTTTACAGGGTAATATGAGCAAGTCAGGATTGCTCAGTAATTTTCCTATGTTAGAAAACAGCAAGATCAATGACAAAAAATAAACATTTCTAAACAACATTATCTGTATTCTTCAGAATATATTGGGAATGACTCTCTACGTTATCCATCACTCTACTCTCTATCCATCATATTTTTACCCCCAATCTGTACCTATGCCAACGGCAACCAAAAGAATCCATCATATTGCCCCAATTTGCATCTGTTCCAGCAGTAGCCAAAAATCCATCATATTGCCCTCAAACATCTGTGTATCTGTGCCAGCAGCCACCATATTGCCCCATGTACCTGAGCCAGCAGCAGCCAATCCCTTATAATGCCCCCAATCTGTACCTGTGCCAGCATCAGCCAAAAATACACACTATTGCCTCCATATATGTACTTGTGCCAGCAGCAGCCAAATATCCATCATATCATCTGTTTACGTGTGCAAGTAGCAGCAGAGATATTGCCCACAAATATGTACCTGTGCCAGCTGCTGCCAAAAGGGAGCTGGGGAGTGATTCTGTCTGGAACAGGGAGTTTATAAAGTTGAAAAACTATTAAAGGCCAAGCAAATCAGGGTTTAAAAAATAAAGAAAGGAAATTACCCATAAAAGTGTGCCCCGCCCATTATTGTGCCGTAGGTGGGCGCCTACTCTGCCTGCCCCTAGTTCCAGCCCTGCAGGGAGGGAAGGCAGAACAGAGGAGACAGGGAAAGCTCTCAGTCTAATATGTACTACATACAGTGACACAGTGCTGGTGCGCCATTAGCATTTTGAATAAAGTGTGAACAGGTGAACAATGTGGACAGTTTCAGTCTGGGTCTCAGGTGTGAACAGTACAGGCTTTAGGGGAGTGAACAATAGAGGTGTCACAAGTGTGAACAATGCAGGGGGATCACAAGTGTGATACAGGGGATTAGAGTCTGAATTTGAGGTTTAAACAATGCAGGGGCCAGTTTATATCTACAGTGATACCTTTTAAAGTTTACATATGGTAAACAGACACAGCATCTGGGGGGCCAAAGAAGGGGGGTCGCGGGCCACCAGTTGGACAGCCCTGCCCTAAACCATGATACTGAACAATCTTTGCTTTCAGATCTTTTGAGAGTTGCTTTGAGGATCCCATGCTGTCACTCTTCAGAGGAGAGTCAAACAGAAGCACAACTTGCAATTGGCCACCTTAAATACATTTTCTCATGATTGGACACACCTGCCTATGAAGTTTGAGGTTTAACAAGCTAATTCAACCAATTTGGTGTTGCCAGTAATCAGTACTGAGCAGTTACATGCATTCAAATTAGCAAAATTACAAGGGTACCCACATTTTTGCACAGCCAGTTTCTCACATTTGATTTAATTTCATACAACTAAATACTGCTTCACTAAAAATCTTTGTTCAGAAAACACCTCAGATGTTCCTGGGAAATAAAAGACATACCACTGATCTTTTTTGTTGAAAGCTGAGAGGGGTTCCCAAACTTTTTCATATAACTGTACATTACTGGACAGTAATAGGCATGAGAACAAGGAAATGTGGATCCCCTAAATTACCATTTAACAGTAAGGATAATTCTAATGGTTATAGCAAAGGTCTGACTGAGGTAAAGTATGGTAAAGTAATAAATTAATGTATTTTCCAAAGAAATAAATCAAACAGTAAATAAATAAATAAAATCACCTATCTGTAGAGTTCATCCACAGACTTTAGAGTACAATAATAAAGTGCTAGAAGCGATAAATAAGTGATTGTGCTTGAAATTACTCAGATGACAGGTTAATTAATTAAATAAATCAAATGGCCTTGTATGAAAGTAAGTTAAAAAAACACCAAACAGCTAAAATCCTGACTAGTCAGGAAAATTGGAAAAATTGGATAGAGGGTGGAGTTGTCCCGTAAGCTAACTCCCTAGTAACTGCCTAGACAACACAAAGTTGTAGGCAGGACATTGTAACCGGGACTGTGGCCTCGTTAGTTAACCTCACCCTATTCTCAGGAGAGGCTAGATATACCCTAAAAAGCCACAAACCCACAGCCCCTTAAAATGGAAAGAAGATTGTAGGATTAGAGAAGGAAGGATTGTGCCAGTGGACTCCAACCCCACACCCGCAATTGACCCCGACCAAACTGATATAGAAAAAAGGTTATTTAAAAATACAAGTTTAAAAAGTAAGAGAATGCCAACGCATTTAGCTTAGAAGCTTTATCAAGGCGTGAATGACTGCTCGTGATGCCGGTTTTAGAAATAGACTTCCGCATTAGGCGTCATCATAAAGGTCTCGCGAGAACTTAGCCTGTATTGGTGCGCAAAGGAGTAACCGACATGTCATCATTACATCGAGGGACATGCTTGCTTGGTTACTCCCCGTTTTTAAATAACCTTTTGTTCTATATCAGTTTGGTTGGGGTCAATTGGGGGTGTGTTGTTGAGTCCGCTGGCACAATCCTTCCTTCTCTAATCCTACAATCTTCTTTCCATTCTAAGGGGCCATGGGTTTGTGGCTTTTTAGGGTATATCTAGCCTCTCCTGAGAATAGGGTAAGGTTAACTAACGAGGCCACAGTCCCGGTTACCCTGTCCTGCCTACAACTTTGTGTTGTCTAGGCAGTTACTAGCCAGTTAGCTTATGGGACAACTCCACCCTCTATCCAATTTTTCCAATTTTCCTGACTACTCAGGATTTTAGCCGTTTGGTGTTTTTTTTAACTTACTTTCATACAAGGCCATTTGATTTATTTAATTAATTAACCTGTCATCTGAGTAATTTCAAGCACAATCACGTATTTATCGCTTCTAGCACTTTATAATTGTATGACTTGTACTCCAAAGTCTGTGGATGAACTCTACAGATAGGTGGTTTATTTATTTACTGATTAATTTATTTCTTTGAAAAATACATTAATTTATATTGTAATTTATAAACTTTGTACAATCAGTTTATTTGTAATTGGGTATTTCTTTATCAATGAATTAACACTTGCTCTACTTGGCTTTTTAAAATTTACGAAGTATTAGTTTAGAGATCAATCAATTAATGGTATATCCAACACTTTAATCACATTATAAACGGGCACTTATACAATTATATAATTTACTTTATTCTATTTTGTGTCAAGCAAGATTTCTTACCTTATATACTTTTTGAACTTTTACTTTTAGCTATAGACGAGGTTCTTCTCTTACCATACTTACAGTAATAGGCATGCCCATGTCCATTCAGTGGCTCATCTAGAATGTATGTGTGCCCTTGGTTTGTGTGAGCATGGTTTCATACTAGCCAAATTGACCGACCCTACTACTCAGAATAGCAGTGTTTCCATAAAGCACATAAAAAATATTTATTTTTCATGAAATGTCTATTTATATGAAAGTTTTATAGATATGGACTATTTTATTTACAGGTATAGGACCTGTTATACAGACTGCTTGGGATCTGGGGTTTTCTGGATCCTTTTGTATTTTGGATCTCCATACCTTAAGTCTACTAAAAATAATTTAAACTTTAAATAAACCCAATATGATTGTTTTGCCTCCAAAAATAATTCATTATATGTTAGTAGGGATCAAGTACTAAGTACAGTTTCATTGCTAGAGAGAAAAAGGAAAATCATTTTAAAACATTTGAAGTACTTAATTATTATGAAGTCTATTGGAGACAGCCTTTCTGCAATTCGGAGCTTTCTGCAAAACAGGTTTCTGGATGACGGATCCTATACCTGTACTATATTTTTTTTAAAAAAACTACAATGTTCACGGAGTAGCTTCTCTTTTAAGCACAATACAGACTCAGTACCTACTGAATTACATAGCAAATAAAAAGATTTATATATACAGGTTTGGGACCCAGAATGCTCGGGACTGGAGGTTTTCTGGATAACGGATCTTTCTGGAATTTGGATCGTTATACCTTCTAGAAAGTCTACTAGAAAAACCTGTAAACATTAAATAAACCAAATAGTCTGGTTTTGCTTCCAATAAGGATTAATTATATTTAAGTTGGGATCAAATACAAGGTACTGTTTTATTATTTCAAAGAAATCGGATTCTGGATAAAATTAAGTCTATGGGAGACAGCCTTTGCATAATTCATAGCTTTCTGGATAATAGGTTTCCGGATAACTGGTTCCATACCTGTACTGGAACTGTATAGTAAAAAAACAAAAAAAAAAAAACGGAAACCCTGACGCCAAACAACTATAGCATTTTAGCAATTTATTTAATAAGCAAACATGCATATAAAGGCCTAAATTGTCACTATAATTTTCTACAATTATTAACAAGAAAATTATAAGTAGTTCTCTGGAAAAGGGATTTTTCTGTAATTTGGATCTTTTTATCTTAAATTTACTAGAAAAGCATGTAAACATTAAATAAACCCTAATAGACTGATTTTGCTTCCAATAAGGATTAATTGTATCTTAGTTTGGTTCAAGTACATGGTACTTTTTTATTACATAGAAAAACATTTGGATTATATGGATAAAATGGAGTCTATTAAGACAAACTTCCTGTAATTCGGAGATTTCTGGATAATGGGTTTGCGGATAACATATCTCATTTGGAAGTATTTTGTAAAAGGACCACATCAAAGCAAGTGCTTTTCTTACAAACTCCTAAGTTGCATGGCTGTTACTAGAACAATACCTGACCCAAGGAGGGCAGAATCTTGAGTTAGTAAAACTTTACAGTTTATTTCAGGAAGGCAATGGATAGAGACTGACAAAGTATGATCCTTGTCGGCTTTACCTGCCAAGTGTATAAATGGCCGCCCCTGGGATTTTGATTTTAAGTAACAATTATGGCACATATAATGCTCCCCCTTGCAGAAAAGTCGACAGTGAAACTACATCATGTTTAATTTAATTACACTGACCCTTTGGGGTCATGTATTTTTATGAACCAGGCAACTCGTTTTTTTTTCCGTTATGAATTTTTATACAAACATATTAGAAGAAAAATTCAAAGGGCTCATTGTGGGGATACCTGATGCCCATGGGTTCACAAGTTTTACTATCACTGTAACATTAAACACAAAGGGCCAAATGTTATTTTATGGTTTATAACATGAAAACTTAAGGTACTAAAAATCTTTTCCTCCCTAAAGGAGTTCCAGTTTTTCCCCCGCAGACTTCAATTGGATCAGTGTTTGTATGCAGGCAAATAAATAGCCTGCCATTAGCCTTGATTTGTAGCGTTATGGTAGTTACTATTAACCTGAATGCAATATAAGTGCATTGCCACAGCTGTGCTTCTTCCCACCAAGTAAAAACTCCATGACCCACCTGGTCAATTCCATCTCCAAAGTAAAAGGATTTGATTTGAAGACACTGGCACAGACTTTCAGTTACTTACTAAGAGGTAGCAGCAGGTAGATGTTGCATTCTGAATAAGATCAAAATGTTACAGGCCCCTAAATATCAGCCGACTGACCGAAGAAAATCACAAACACTGGCGGCGGGACTTTAAGCTCCAAGTGAGCAATGCATTAACAGGATTATTGTTACACAACGTAATACAAACATAATTTATTCATATTGAAATCAGTCCAGGGTTATTTTATAACAATGGCAAATCATTTTTATAAAGGGCACTGCAAACCCATAGAATATGGGTGGCACAATGGGCCAAATTCCACAAACCTCCCCAATAATCACCAGTAATTGACACAGCAATACAACAGCCCCTTTCATTCACAGTAAATTACACAATGCTATTTAAAATGTATTATTTGCAAGTGAAAAAGAAACCGACGCAATGCAAAATAGTACATATGTACTGTACAAAGGACCAGATTGATAGCTGAAGACTATTACAGATAAAGTGATAAATGGTTAAAAAGCTTGTAATGCACTGTTCCATGAATCATTATCTGTAATTAATTGACCAATAAGATTATGTACCATCTGATTTTTTCCCCTCATAAAGGGGTAAGTTCACACTGATTTAGTTATCTGAAGACTGCATGAGAGTTAAACTGTCCACACACAGGCAGATCACATCAAGCAGCATGTCATTTGCAACAAAATCAGACTGTGTTGTAAACTGTTTGCAAATGATTAATTTTATTCAAACCGACATGATCAGCCAAGACTGATAATAAGGTGGGCTGAGGAATTTCACTATAACCTGACTGTTGGCAAATGACACAAGCCCATACATTTAAATCACCTCACAATCATCAGTGTGTGGTTATCTTAAGGTCTGATTATTCTCGGTTATTCCATTTGTACGAGCCAATAAGGGAAGCAAGTATTTACCTATCATGCCAGCACATGATTAAGTCTCAGTCTTGCTCTTTGACTCCCCCTTCAGTGCCAATTAATGGGTAGATTGGCAGCTTTATTAACCATATAAAGATATAATGGATCATTGTGCAGTAAATTTGCCCCATGTCGTTATACGCAATTTCAGAATGGGCACAGCACCACCAAAGTAAATGCTATGTGACAGTTGCATTCTCCCAATATACATGGTCACAGCAATCCCATCTTACAAGCAAACCGACATAAAAACCATTTCAACATTACAGTTCTTTTAGATGTTGCACTTTTAGCTGCAAGAAGTAGCCAAGGTTAACAGTGTGAACAAGCAGATAACAACATGCCATTTTCACAATGTTAAATACCTATCACCCTCTTAGTACAACTACTTACTTACTGCAAGGTAGCAAAAAGATATACAGATGTGGCCTAATTTGGCTCAATCATTTTGTAATAAAATTACCACAGAATATGTTTAAAAAAAACAAGGCTGATTGCTGGTATGAAATCATTTTGTTCTTTTTTTCCTGTATGTAGAGTGGTGTAGGCACTATAAATGTCCACAATTCTTCTGTGCAGTTTCATCAGGATAGAAAAACAGCAATAAGCAGCAGAACAAAAGGTATAAACTATATGCACGCCCGTGTCCTGGAAAGAATGGTTGCCAAAAAGCAGTTTACAGACATTTGACCAGATTTCCAATGTATGGATTCCACTGCAGTTGCCTTGCAGTCCCCTCAGAACTGTAAGAGTACGTCAGGCCAAGAAGTGAAGCCTTCATCATGGCTCCTTGCAATTAGATGACTGGAGCATAATCAATGTGACCAGGCTGTCTTATTTGCAGACTTATTTGCTCAGGTACCTGCTTATAAACAATTGCTCCACACGCTTGAAGATCAACCAGCCACATTTGCTGATGTTTATACGGCACAGCTTTTACTCTTGACAGAAATAAGAGCAGGATTTAGTGAAAAGTGATAATGATTTCAGCTCTTTAGATACTGTATTAGAAGCGCTGCATAGGTGCAGGATACAGCTTTGAATGCAGATGATGAGCAGAGGGGTAACATTTCAGTCACTGTCTAGCAAGGAGTGCAAAGTACAGTAGCCAGCGTTGCATTATTTTGTGGATTTTCTTTCTTTCTTCAAAGAGTGTAAATACAGTAGTAATTAAGTGGTGCAACCCAAAGGTATCGGAGAAACCAGTCAGCGAAAGTGTTTAAATATATCTGTATTTTCCTCATTTACCCACAAAAAAAAGCTGCAGACGTCGATGCCACCCGTTGTCGTTGTTCAGTTGCATCAGTCATAGCGACCCTTTACCATTGTGTTTAACAGTGGCCCAACCTGTTAAGGGAGAAAAAATCCAAAACACTTTAGTACTGGACTAAAGCTGATATTATTCAGCGCAGGCTAATATGTGTTATGCATGGCCAGTGGGATGCTTTCTGCTGTATGATACATGTTACCAGTCGGAAACTTTTTCCAAGGTTTTCATTGTAGCTCTTTGCTCAGGGAAAAGCTCGCTCAGACTTAAAAATTAGATGCATGACAGACACCATAATGGCAAAAATAATAGAGCTTGACAAAGGCAGTTTTTTCCAGTTTGCCTTACAACATTGAGTTTAAAACTTAGAATGACAAATTAGACTTGCAATGTTTTGCCTGGTAGCTTCTCACTGGACATGTATTGGGCCCATGGCGCAGTACTACCGACAGATATCTGGGCTGTTTTTATCAAGATATAGAACAGGCTGGTTTGAAAATCTTGTTGCCGTTGGGCAAGCAAAACATTGGCCAGTATACCTGAAGTGTGATCCAATTGATGGCACCTGGGCCAACAGTTGGATCAGCTCGATTTCACCCAGCCTGTGGATTGCGAAATTTGGCAGTCACTCATTTAGTGATCCTTCAGTCAGTCTGCATGGAAACTTTTTGCATGCTTGTGCTGCTCTCTAAAGATAGGGACCCCTGCTCTAGTGGTTGAATGAAACCCAATCCAAACATCAATGTTCAGGCATCTAGTGGAAAACTTTCCCAGAAAGGTGTATAACAGCAAAGAGGACCAACTCCTCTTGCTTTTAGAAAGAGAGGTAAGGCAAACAGGGTTTCTGGATAGTATTGTTACAGGCATGGCAGTTAAGGAGCTAATTCCCTAGATACAGACTGAGAAAAAAAATGCAATAGGAATAAATGTTTCATTTATTATTAAGGTTCCTTCCCAAAGTCATATGATCATGATAAAAAAAACACTGTTGAATCTATTCAAATCTGTTTGGATGCAAAACAAGTTTATAATGCAGCTGCCAAAATTTATTTTGACTATAAGGCGTTACAGGTTCAACATGTGATATATATGATACACACATGGGCTCAGTTACTAACAGGGGTACAATTGCAAGTAAGAGTTTTGTTATATCTTTGTAAATTGTAGTAGACTGTTCAAAATTTATTTCTGACTGGTTGCTATCAGCAACTGCACTTGTGCAATTCCTGGGCCAGCACTTCCCTTAGTGAAACAAGTGTCTTTATTTTACACACATCACAGTGCTAAACAAAAGTTTTATTGCACATTGTATACTATCCTTGAGAAAGGTCCCAAGAGGGACCGAAACGTTGGAGCACTGTGATGTGTGTAAAATAAAAAGACACTTGTTTCACTAAGGGAAGTGCTGGCCCAGGAATGCTTTATTCCAAACTTTAATTATATGATTGAGAATTGGCTGTGCACCCTGAGATTGCTTGATTGGAGTGCGGATACTGAAGATATATTATATTATATTATTTTTTATATATACTCTGCCGAATATTCATTTATAATGTTTTGTTCCTTAAAAGTAAACTATACCCCCAAAATGAATACTTAAGCAACAGATAGTTTATATCAAATTAAATGACAAATGAAAGAATCTTACCAAACTGGAATATATATTTAAGTAAAAACTGCCCTTTTACATCTCTTGTCTTGAACCACCATTTTGTGATGGTCTGTGTGCTGCATCCGAGATCACCTGACCAGAAATACTACAACTCTAACTGTAATAGGAAGAAATGTGAAAACAAAAGACATAACTCTGTCTGTTAATTGGCTCATGTGACCTAACACATATAGTTTATTTACTGTGTTTGTGTGCACAGTGACTAGTATGATCCCAGGGGGCGGCCCTTATTTTTTTTTTAAAAAAAATGGCAATTTTCTATTTAGGATTACCCAATGGCGCATACTACTATATTATTATGAAAATTGTTTATTTAGATGAAGCAGGGTTTTACATATGAGCTGTTTTATACAATATCTTTTTATAGAGATCTACATTGTTTGGGGTATAGTTTTCCTTTAAGCTGCAAATATTTTTATATAGCATCCCTCAAACATTATGTTATATACCTCTTGTGGATTTCCAAGGGCCTCTCCAAGCATCTTTTCAATATTTCTCATTATTGCCACCTTTTGATGTGCTTTGAGAGGATATTCTATTCTTTTCGGAGTTGGGGCACCCTGATGAAGCAAAAAAAAACAAAACACAAATACATAACTGCTCCAGTTAAGGACAATGTATCAAGATACAAATAAAAGACCCCACCTCTACATTGGATTATCAGTTGTAGCTTAATATGCGCATGCTAGAATCTCTGCCAGTTCTAGGTCTGCAAAGTTAGGTATTTACCATGCACAACTTATTTAACTATGTGGCTGATATATTCATTAACTGGTCTAGAGCCGTTATAACTTTTTCAAGTTTAGGCTATTGTTACACAAGCAACCAGTATGGGACAAAAAAGGAATTTGTTAAAATACATACCTTGTACCAAAAATTTACAGTAATAGTAATCCCTCCATCCATGAGTGATTCAATGTGGTGCCACCTAAAAGTCCATAAAAAAATCCGTTATTTTGATATTCTTAAGTACAATTATTCTGAATCTGCTGGAATGCAGAAGACGGCGTTAGAAGATCAAAGCTGGGGAGCTGCTTGAGGCAAATTTGAAGGTCTGGGATATTATTATTACTGGGCTACTGAACCTATGGACTGGTATACTATTCCTAACCATCTTTTTAGGCTTATTTAAAAAAAACAGAAATTTTTTTCGTGCAAGAAATATCGAATAATAAAGAAAATGAAGGAGATGCAAAAAATTATTTATGTCAATATAATTCCATGTACCAAAACTCTGTTTAATGCTTTGCTTTTTTTGTCCTTTAAAGATCAAAGTGATTTTGGCACTAATGGGTTAACACAGCTGCCCTAGAAATTTGATCATTTAAAAAAAAAAAATCTATCAAGTTCAACCATTGATTATCTCTCTTCCTTAATGCTTCAGATGATACCAAAAATTGGTCAGAAAAATACACACAGACTATATAGGAAAACCCACTCTCACTCTTTGTTCTGCTTAGGCCAGGCTTAGGATAATGCTTCCTCTTCCAAATATAAATCATTCTTTCCACGTCTAGCACTCTATGAACAGAATCATTTTCTTTCCTTCAAGCTACCAGGGAACACAACCCCATGATTATAGTAGCTAAACATGGCTTCTAGTCTCCCAAATTAGAAAATGTATTTAGACTATTTTTCAGAAAAACTCCACAAAAGAATGCCATTTCATATTGCTAAAACGCACATAAAATACCCAAGCAGCTTGATTACTAAAAACTCCAAAATGCATATTATTTTTTTCTTAAAAGTCAGAATTAGACAGAACTGCTGAATTTCCTTTGGTGTGAATTTTGATGAACATTCTTATTAAACTGATATTTTACCGAGCTCCCTTAACAAGGGTCTAATTGGAGTCAATTCTCATAAAAAATTAAAACTGAATGAAAAAAGTTATGCTCTAACTAAATTTGTGCACTGCTAGATTAAAAAAATCCTTAAATTATTCAACTGAGGATAAAAAAGTATTTATAATAGACTGCCTGGTCTTCCAAAAATGCTTTAGAGGCAAACCAAAAATGTAAAAAAAAATTAAAACATTGGATCATTTTTGAACAAAATATTGTCCAGAGCTTTAAAGTCATGTGAATTTAAAAGGAATTATAGCTCATTCGGTCAGTAACAAATAGTGAATAAACACTATCTGAACGGTCAATAATAATTATAAAGATGTATTGCTTTTAAAGGGGTGGTACACCTTTAAGATAACTTATAGAATGTAACAGAATGCCATATTCCTGGCAACTTTGCAGTTACCTTAATCATTTATTTTGTATAGTTTTCTTATACATCTTTTTAACTTTCATATGGGAGTCAATGACCCCTGCTCTGTTAGCTTACAATTTGAATATTATTGTTGCTTTTTATTTCTTATATTTTTATTCAGGCCCTTTACTATTCATATTTCAGTCTCTCATTCAAACCATTGACAGCTGAGATTTTTAAATGAGTTTACAATAGCTATGCATGCTTTAATAGAAACTAAAATTTGGATTTCATGTTTCATTTGAAAAGGACTTTTATTATACATTTTGTTATGTCTGGGTGACAGTTCCACTTTAAGAACTGAAAAACCACAAAAAAATAAAAACCAACTGCAAATTGTCTCGGAATATCAATGTCTATGTCACACTAAAAGTTAACGGAAAGATTGAGAGGAACCATGGTCTGCCTCTATCTAGACCTGTCAAACCTTGAGATCTTTACCTGATTTAGCTGCTTACATTTTAGGCTAAGTCACATTAGGATGTTTCCAATTTGAACCCTTTTGTTCTTTGCTCCATCCTGACTCCCCATGAACAGAGGGGTCACTGTTGCTAGTGTTATTTTTTTTTTTTTTTTTTTTTTTTTTTAAAAAGTGAAGTGGCTTACCAATACATTGGAATATACAGAACATCTCCAGGTCCCACCACTGTCTCATAGCCAAGAACATTCCTGAAGTTGGGGAACCTTTCAAAATCGGGATTTTCAAAATCCACCTAGAGAAAAAAGTTTTTGGATTTTGTTAACTGCAAGTAACCCAGAATTTCCTTGAAAACTTTTTTAATATATAAAGCCTCTCTGCCACTTCCCACAGCCAACAGCCCTATGCCACTTAAAATATAGCCCCCTGTGCAACTACAACCTAACTTCAAACCAGCAAGACCATCTATGTTTCTATAGGGGCATAGCTTATACATTGTGCTAGGCTGTAAATCCTGGTGCACACAAAGGCAGATATCTTTCTATTTCTATATATACATTGCAAGATGATAAGAACCATGGCATTGCATTATTATAATAAACATGTTGAATAAAAAACAGCAGGTCTCATTTAACAATCTGTTTTGCTTCATAGACTACTGGAATAGTCTTTCACCCCATGCTTCCACTACTTTAAAATGACCTTTAAATATTTTCAATTTAAAATAAATTGCTTATAGTTTCAATCAAATTGAAATAAAAATTAGATGAAAGCATCGCTTAAACTGCAAGTACTCCCAAGTTAGCAAGAGGAATAAAAATGGATCTCACCTGGCTCTGTCTGTCACAGGGATGGTGGACAGGATAAGGATAGAGACATTCAAACTGTTCAGGAGGAAAGAGGATACACCGTTTATATCCCTTAATCTGGGCAAAGAAATTTTGCTGCTCGTCATAGTGTGCAGGTGTCACATTTCCTGTGTTCACAAACAAAAACATTACTTTTGCAAGCATGCTGGAAAAGCAGCTTATCACTTCCTACTCTGGTGATATCTTATGGAAAGTGCAAGCATGTTTTACATATTTTTTTTTTTTACATTATTACATTATCTTTATGTGTCTGATATTAATTCAAAGTCCATTCCATATTATATTCCAAGTGAGCTTGGGTTATAATACTGCACCCTGCACTGGATATTCTTTATTTATTATCAGTCCATTAACCAATACACATTATAACGGTGCCACCAAACTTATTTCTATAAAAAGCTAGTAAAAGAAATAAATCAGACATCACACAAGCTCAGACCCTAACAAAGCTTAAATTATCTTGTTGACCCAATATTAAATATTTTACACCTTAGTCAGAACATCACTGTACAGTCCACCCTCCAAATTACGGAAAAGCGGTTTGCACTGATTACAATAACCCATTATTTTACTGCTAAGTGGTTATTCTTTACTTCTTTAACAAATAGGGCAGAAGCTCAAAGACATTTTCAGCACCTAATTATTAATTTCAATACATTTTTGGGATATGCTTTATTTATAAAGCACAAACATATTCTGCAGCGCTTTAATACAGACATCAGTCATTACTCCCAGTGGATCTTACAATCTACAGTCCCCGTCACATTCATAAACACTACGGTCATTTTTTTTTTTAGGAGCCAATTAACCTGCCTGTATGTTTAGATGATGAATTTCTTTCATTTAAGCCACACATTTATCTGTACAGATTCTCTGAAATTAACAAAATCTAATGCCTTGCAATTACCTATTCCTAAAACACATAGGCCCACATCTTAGCATTTAGTAAATAAGATGATCACTTTTTGGTTATTTTTGTGTGAATTGAGACCTCTTTATCACATTGGACGTGTGTCTTTTTTTCAACCTTACTAACTATGTTACTATGTTACATAGCGTTGCTCCGCTGGGGATTTTAGTAAGGGGAGAAACACACACCCTTGTTCCGGTCATTGATATGAATGGAAGATACCTGGCCATACTCATGAGAGTAATTTCCATTCCTATGAATTATTATAGGAAAACATTTCTAGGAAATCTTGCTTTAAACCGAGTAGCAATAGCATCATACTTCTTCATAACGGACAGCTTTTCTTATGAGCATACATAAAGAAGTACTGGGTGTTGCGAAAGGAAGATTAAAAGCATTTTACACAAGCTTTAACAAGTCTATGATAAACAAGGGCTGGTAAGAGACAAAAACATTAGGGATAGTGGGGACCGTTATTAGTAACATTAGTATTTGGTTAGTATTGGCACTGGTAGAATTCAGAACCTGTATATTGCATTTAGGGTTTTAAAACAGAAATTAAACAAAATTCTCCTCACGTTTGCCTGTTAAAAACACAGATTATTTTTACCTTTACTACCCCTCTCAATCACCATGTAATCAGGAGGATTTTTTTTACATTTAGATAATGAGCTCTGTTTAAACTACACTTCCCCAAGCTGCAGTTTATGTCAGGCTTTCAGGTGAGGAGGATGTCACTATACAGAGGGCTTTTCTTTGGACTGGTAATTTTGAAAAATATCTGCATGTTTTTTCTCCCACAACTCAGAAACACCAGAAATTTCAGACACAAGATTTACATGCACAAGATTCAGAACAAGCCCACATCACTGAACTTGTGTTGAAGAAGAGGTTATACAGCTGTAAAATGGGTACATGGACAGGACAGGGCTACAGTGTGCTTTTTGAGAGTGTGGGTCTTTATTTATTTTTCTCCTCTATTGAGTTCAGTTCTCAAAGCATTTCTCAAAGTTTCATTCAGATCTGTTTTTTAAATGCTTTTTTAGAGAGAAAACCTACTGACAATCATGTGATTAAACCAGACCAAAAAAAAAGATAACAGATGGACATTACTTTACCTTCCATCCCAATCAGAAGTAAATTAGAGGTCAATTGTCCCCATCCATGTTTGGCTTGCTGTTTATTAATCCAGTTCCAGTTAAAGCCCAAAAAATCCACCACAATTTTTCTTCCCACTGTATCATTCAGCGTTTGTTGTAGATATAACCTGGGCAATTTAAAAAAATAATTAAAAAGTTAATCTAGGCTTAACAAACAATGCAAATCACAATGTCTTGTCTTGAGGTCACATGAAAAAAGATGTTTGGTTTGTGTTATTTGTGATAACATAGCATGCATTTTACAATGGCACAGTTTCCATAAAATAAGCCTAAATATTTTTAATTGTATATATACAGTATTAACATTCATATTTTATCTTTCATAAGCAATAACAATAAAAGTGAAATTAAATCCTAGCAACGAAAGCATAATCTCAGGTGCATTTTAAAGGAAAACCAAAAGATTTTATCTGTGTCTTTCAAATAACTGTTTTTTTCTAAATTTTCTCCTAAGAAATCTCCCCACAAAAAATTCTAGTTTTCGCCTAAAAAGTCCGACCAGATAAATTTGAGGTCTAGTAAATAACCCCCTAAAAAATAAAGTCTCACAGGGCTAGATATCCCTACAATCTGGCTTTGGTAGGCAAATTGGTTTCAATTAAATAAGGAAAAAGCTTAAAGGGGTTGTTCACCTTTGAGATAACTTTTAGTATAATGTAGAGAGTGATATTCTGAGACAATTTGCAATTTTTAATCTTTTATTATTTAAGGTTTTTGAGTAATTTAGCCTTTTTTTCAGCAACTCTTCAATTTGCATTTTAAGCAATCTGGTTGCTAGGCTGCAAATTCCCCTAGCAACCATGCATTGATTTAAATAACAGACTGGAATATGCATAGGAGAGGACTGAATAGAAATAGGAGGAATAGCAATAACAATACATTTGTAGCTTTACAGAGTATTTGCTTTTTAGAAGGGGTCAGTGACACCCATTTGAAAGCTGCAAAGAGTCAGAAGAAAAAGACAAATAATTATAAAACTATAAAAAGTTACCTATAGGGTAGGACTTCACGGAGCGGTCTGACGTGCTGCGCAAAAACGCAGGCGTCAAATCGGAAGCAACGGAAATAAGGTAAGTGAATGCATTGTCGGATGGTGTCGCAGCGTTGATCGTGATAATACTGTGCAGCGTGTCGGATCGCTCCAAAATCGTCCGTGAAGTCCTACCCTTAAGGTGAACCACACCTTTAACATCTAAAATGGTGAGGTAAGTAGAACCATAATGCACAAAGATCTCCCATTCAGTCAAGCCATTATGTTTGAGCAGAATTGATTGACTGTGATATGCATATGGCATACAAATATCATAGAAGTATTGAATATACAATATTTCATACTTTACCAAATGAAAAATACAATGCACAAAGGGTAATACTGAAATCTATTTGACGTAAATTGCTGTTCTATTGACAAGGTAATTATTTACTTTTTTTAACGAGTATTTTAGAGCAAAAGAAGGTCTATTTAAAAAAACATAATAACATGACTTTGGTCTCATGGGCAAAAGCTGATATTAATATTAAGATCTTTATAAATTAATAGTGAAATGATAAAAAGGAAAATGTTTTGGCCAAGACTAGAATTTTATAGGCACAGCATGCAGATCCTTTGGGCTACAGACACCGAGTTGGGCCTCTGCAAAGTGTGATAAGCACACCTCCACAAATTACTTAAAACATAAGTTATATTTGTATAACAAACAAATAGATAACACAATTAAGCTGTAGCTCTAATAATGTGGCCAGCTATTCTGATTCCTTGCATAAGATCAGCCATGGAATAATGGAAGGTGGACATGAAAAGGTAAAGACACTCATACAGTCTATTTGCATTCCACTCTTTGGCTGATCGGGCCCCATACAGCAGAACATACTTTCCAGCTTTCTCAGTTGGTGAGGGGCCAAGCTTAATGGTCATCTCTATGCAAGGATGCTAAATTAAATAGCCCCATTTAGCTTGATTTAGCTGCTCTACATTTCCAGTTTAAAGGAGAAGAAAAGGCTTGCAGCACTTGGGAGTGCCAAATGTTAGGCACCCCCAAGTGATTGTATTGACTTACCTGAAACCCCAGGCCGGTACTCCTATCAGCAGAAAATTGCACAGGCCCGGGGTTATACCAGTGAGCACCATGGAGCGATCCTCTTCCGTCGCATTCTTTCTTCAAATTTACCGGGGCAAACGCATGCGCAGTTGAACGAAATAGCGCAAAGAAGGAGGTAGATGGAAGAAGATTGCTCTGTGGTGCTCAATGGTATAACCCCGGGTTGGTGCAGTTTTCTGCTGATAGGAGCACCGGCCCAGGGTTTCAGGTAAGTAACTGCAATCACTTGGGGGTGCCTACATTCGGCACCCCCAAGTGCTGCAAGTCTTTCCTTCTCCTTTAAAGGTGGTTATAACCTCCTGGCTGGTCTCTGTAGGTTACTTTAGAGTGCAGCTTGAAACAAATTTTTGAAACCCGAATACAACCCAAACCTGCCTGGACTCGCTACTTGACCTGCAACTGCCTTATCCGCAACCCACTGACCACCATTACCCAACCCAACGCTGGACTATAGGTCATTTCCCACATCATAGTTCTAATATTCAAAGTACTTAAAAATAGACACAATTTGTCAGCAAAGTAACATGACCTGTTACTGGAGAAAGAGTGGTGAAACTGGAGAAAATTGTGACTACCATATAGTAGTAGGAGTAATATAGAGCTTTAAAAACATAGCATGACACAAAAAGCATGTATGCACTGCAGCGGAAGGCAACTTTCCAATTATAAAACATTAAGACATTTTTTGGACTGCTGCACTAGCAGAAAGGTCATTCGTTTTCTGTCCTAATTCCCCCCACTAATTAGGACAGACAAGGTTATGACCTTCCACTTATTAGCACAAGTTCTTGTGATGGGCCACAACAAGAACTTGTGCTAATAAGTGGAAAAGTTATGTCTCCCCAAAACAAACAACCTGTTTGGTGTGCTCTAGGGGCCAACTTTGTTGTAAAAAGGCTCAGAAATACAAAGACAGACTGACTGAATCAGTGCATTTGGCCATCTTATGCCAATTTCCAGTCAAGTGTATCACATAGGTGGACCATGTGTATACAATCTTCAGGAAATGAGGATGCTGGTCTTTTTCAAAATTAACAAGAATCAAGGTTAAATTTGACTGATGGCTACATAAATGTATACATTTGGCTAACTTATGTTAAACTTACCTGTCATCACTCTCTCTCTGTTGTATGTCTTTAAGTTTATTTACAAACTCTGGAAATTTAATTTCCTCCCTGCTGGACTTGGGCTTGAAGTTCTTGAAGTTGACCATTTTCTTTTCATCATAATATAGAAACTTGTGGTTGTTGGCACTGTACACAGAAAAGTCCCCATTTCCAATGTTTTCCTCCAGATAATCCAAATCCCATTTTAGCGCTGGATGCACTAGGTTTGTATCAGTCAGAACAACTGGCTCCTGGAATAAGATTCAAAACACAGTTTGTGATAAGGTTACTTCCATCCCTACATTTCTGGGTTTTTAGTTTTTTTAATGGTTCACTATAAAAGCACCACTGAGCAGTTTTATTATTTTTCTATTTGTTTTTTCCTCACCTTTTTCTTTTGGGGTTCTGAACCAGCCCAAGGAAACCCACAGGCTAAATAAACCTTTCTCTTCCTTGAGCTACAACATGTTATCACTTTGGATAAAGAGCAGCTCATTAAACCAAGGGATTCACAGTGGACTGCTCTTTGTTTGACTTTGCTCTTTGGGTTCAAGAAGTAGCTATGGTTTCACATTTAAATGTTGCCCTGTTTAAAGCAAGAAATTACAAAGCACCATAGATATTGCTTATTTAAAAGAATATGCAACACAAGCCCAATTCACTGAACCTATGTTGAAAAAGGGAGTATACAGTCCCTTTATGGATTTTTGTTGTTGCTTCCTCTATAAAACTGCATTAACAATCATTTAAGAAAAGTTATTTTTCTTAGGCAGACATCTAAAAATCCTAAGATTTGAAATGATTGTTGGGTGGGTTCGGGCCAACGTCCCTGCTCTGTTTGCTGGTTGGGGTTGAGCTCAACTGCCAGCTCTCCCTTCCCGCAACCTTAGATTGCCGGTTTCCAGTTTTATAGGCGCGCGCTTGCATGTCCCACCCCTTTTGCGACAACCTCAGTGGGGCAGGTCAGCACAGGTCTATAAAAGGAGTAGTGAAGCCGGGTATTGGTGGGCGGGGGTTCGAGAAAAGCTCAACCTGCACATAACTAGTACACACCCAACAGGATTTTTAAACCTCAAAGAAATGCAGGAAGTCTGGACGAGGACCACACAAAAATGCAAAATATTATTTTAACGCACAAATCTATTCACTGCATTTCTAAAGGTGAACATCCCCTTTAAAACCAAGTGGGAAGCTCTAGCCTGCAGGATATTCCATGACAATTCAACATATTTCATATCGTATTTCATGAGAATAATTTTGTGTGGAGTAATACAACAATGAACACTGGGAAAGCAGGAGAAAAAAGAAAGTTCCAATACCGGTACTTCTTGCATCGGGTATTTAGTTAATATTATCACCGCCTATTATTAATAATTAATGAAATATTAATGCACATAAAATATTACTGCTGTGAGATTCCACAAGTACAGCAGAATCTCCCAAGTAGTAGAAATTGTTTACACACTTTATATAGCCGGTGCCTGGAAAAGGCGGAGATTGGGATTGGTCTCATTGGTGAATGATGAGATATTTTAGTCTACGCAGTAAATACAGCAGGAGAAGGACGTGACCGGAGCTATTGCATATAAACAGCATCATTATTAAAAGGATAGGGAAGGCTGATATGAATTGTGGCTTGCAAAACAATTTCCCAATATACCGGTACTGGAGGTACTTCTTCAACATACAAAGTGTACATTTATTTAAGTTATTTGTGTGCCTAAAACAAAAAGTACTACATAACTGAACAAATCCAAGGACCACATAACAAGGACTCCTGAGATTTCTGATGGCAAAGATTTTGAGACACCTCCTCATGCTCCTCATAGCTAATTTGTGCTCCATATGTTATAAGCTGCTTGCAATTAGCCGTATAATTTCTCTTTTGGACCCAAAGCATACCTAGTTGAATTCAGTGGCGATACTGCTCCCACAGCAAAATCATTTTAGGGTTCCCTACACCCAGTGAATAAAACGGTTTTTCATAAACTTATACTGAAACTGCCTTAACCAGTGTCTCCTGAGAAACATGTTGCTCACCAACCCCTTGTATGTTGTTCCCGCAGGTTGGGCAGGTTTGGGCCCTCTTACCGGGTTGCGGATGAAGCTCTTCTCACTGCTCTCCCCGCTCGCGACCTTCCAAATGCCTGCTACCAACTTCCGGGTTGAAGTTTTATAGATGCGTGCCTCTCGCCCCGGACCTTTTGTGACGTCATTGGCGGGGCGGGTCGTTAAAAGAAACTCAGGCGCGGGTGGAGGGAGGCGGAAGGTGGGCGAGTTCGGGTTAGGAGTAGCCCAACCCGCACATCACTAATAGGAGCTACCAATAGTCAATCACATAATTGGCATCCCTAGGAACTTTCTGCATGCTTGTGTTGCTCTCCAATTTTTTTTTTTTACATTTGAATGCTGCTCACAGGTAAGAGGATGAGGTTGAGGATGATGATATCAGGCTCATAGCTATGGTCTGTGCTAGCTTGACTATAGGTAATTTGTCCAACCCTGGCCTCTCACGTCAAATTTAGTCCGGTGCTCTGCAAAGGAGTGGATCGGCACCCCCAACGGCATAGGTAAGAAGATAAATTACCAGCACTCTGGACTGTAATGCAAGCGGGCCAAGCCCTGCATGTTTTTGAACATGCAGGGCTTGGCCCGCTTGCATTACAGTCCTGAGTGCCGGTAATTTTTCTTCTTACCTAGCTTGACTATAGCAATAACCAACCAGTGTTGTACAGAATACAAGGCTCATGGTTTTGAAAGGGGTCATTCACCTCGAACATAACTTTTAGCATGATGTAGAGAGTGATATTCTGAGATTATTTGCAATTAATTCTCATTTTTAATTATTTGTAGTTTTTATTTGTAACACCAAAAAATTAAAGTGTTTTAAAGTAATGAAAATATCATGTAGTGTTGCCCTGCACTGGTAAAACAGATGTGTTTGCTTCAGAAACACTACTATAGTTCAGGGCAACACTGCATTATATTTGTATTACTTTAAAACAATTAAATTTTTTGATGTTACTGTTCCTTTAAAGGAGAAATACCCATCCCGCTTCCCCCAGGCAAATGCCTCTAACTCTTACTTACCCCTCCGTGCAGATTCTGTCCAGCGGAGATCACGGGCGCCATCGTCAGCTTTTTGGTAATCTTCTGAATGAGAATTTTCAGGGCATGCTCAGTTGTCGCAAAACAGAAAATTGCTCCAATTGTGCATGCACCAGTTTACCTTCTCATTACGAAGAATATCGACGTGAAGAAGATGGCGCCTGTGAACTCCGCTGGACAGAATCTGCACGGAGGGATAAGTAAAGTTAGGGGCATTTGCCGGGGGCAGCTAGGCTGGGGGGGAGGAGGGAGGGGGGGTCTATGTAGGGTAGGGGTTTTTTTATTTAAGGGTTTGTTTCTCCTTTAAGTTATACAGCAGCTCTCTAGTTGCAATTTCTGCAATCGGGTTGCTAGGGTCCAAATTACACTAGCAGCCATGTCTTGATTTGAATAAGAGACTGGAGATGATCTGAATAGAAAGATGAATAATAAACAGCAGCAAGAGCCTTACAGAGAATTATGTTTGTGAAAGTTCTCATTCATCCAGGTCATGGTATATCTATAGAAATAAGTCAAATCAACTGGACTTGCAGTGTTTTTCTCAAAGACGTTTCACCAGTCATCCAACTGGCTTTCTCAATTCAGAATAACTTGTACATAGGATCTTGCTTCGCTATATATCCTCTGGAAAGTTGATCCAATCAGCATAATCTGTTTATCACAATCCACAATCTTAGAATTGGCCATTCTACAAGATACTAAAAGTTAATTTAAAGGAGAACCACCTCATTTAAGACTGTTCCCCCCAGCTTTTGCTGGACTACAGTGCTCAACATTTTTTTTAAAATCGATTTAAATGTTAGAGCATTCTGGGAGTTGTAGTGCAGCAACATCTGGCAGCTAAGGTTAAGAACCAGAGGCTGAAGCAGTGGCAGGACTATGGACCAAGTGACTAGGAATCTAATGAAGGAATGACAGCTCAGAGGCCTATGGAACTTGCAAGGCAACTATTTGTGAAATGCCAACAGCAGAGGCTGGCACAGACACAACTCACAACTAGTGGCACAAGCTTTTTACCGACCCATAAGAAGCAGCCGAATCACTGGGCATCTCTGCTCTAACAAATGACCCATGTCACGCTACTGGTCAGACTTGGGCACACGTCACAGAGGCCGGACAGACTGTATTATTCCGTCTCACCTCTTTATCAATGAGCTCCTCTGCCCGGGGGTCTCCGTGTTGCAGTCGCGGGATCTGTCGGGTCTGGAATTGGTAAGACCGCAGCTGCGACTCGCTCCAGCCAGGACATCGGAGCTCAGCTTCCCCACCGCCTTGTCTCTCTGTCTCTGCCACTGCCTCCGCCGCCGAAACCCCAGCCTCCGCCATGCCCAGGCCGGCGTGACAGCACAGACCTGAAAACACAGCGGAAATTACCGAAGTGGACAACGATTTGGCCCGATCTGGAGCACAGAGACGAAAACAATCTAGAAAGATAGTAACCGCAAACTCATGGTACAGCGACACCTTGTGGATGGGGATGGTTAGTTCCGATGGTCAATCCTTCTAGCAGTCACTTTATATAGGTTCGGTTCAAACACTCGTTTGAGGTCCAACCTTTTAGAGATGTCAACTACGGTGATACCCCCATATTCTTGGGATGATGATCCAATTTAATTGTACCATTTGGGGCAAAGAGGAAAGGGGAAGTTCACCTTAAATCCGATTCACTTATTTTAGTTTGTGCCATTAAAATAGGACATGAGATAGAGAATTAAATGTATAATTTTTTTTTAATTTATTAAATTTATTAAATTATTTTAGAACACACCAACACCACGAAAGAAAGACGTGTGGTCGTGGACCATTATTTAAGCACAGTGCAATGTACAAAGGTGAACATCCCCTTTAAAAAACTCAGGAATGGTTGATTATCAGACTAATGATATCATGTTTATGAATTGCAACCATAGTTTTAAGCATATTTTTCACAGCAAATAAATGTTCATCCCAACCATGTTCGGCATTCTCTCCAGATCTTACCCTAACTGGCCATCAGGCTGGGCTGTCGCAGACACTACTCCCGCCAATCTGTTTAGGAACCATAAGTGGACACATATAGCATAGGTCACGAAAAAGTTTTTTTCAAGGTATTTCCAAAGTTCAGTCCTCTAGCCGTTTCCTTACGTTCTCCAACCGGTAAAAATTTAACTTTCAAAAGTGATGAAACAGCGCTCCCTAGGAAGCTCGAGGAAAGACAGCAAGAACAATGATATATATATATATATATATATATATATATATATATATATATATATATATATATAGTGTCTCAACTCGCCTCATTGGTGGAGCACACCTGACTATAAGTACCATTTCTATGAGGGATGCACCAAATCCAGGATTCGGTTAGGGATTCGGCCAGTATTTGGCCTTTTTCAGCAGAATTCGGATTCGCCCGAATCCTTCTGCCCAGCCGAACCAAATCCGAATTTGAAAATGCAAATTAGGGGCGGGAGGAAATCGCGTGACTTTTTGTCACAAAACAAGGAAGTAAAAAATGTTTTCCCCTTCCCATCCCTAATTTGCATATGCAAATTAGGATTCGGTACGGTATTTGGCTGAATCTTTCGTGAAGGATTCGGGTGTTCGGCCGAATCCAAAATAGTGGATTCGGGTGCATCCCTAATTTCTACCTACTATCTCACAGTCACACTCCCTTCACACTTACTATAGGCACCATCTCTCCCTACTATACCTGCTATCCCACAGTCACAGTCCCTTCCCAGAGACTATTACTCCAAATGCTACTGTAGGCACCATCTCTCCCTACAATATATTAAAAGAATCCACAGATTGCCAGTCCAGGCCTGCCTGAAGCTTTTTTCAACCCGATTAAACTATGTAACAAACTGTCACAGCAACCCACTGGCAGCTCATTGCAGGTACAGTATAGGGATATTGAGCCGGGTATGGCTTAGGGACAGTCCATCCCATCCCCAGTGTAGGGAGGTCAAGCTGGTGGATTGTGCTGCCATGCATTTACATACAACCAAGTGGTGGGCTGGTACATTCACGTTGGCTTAGCATAGGAACACAGCATAGCATCAAATTCACACATATGAGTGATGGCACCCACCAGCCCCCCTTTTCATCAATTAAATTCTTTATTCTTCATCATTCTTTACATTCTCCAGGATTCTCTTGCTCCATCTTCATCTGCTCACCTGACATTCTCATTTAACACGTGTACCCAGTAAAGCCACCTTATCCATCCGTTGGCATTGCAGGGGCAATGTAGGAAGTTTAGGATGGAGGGTTTAGGAAAGTCAAATTTTCAAAGAGACAGTACATGATAAATTTCTATATTCGAATTTTTGCATTTTTCTTCAAATTCAAATCGAATTTGGACTATTCCCTAGTCGAAAAAAAACCTTGAAATTCAACCTGGACCGTTGATAAATCTGCCCTTTAATATCTAAAGTATGGTTCAAACAGTCATAAATTGACATGTGGATGGTACCTCCGAAGTACCTATCATTGACTTTGACTTTTATATTATAAATGTTTCTTTTCATGTTAGGGAGCCTTGACCCCCCCCCCTCCCCAACCTGCTTCTCATGGACTCCATGTTTTTTCAAATCTTTTCATTGAGCCTCTGGCTAGTAATGTAAGTTTAATGGGAGGCAGATTCTGTTTTATACAGTTTTGCACTGAGGGTGGTTGAGGACCCATCCATGCCATAGCGATTACTTTCTTGGCATAGGGCAGTGTTCCCTTCAAGGTGTGCGCTCGTGTGTGTGCACACAAATTTTGAGACCAGTGCACACAAAGAATCGTTTGTGAAAGCACACCATTTTGTATTAATTCTGAACTAAGAGCACAGTTTTTAAAAACTGCCCACACAAGTTTAAAATGTCTAAACAAAATAATTTTGTGCACATAGCTGAGAAGGAATTAGAGGGAACATTGCATGTGACCTAGCAGATCCCTGCAGTGGCATAATTCAAAAGTATCTTTAGGGGTGCATGCAGACCCTCTTCACAACCCGCCTGCTCAGCTGTTGCCACTGACTCAATTGCAATGGGTGGCACAGTTAAACCAGCAGATGGGTCTGGTGAGGACTGTAATTTACATGGTAGTATGGTAGGGTGCTGTATGGCACCCATGTTCAGCTGCCCTGTCTGTTCAGGCTATGGGGCAAATTCACTAAGATGCGAAGTTGCGGCAGGCGCAACTTCGCCGCACTTCGCCAGGCGTAGTTTCGCCAAGGCTCCGCAAATTCACTAAAATCCGAAGTTGCGCACAGGGGTAGCGTAAGGTTGCGAAGTTGCGCTAGCGTTGATTCGCTATATAAAGCGAAGTTACGCTAGCGAAGGCTAATTTGCATACGGCGCGAAATTCAAATTTCAATGGAGGAACACGTATTTGCACTACAAATGCCTAGAAAACCTTCAAATCAGCAAATATAAATTTTATTTTGCCCTACACATGTGCCCACTGTCTAGGTAAGTTGCCATGAGTCAGGAAATGTAGGGGGGAGGAAGGGGAGCCCCAAAAATTTTTCGATCTTTTTCAGCCTATCAGCCATCATGTAGAAAACACGCCAGCGTTTTTTGGGACTTAGAAAAAAAATAGACTTTTTTTTAAATAATCCCTATCTACTCTATTGCGCTTCGCCAGGTCTGAGGTGGCGAAGGAAGTCTAGTGTAAAAGGTAACGTTCAGTACACTGTGCAAGTTAGTGAATTTGCGTAGTTTCGTCGCTAGCGAAAATTCGCCTGGCGTAAGGTTGCGAAGTAACACTAGCGAAACTACGCCAGTGTTCGTTAGTGAATTTGCGCAGTAGCGAAAATGCCAAACGCTAGCGAATTAACGCTAGCATTCGGCGCTTCGCGGCTTAGTGAATTTGCCCCTATATGTCCACTCCTATTAGCAGCCACTGCATAAAAGCATTGGAATAGATATGTGACAAATGTAAAAAACATATATGGCCAAGCAAATGAAAAACCCATGATACATGGATATTAATAAACAGCTTAACATATAAAACAGACCTTCAATACAAAACATCTTCCCATGTATTCAGTAGATTTAAATTGTGTGTCATCTTAAATTAATACTTTTAATTTTTGATGTTGCTAGTCCCTGAAGTTCTACCACCAGTATATTCTCCCAAGAAAAAAGAGATCCATGCCCTATTTTCCTTAGACTATCTCTAACTGTGGCTCTTAAATTCTCTAGGGTTTCACCCTTGTTTCTATCACAAATTCTAGCCCTTTTTAATGCAATTTCTACCTGCTTACAAAGGCAAACTTGGGTGCCTTGCCAATGATGTCAGGAGAGAGTTACTGGGGCAGATCAATCTCAAATTTAACTTTCGTCCATGGTTTAGTATTTTTGCAACATGAATTTCAGTTTCCGATATATATATATATAGGTATGGGATCTGTTATCCGGAAACCAGTTATCCAGAAAGCTTCAAATTATGGAAAGGTTGTCTCTCATTCAAAACATTTTATCCAAATAATCCAAATTTTTAAAAATGATTTCCTTTTCTCTGTAATAAAACAGTACCTTGTACTTGATCCCAATTAAAATATAATGAATTCTTATTGGGAGCAAAACCAGCCTATTGGGTTTAAAAGATTTTCTAGTAGATTTAAGGTATGAAGATCCAAATTACAGAAATATCTCTTATCCAGAATACCCCATGTCCCGAGCATTCTGGATAACAGGTCCCATACCTATATATTTATATGTGTAATCAGGAACTATTGATTTGCATTGTTTATGTTCAGATTATAGATAAACACACTATTTCTACAATAGCGGTTTTCATATTTGCATTAGAGAACTTATGAATAAATATTAATATATTTATGTTTTATCACATAATGAACATATATATATATTTTTTTGTTAAACAATATTATATATATCTATCTTTTCAAATGTGCATTGATTTCATCCTAGCAATCAGTACTATCACTCAACTTGAAGATGTTATAATGATCATTTATTTTGCAGACACCAGTGTATAATAGAATCTTGGATCAATACTAAATACGGATCTAATGGTTCATTCTGTATGTAAATTGACTTTCCTGTATTGATATCAATGTTAAGGTTAATACATGGGACCAATTTTGCCACTCTCTTTTCTGGCAGAGATTATCAAAGCAGGAGGAGAATATAAAGGTAATCTGTTTCCAATGTTATTATTCAAATACAGGCTATATTTTATTCTAAACAAGATCAATATTGAGATTATCCAATTTTCAAGCATACCTTATTGTATAAACTCTGTTGTACTTAAGGTAACTTCATATCAGTTATTCATAAAAGCAATAACATTTAATGTTTTCATAATGATCCCCATAACTTTTTCTGTTCGAGCCAAAAGCTATTATAGATCATGTTTCATTAAATTCCATTCCGTGTTTATTGGTGTTTTAATAGAGCTATTAATTCTTTGTATATTAAGTTAATGAAAATAGTTATGCCTGACATAAATTTACTGATATTTCCTTTTCTCTTAGTCATTTTACCTCTTTACAGATTTCATCTCATGTTTTCTCTAAAGACAAAACATTGCAATTTCTGGAAAATTTAGTTTGCTGGCAATATAAATGTTGTTTTCTTAACAGGAAATGGGGCAAATGCTTCAGTGTTATTATGTATATAATATCCCCAGACAATATATTTAGATTAAATACAAGTTTAAAGTTCCCACTGGGCCCTTTGGCCTTTCTGAGATGCAGAGCAATAACCCTTTTCTAAATTTTTCAGGTTCTTCTTGTGTTTTTTTATTTATTTCCACCCAGCTGTGACACAGGTAGGAAAGTTTGGGAGTCTGTGATGGGGTCAGGAAAAAGACAGAAGCCAAAATAATTGCCATAGATACGCAGGAAGCTTGCACTTTGATGCAAATCTGGTTGGCATAATTTATAGCCTGCAGTTTGACAGTGACATGTGCAAATTTTTGTTAAATGTGAAACTGCTGTGAAGATTGATGCAGGCTGCTGTGGCAATCCTATACTGCCTGGTTCAGAAGTGTTGATAGCTCCAGGGTTCTTGCGTCAATAGGTGCAGCAGCAAGAATTTGGAACAGGGGAAGGAATGACTGAGTAGTGCTGAGTGCAAGTGGAATATGCGGGTATAGATGCAAGTTCATTTAGATAATTCGATTTTTCATGGAAATTAACACAAATTAATGTTGTGCAAACAATCCATTTTCCTTCTCCTTTAATTTCTTCTCTCTCTTCTGTTTCCTCCACAGTTCCACTGCACTCTGCTATTCTTTCCATCTTCCATTTTCTGGTCCTCTCTTCACTTTGCTGTCCCCTTCTTCTGAACTCCTTCTATTTCTGTTTGTATATATTTTATCCATTCTGTTCTTCACCATTTTGTTTCTCCCCATTTCCTGCTCTTCTGTCCTTTCAATTATTCTCCTGATTTGCTTCCCCAGTTTTTCACACTAAGGGGCAGATTTACATAGGGTCTTATATCGAAGTTAAATCCTTCGACTTTGAATATCGAAGTCAAAGGATTTACCGCAATTCGTTCGATCGAACGATTAAATCCTTCGAAACGTTCGATTCGAAGGATTTTAATCCATCGATCGAACGATTTTTCTTCGAACAAAAAAAGCTTACAAAGCCTATGGTGAAGGTTGCAATCTCTGTAATCCATCCCATAAAGGCACTTCTGAGAAAGAGTTAGGCTCACTAATACAGCACTCTGTAGGCATCACAAGCCGACCACACTCAACTTGTGCCTTATTTGATTAATCAAGACCAGAGTGAAGAGGAGGAGGTTGCAATCTTATGGTTAACCACCAGATGGCTTACTTAGTCTGTACTACCCACATATCACCTGCCCATACAGCAATGTTCCCAATTCTTTCTCAGCTAGGTGCACAAAAAAATTATTTTGTGTGCACATTTTAAACTTGTTTGCGCAGTTTTTAAAAATTCTGTGCTCAGGTCATAATTAATACAAAAGTTTGTGTTATGTGTGTGCATGCACGAGTGCACACCTTAGAGGGAACATTGCCAGAGGGCAAAAGCAACCCTTTCTGTGATGTAGAGACATCAGATGGTGTCACTATTGTGTTTTTTTTTGCCATAAAATTTATTTGTAGACAAGTTTATATATTGCTCTTCATTTTGGGCAGGGATTGCAGGGAGAGGGCTCAGATCATTGGCATTAACTTTCATGCCAGGGCAACAGCAGGTTTAACTTTCCTCAAATACATGTATATTTATTTAGTGTCTCTATTTCTTTCTCTATTGATTCCAGGGGATGGCTAAGGTTGCTTTACTGCGTACACGTTAAATGAGAATGTATAGGTGGATTTTCATTAAGACCCCCCAAACCTGACTGACCTCCACGCAGAAAACGTTCACATTACTGAAGGTTCTGACTCAGAGGCACTGAGACTGGTACTTGAGTTCCCAAAATCAGCCTGCTTGATTTAAAATATATCCTCTTCCTTAACATAGATGTTTCTTTGAACAATAAATCATTGGCCGAGATATGGGATTGATTACTGCTGTACTGTCACTTCGCGGGAGCCGGGAACACACTGGGGGTCATTTATCAGCACTTGGCAAATTTGCCCATGGGCAGTTACTCATGGCAACCAATCAGATCACTGCATACATTGTTCTACTTTCAGCTGGCTTTAAAATGCTAATCACTGATTGGTTGCTATAGGTAACTAATTGATGCACATAGTGTGACAATAAAAAAGGCAAGCCCCCCACCTGCAATAAATATTGGTGTTGTGTGACTTCTTCAAAACTTCGAATTGCATGCTATAGGTAACTGACCTTTAATGGCTTTAATTCACAGTGAATTTCGCTAAGGCTGAGCTCTTTCACTAGCAGTTTGTCCTCTTTGCCTTTTAGTAAATTGGCAATGTCCCTACGAATTGTGGCTTTGGCGAATTTTCACTAGCGAAGCCCACTTCACCCTTTAGTAAATCTGCCCCATTGACTGAAGGAGATGCGGCTAGGCTAACCGTGTGTTTGTAGTAGACATCAATCAAGTTTAGAGATCCAGACACTTTTTTTTCCTTGCCTTTCATTTGCGTTTCATTTGCTAAATTGTCAGATTATTGGTTTGTTTTATACAATCAGCTGCAAAAAGACTTTTCAAATAAAATGACAGGCATGGCGCATACCTCCCAAATGTCCCGTCTTGAGCGGGACAGTCCCGATTTTGACAGCTCAACCCACAGTCCCGGATTTGTAGTCCTGCGTTTCTCTTTGATCTGCTGCACCGAACAGCCAGAAAAAGATACAAAGTTTTTAACTTAATTGTCTCTTGGCAGAAAGGCCAGAAATGATACTTAAGATACTTTTGTAATAGTTTTAGAGAAGATAAGAACTTAAAGTGCAACTCACCTTCATTAGCAAAACTTTAATAACCATACCTCCCAACTGTCCCTTTTTCGGAGGGACAGTCCCTCTTTTGACAGCTCAACCCACAGTCCCTCATTTGTACTGGAAAGTCCCTCTTTTCTCTGCACTGAACAGCCAAAAAAAGAAACAAAGTTTCTCACTTAAAGGAAAACTATACCCCCAAAATGAACACTTAAGCAACAGGTAGTTCATATCATATTAAGTGGCATATTAAAGAATCTTACCAAACTGGAATATATATTTAAGTAAATATTGCCCTTTTACATCTCTTGCCTTGAGCCACCATTTCGTGATGGTCTCTGTGCTGCCTCAGAGATCACCTGACCAGAAATACTTCAACTCTAACTGTAACAGGAAGAAGTGTGGAAGCAAAAGACACAACTCTGTCTGTTAATTGGCTCATGTGACCTAACAAGTATGGTTTGTTGGTTTGTTTGAGATTACAGTGAATCCTACGATCCCAGGGGCGGCCCTTATTTTTTAAAATGGCAATTTTCTATTTATGATTACCCAATGGCACATACTACTAGAAAAGTATATTATTATGAAAATGGTTTATTTACATGAAGCAGGGTTTTACATATGAGCTGTTTTATGCAATATCTTTTTATAGAGACCTACATTGTTTAGGGGGTATAGTTTTCCTTTAATTGGCTTTTAGCAGAGAGCCCAGACTAGTTAACAGGTGCAAATAAGATAATTTGTAACAATTTTGAGACACAAAAACACAGTTTAGATAAGGAGAAATATTTTCAAACTTTCATAACCTGCCAAATTTTGTAAAACAAACATGGTAATTAGGGGGTGTGACCACAGAAAGGGGTGTGGTCAAAAATTGCTGCGCTACATGCGGAAAAAAAATTGTGTCCCTCTTTTTACTTCCAAAATGTTGGGAGGTATTTAATAACATTAAAAAAAACAGAAATGTGTTAAAAATTTCATAACCTGTCAAATTTTGGTGGTGTGGCCACAAAAACTTGGCGTGTTGGGACGTATGATGACATACGTCCATATATCCTGTCACTGACACAAATATACTGCGAAATAATTACTCCTTTACATTCTCTGCGTCCAAAATATCACAGCACACCTTCTTCGCTCTCCATTGACTAGCTTTGGCTCCACTTATCGTCACATTGCTATGGTTGCGCTTTCTGCTTGAGATTGGTCTTCACAGGGCACTGTACAAGCGCCTGCGCAGTCGAGAGCTGTACAGCGGGGAATGATGGCGGCTCTCAGTGCCCGCTGGGTGAGAGGTCTGACCCGCAGATCCGCCTTTGGAGTGTGTTTCGGCAGCAGGGATCGCGCTGCTTTTCTGCTGCAGAGATCGGCAGTGAGAGCAGGTTGGTGGTCTGTGTAACAGTGACAGACATGGGAAGCATTTTGATATATAGCAGTGCTGATAGTCACCTTCACATACCCGGATGACTTTAGAGAGCGGACCCGGTGATCCACTAGTAATGTGTTAGGGGACATATACTCACCTCACCTGTCAGACACTTCACATGTGGTATTATATATAACGCAGCAGAGATCATTTTAAGGAGTTTTTTAAAAAACAAACAGTCTGTACTTTTCAATATAGTTATATGCTTTGCTGTTTGAGGTCCTGCACTAGTTTCAGTCTGTAATAAGTTTGCGTATTCCCCTATCGGCTTGGGTTTCCTCCATAACTTCAACAACATTGATATTGATATAATTGGCTTTAGTTTGTGAATGTGATGGGGACCAGGTCAGGGTTAAGATTCAAAATAGGCCCTGGCAGTGTAAATGTAAATACAAGATACTGTCACCCTTCATTGAAACCCGTTGCTTGTTTGCTTCAGAAACCTACTTCTAGTTTTGTTTAAACAAGTTACCATGTAGCCATGGGTGGAACCATTTACAATGAACATGTTTACATAGTGTGTAACAAGCTCTGTAGAATATAGGGGCCCATTTACTAAGGGTCGAAGTGAATTTTCGAATTCAGAAACTTCGAAACAATTTTTGGGTACTTCGACCATCGAATAGGCAAAAATTCGATTTGAATTGAAAATACTTCACAAATTTGACCATTCGAAAATCGAAGTACTGTCTCTTTAGAAAACGTCGCATTCGACACTTCGCCACCTTAAACTTGCCAAATTGCTGTTTAGCCTATGGGGGACCGCCTATAAAGTTTCTGAGTGTTTGGCTAAGTTTTGAGCAGTCAAAGTATTTTTTTGTAAAATCGTTCGATCGAACAATCGAAAACGCCCGTTTTTGATTGAAAAAATACTTTGACTATCGAAGTATCGAATTCGATGGTCGAAATTCGACCCTTAGTAAATGTGCCCCATAGTCTTACTTTTAAAATATTTTCACTTTAAGCCGGTACTGGTCCTTTAATTGTGTATTATTATACAATTGTGTGTCACTATATTATTATACAATTTCTGTGCTAAGAACAGAAATTCACATCTATAATTGCATTTATATGTGCATGGTGGCGCCACTTGGGACAAAAAGAGGGGGAAGATGAAGCCATTTGTGCAGATGGACACCATTGAATATCCAGATTATACAGGGTTCTGACTAAATGGTTTTGCAGGCTTGCATTTTGTTAATACACTTACAATGTGTATTGTTGTAAACCTTATGCACCTTTTTTGGGTGTTCGTTATTAGAAGAACTGGATATATTCACACACATCTCTTTTTTTTTTCAATTGTGTTTATTAGCATTTTCAAATAAACAGCATGAGCAAAAATTTACATATTAAATCTCGACCAGTTAACAGAATAAAGGAAAAGATATTAACATGTCCGTCTAGTGAAAATAAACATCAAATGATGTTTTTGAACAAAAATACTTCATAATATATATTAATAGAAAATAGAAATAAAAATAAAGTAAGAATAAAAACATCCTCTCCATCAATCCAATAAAACAAATAAGTATAGCCTAAGTGGTAAAGATTAACACATAACCCATTAGTTATTAAAACTATCATGAGTATGAAAAGGAGAATTTCTGTCAGAACTGTACACAAACTTTTCAATAATAGCCTTATGCTCAGATTCCAAGAAGTTAAAGTAGGGAGACCAAAGTTTCCAAATTTTTTTCCTAAAATCCATGTTACCATATCTAAAACGTATTGCTTCATCCAAGCAGAGAGACCTAAGATAAGACAAGAGGACTTTCAAGTCCGGGGAGTATTCCTGAATCCAAAACAAAAAAATTGATTTACAGCCATGAATATAAAATAGTTTTATTTATTCCAATGTTAAACTTTTGAAGAAAACTAGCAGAAGGAGTCGCCAGAGAATCAAGTAATGCCAATTCAAACACATATCTCTTGTGATTTTGTTTATGCTGAAAATGGAACAAAACACATGTTCAGTAGAATACATTAAACTCACATGGACATATATTGGTGTAAGTTTTGTATACTAACTTGGGGTTTAGCACTTTTTTTATTTTATTTTGCAGCATCTGGTGTTTCAAAGAATGACTTGCCAGGACCATATCCAAATACTCCAGAGGAAAGAGCAGCTGCAGCTAAGAAATACAACATGAGGGTGGAAGACTATGAGCCTTACCCAGATGATGGAATGGGGTTAGTCATTTCTGAGAAGACCATGGGAGTAACTAAGATATAATTAATCCTTATTGGAAGCAGAACCCGCCTATTGGGTTTATTTAATGTTTACATGATTTTCTTGTAGTCTATAGTGTGAAGATCCAAATTCCAGAAAGACCCGTTATCCAGAAAGCCCCAGTACCGAGCATTCTGGATAATAGGTCCCATACCTGTACCAGACCAGAGAGGAGGGGACGAAATCAAAAAATTACTCTACTTAGAAACTAAATGGATATTGAATCTGGTTACTAGATTCCCCAATGGACTCAATAACGAGTATGATGTGATTTGTCAATTTTGACTTTTTCGTTTTAAAGATCCTAATCCCGGTAGGCATAGGATATTGATCATTACAGTTTACAGAGTATTTAGATCTATTAATCCTATTCATCAGCTTTTTGATCATAATGACTCATGCCATAAAATATATTCTCTTACTTTGTATTGTTTAACTTTATAAACATTTGTATATTACTTGGTATTTTTGTAATATTTTTGGATTTATATCTAGTATAGGTCAATCTAAAAACAACTGGACTTGCTGAGTAATCAATGATGACGTTTCACTACTCATCCGAGCAGCTTCTTCAGTTCAACTGACTGGTGTGGGAAGTTCTCGGGATATAAACTCTTCCACTAATCCATTTACAATGGCACATTGTAACTCTTCAAAGAGGTGACGTCTGAAGAAACTCACAGAGGTGTCGATTCTGTGTAGTTGTGATAGGATTATCCAATGTGTCATCCAACTCCTAGATACAGGTGTTACTTGTGAGAGTTGCATGAATGGATGTGTGAAGTGTTCTGAATCCGCCGGGGTACAGATGTTAGAACAGCATTGTATGTAGCAGACAGGTCGTGTCGAAGGCCCCCACCTCTGTTCAGAGATGGTCTCTCCACCTTGACATGAATCGCCTCTTTCACGCCTCGTTCACGCCTCGTTCAAACCAGCGGTCTTCTTTATCCAAGATTTGGACCTTGCTGTCTTCAAAGGAGTGTCCCTTGTCTTTTAAGTGTAGAAAGACAGCTGAGTTTTGCCCTGTAGAGTTCTCCCTCCTGTGCTGAGCCATTCGCTTGGAGAGCAGTTGTTTTGTCTCCCCGATGTATAGATCTGTGCACTCCTCGCTACACTGGACTCCATATATCACATTGCTTTGTTTTTCTTTTGGTGTTTGATCCTTTGGGTGTACCAGTTTTTGTCTCAGTGTGTTGCTAGGTTTGAAAAACACAGGGACATGGTGTTTGTTGAAAATCCTCCTGAGTTTCTCTGACACTCCAGCTACATATGGGATGACTATGTTTCGCCTACTATGTGTCTCCGGGCGGTTATTTCTATTGGTGTTCCTGTTGGGCTTGGTTGCTGCTGTTTTGACAAAGGCCCAGTCTGGGTAGCCACACGCTTTCAAAGCTCCTCTGAGATGTATATGGCTCTTTGTCTTTGGACTCTGTATCAGTTGCCACACATTCCGCCCGGTGGTGCAGGGTTCGAATGACACCCAGTTTGTGTTCCAGTGGATGGTGGGCATCAAACAACAGATATTGATCCGTATGAGTGGGTTTCCTGTATACTTCCGTCTTCAAGTTACCCCCCTCTTGGATACATATCAAACAGTCCAAAAAAGCAAGTTTGTTCTCATGGACATCTTCCCTCGTGAACTTGATGTTATTGTCCACTGAGTTAATGTGTTCTGTGAAGGCCGCCACTTCATTGGATCTGATTTTAACCCAAGTATCATCCACATACCTGAACCAGTGAGTCGGTGTAGTTCCCTGGAAAGTAAGTAAGGCCCTCCTTTCCACTTCCTCCATGTACAAGTTTGCTACAATGGGAGAGACTGGAGAACCCATTGCACAGCCATGTTTCTGTCTATAAAAAAGGTTCTTGTACTTGAAGTATGTGGTGTTAAGGCACAAATCTAGCAACAAACAAACTTGGTTGGGACTGAGCTTCGTTCTGCTGCTGAGGGTGTTATCATGTTGCAGTCGATTTCTTACTATACAATGCTGTTCTAACATCTGTACCCCGGCGGATTCAGAACACTTCACACATCCATTCATGCAACTCTCACAAGTAACACCTGTATCTAGGAGTTGCATGACACATTGGCTAATCCTATCACAACTACACAGAATCGACACCTCTGTGAGTTTCTTCAGATGTCACCTCTTTGAAGAGTTACAATGTGCCATTGTAAATGGATTAGTGGAAGAGTTTATATGCCGAGAACTTCCCACACCAGTCAGTTGAACTGAAGAAGCTGCTCGGATGAGTAGTGAAACGTCTTCATTGATTACTCAGCAAGTCCAGTTGTTTTTAGATTGACCTATACTAGATATACTATGACCTGGATGAATGAAAATCTTCATAGTCTTTTTGGATTTATGTTTTTAAATGATCACACCAACCCATGTCCCCTAAAGGTGTAGTCTGTGCTAAAATTATATTCTCAGGTTCTGTCTCAACAGTTTTAAAGTATAATAGATATAGCATCTACTAAAGTTTCCTTTTTTATCTAGTGATAGACACGTTCCAAATTCTAGTTTGGGTGTACCAACATGGTTTTACATTCAAAAGGTGCAGCAAGATGGCGTTGACTTCCATGTTTGTCTATCACTTTAACAACTACACCTTTGGAAAGTATCCTGTAGAGGTGTACTAAAATGGCACCTACCAAAAAGAGGCATGTACCTTTTTAATTTCCCCAAGAGACACACCTGAGATAGTTGGACATAGGGGTTGTTCTGATGTGGGGAATACAGGGATAGGATCATGTTTTTATTGATGAACTGTTGTGATGACACTTTTGTTTAAATATTGGTGTTTGAGCTCCACATACTCAGCCTATGACTAAGTGTTTGTAACACGAAACGCGTAAGGCAGAGGACACAATAAATCTTTTCTACTTGATGAAAAATTGCCTTTATTTGAGTGCCTGCTCCAGATTCTTTTACATCTGTGTTAAAACAAAATACATTTATTTGTTTTTTTTTTTTTTTTTTGAAAGTTCAAATAATGCACCTTTTGTGCACAAACCCAACTGAATGTAAACTAATAAAATATGCATAAAATATTATTACCAGTTTTAATAAAACCGTAAAATGTGAATGCATGCATTTTCTTATAAATACATTTTTAACCATTCTCATTTAAGAATAATGAAGATTGCTGTATGTCATACAATCAATTCTTCTTAATACTTTTACCTTTACTGAAAGGAACTTGTTTTCTTTTTATAGCTTTGGTGATTATCCAAAACTTCCTGAAAAATCTCAGCAAGAAAGGGACCCATGGTACTCTTGGGATCACCCTGACCTCAGGAGAAATTGGGGGGAACCGGTGAGTATGTATATAAAAAAAGTGATCCAGATAAGTGCATCAAACTTTGCAGCATCCCAAAGTAGGAAGAAAATTGACTAAACGATTTGTATCTGTATATTTGTTTCCCTGCACTCATGTAACTGCTATATAATGTACAAAGCGGTTTCACTGCTATATAAAGCAAAGCATGGGTTAACTTACACATAAGCACATGCAGCTGCTGAATAAATGTTATCAAAATTCTCCTACATGCACCGGTATCGAAGAGGCCCATCAACCTCTCTATGCTGGGGGGGGGTGGGACTTAAAAAATGTTGAATCTTAAGTCAAATGATTTTATAGTTAATTCACACACTGGTTTACTGATTATTGTACGGATTGTAAATTACAGAACTGTTCCAAACAAAAATCATGCATGTGTTTGCAGCTTAGGTGATGGGTCTGAATATATATCATATGCAAGATCTGAAGCAGCAGTTTTAAGATTTCAGTGTTCACCATACCTACATTTTTTGGTTTAATTTTTAGATTCAATGGGACTTTGACATGTATACCAGAAACCGGGTTGATACGTCGCCTACAGCTCTACCTTGGAATACTATGTGCAAATACCTCTTTGGATTTATTGGGTTTATGCTCTTCATGTTCTGGGTTGGAGAAAAGTATCCAGTGTATCCTCCTGTGGTATGATCAGTTACACTGGGATTTTTAAATTGCTAGTTTATAATATCTTCAGTAGTTAAAATAATCCAACCCTCATATGTAATATCTTTGGATCTTTGTTGGGAGCTGAAATCCAGAAAGTGCTAGCCAATTGTAAAACATCCCTAGTCAAAGGCAAAGTTATAATTATTTAAGTCTCAGTGGAGTAAAATTCCAACAGTGCTAACCAACAGCAACAAATCAACAGTTCAGTTACTATAATGAAAGGTACATTAAATAAGCATATTTTAAGTTTCCATAGTGGTTTATAATATATTTGAAACATTTCTGCTTTATCCGGGGATATGTATTTAAATGCCTACATACACATGCAAATTTACTCTTCCTGCTATTGTATTTAGCCAATGGCGTGTTCTTCATCTGTTAGCTTGTGAGGATCATTTATTGAGTAGAAGACTATAAAAAAATATAACTTAACGTAATGTTGCTTATTTGTTTTGGAATAAAAAAGTAAGAGTTTGCCATCTTGTCTAAACTAAAAACAAGCTAACCATTCCAACAGAGATTAGAACTAATGGTATGAACTTGAGATCTAGTTGTTTATCTGAATAAACACTTTGCATTTAGAAAGACCAATTCAAACCTTTAACCATTCTAATTTTGTGACTGCTGTTATATGTTTAACCTCTACATTTTTTTTTCTAGGCACCTAAGCAATATCCATACAACAATCTATACCTGGAAAGGGGCGGTGATCCTTCTAAAGACCCTGCAAAAGTTCAAAATTGTGAATTCAAATGATTTCATATTGTGATGGAATATGTACAGCTCTTACTAATTTACAATAAATATTTGCCCTTAAATATTTAATGTTTTCTCTTTTTCTGAATTTTTTTAAGGTATTTTCATTAAGGGGGAACTGTTATTTTTTATGAATACGTAACCAAACTCCAATGGAGCAGAAACAGCAGCGGTCAAAGCCCTGTCAGCACCACTGTTGCTAAATATTGAGCTAGATATATAGCCTGCAGATGCAGAAGACAAAATTATGTCACTATTGTGTCTTTTTCGCCACAGCATGTATTTTTGTTTAAGTTTATGTTTTGCCCTTCACTTTGTCATATTTTGGGCGGGGATTGCAGGGAGAGGGCACGGCTCATTGGCATTACCTTTTGTGCAAGGGCAACAGCAGGTTAAACTTTCCTCGAATACATATATATTTTATTTCTCTAATTCTTTCTGTATCAATTTCTTTTGATTGGCAGATCTTAAACTTCCTACATTGCCCTTGTATTTCCAGGGGATGGATACACATGTTAAATGAGTGTCAGGTGAGCGGATGAAGATGGAACTAAATAATCCTGGAGAATGTAAAGAATGATGAAAGATAAAGAATTTCATTTTTGAAAAGGGGGGCTGGTGGGTGCCATTGCTCATATGTGTGAATTTGATACTATACTGTGTTCCTATGCTAAGCCAACGTAAATGTAGTGGCCCACCACTTGGCTGTATGTAAATGAATGGCAGCACAATCCACCATCTTGACCTCCCTACACTGGGGCTTGGATGGACTGTCCCTATACTAAGCCACACCTGGCTAGAAATCCCTATAATATCCCTTCACTGAAGGCACAGCATAATACTGACACCTATGAGTGGTAGTCCCCATTACCCCAACACAATAATACAGCTCATTCCTTATTTATGTCCCAAGAAAATTGCCATTTTAGGTGCATCTAATATTCATATCATTTACAGAAGGTGGTACATTACCCCTTATAATACGTGTGGTATTCAAGAGTCCCCAGTATAAACCAGCTTCTAGCCTTGTGCCTTTATATGGTCACAAAAGCCCTCTGTGAAGTCTTAATATCCTTGTAAATTAAAATAGGGGGTACATTATCTCTTATACTAAATGAGTGATGGTCAGAGTTCCCTGTATAACTCAGCATGTAGCCTTGTGTCTTGATATAGTGCAAGAACCCCTCAGACACATCTAATGTCCTTATCATTGACATTTGGGGGTACATTATCCCATATAATAAATGAATGATACCCAGAGTTCCCTGCATAACTCAGCCGGTAGCCCTGTGTCTATATATTGTCACAAAAGCCCTCAGTGACATCTAATATTCTGATCATTTACAGTAGGGGTTACATTATTCCTAACAATGAATGAGTGATTGTCAGCATTCCCTGCATAACTCAGCCTGCATCTTTGTGCCTTATATGGTGACATCTAATATCTTAATCACTTTTTGGGGGTACACAATCCCTTATAATACATAAGTGATGCTCAGAGCAGCCTTGTGCCTTTATATAGTCACAGAACCCCTCCGTGACAGCTAATATCCTTATCATTTACGGTAGAGGGCACATAATCCATGATAATATCTTTGTGATACTCAGGGTCCACTGTATAACTTAGTCCACACTCTTGTGTCATTCATGTTCACAGAACCCATCAGTTACATCTAACATCCTTATCATTTAGGGGGTACAGTATCCCTTATAATCATTGAGTGATAGTCCCCTGTATAACTCAGCCTGTAGTTTTCTGCCTTTATATGGTCACAATAACCCCTCAGTGACTTCTAATAGCCTTACAATTAATACTAGGGGATACATTATCTCTGATAATGTATCCCCTAGTATTAATTGTAAGTGATACTCAGAGATAATGTATCACTCATACATTATCTCTGAGTGATACTCAGAGTTCCCTGTATAACTCAGCCTGCAGCCTTGTGCCTTTATATTGTCATAGAAACCTTCAGTGTCCTCTTCTAATATTCTTATACTTTACAGAAGGGGATATCAAATCCCTTATTTACACACATCCACACACCATGTTTGCAGTTCTGCTGTTAAATCAAAGCATGTAAAGCTTCACTTAGGAGAAAGAGAAAAAGTAAATTAACAACAAAACATGTGGGACCTCACAGGGGGGGGGGGGGCAACCATTTGAAGCACTAGCCTAGGGTGCCAAAATATTTTCAGCCTGTAAGAGACACTCTTTATATGAAGGTGTGTTCACCTGTGTATTCACCCCCCACACAATCCAATCCACACTTGTAGATTCCCAAAAAGCCCTATCCATTTACCTCTCAGAAACCTGTAGACTGGTAAACAGTAAAATCCAATCAGAAAAAGTTTCTAGTCCTACTCACTGGCTAGCGCACACCTGCGCTACTTGAGTAATACCGTGGTCATGGGCAATTAGGGGAGTAGCATCAATTGCCCCACCTTTTCATTTTCATACACTGGGATGTAAGTAAGAGTCTTACCCTCAGGCCAATGATGTGTTGCACCACAGTTCAGCCATTTCAGAATGGGAGCCAAGACCACCTTCCCCTCCACGCAATGCTTGCCCATGGACTCAATATGGAGGGAAATTTGAAGTTAACACAGGAACAGGATTATGTGCGGCTTCTAAAAAGAGAAAAAGGAATGTTGCTTATACAATATCTGGAGGGCTGGGGTTAGAAAAAGCAGGTTTAGGAAGCCTGAGGCTACAGCTGTTGAGGTGAAGTCAAAAGCTGGTGGCCACATGGTAGTCAACTGTAACATAAATTCTGCCTGCAGCCTGGCATAAACACTCCCCTGCAGCATTACATATTGTAAGCAGCAGTCCTGTCCTGCTTTATGGCAGCTGAGATTCTAGCTATCTGTATAAAAGAGCATTCTGTCCCAGAAGCTGCACAGATCCTGTCTGATCCCCATTGGAAGCAGCAGTCCTGCCCTGCTTTATGGCAGCTGAGATTTTAGCTATCTGTATAACAGAGCATTCTGTCCCAGTGGCTGCACAAATCCTATATGATCCCCATTGTAAGCAGCAGTCCTGCATTGCTTTATTGCAGCTGATATTCTCCTTTAAGGCAGGAAGCAAAGATACTGTAACGCTAATCTGGGCTATCCAGACCACAAGTAGTTAAGTGTCCAGCTAGTGATATGAGCATGGGCTACATTGCGACACTTCAGGATCGGGGCCTTCACTAAGTGGAAGTTTCCCATAAAGGTGTAGCGAAACTACAACTCTCAGGCTACTGTATAGCAAAAATAGGAATGATTGTACGCCAGGAGGTTCTTATGGTGAACAACAGAACAGTAGTTTATTTGTACAAGACAAATTACCTCAGGTTAACTCACATATGTTAAGGTATGGACAGATGAGTATCACATTGGCTAGAATAGGTTGGATGACACAGCTGAGGAATGTGACTCCATAAGGCATTGTAGTCAAGTAATAATCAGGAATCCCAGGCAGATGTACCATGAAGTGGTCCGGATCCCACCCAGTGTAGTGGTCAGAGAGAAGAAGTCTAGTCTGAAAACCTATCTACTGTGGTCCCTTCACTGAAGGCAATCAAGAAGCCTTTGGGAGCTACTTACTGCTACTGACCCTTGATGGAGCACAAAGCTGCTCTTGCTATATAATTTCTCTATCTCACTCTCTTAGAGAATCTATAACAGATATAACCTAATTCTAGCTAACCTAATTTACGGGGTTCCCTGGTCCCGACATAAGGTGGCCATACACGGGCCGATAAAAGCTGCCGACAGACCAAGTCGGCAGCTTATTGGCCCGTGTATGGGGGCCCCCGACGGGCTTCCCCGATCGAGATCTGGCCGAAAGTCGGCCAGATCTCGATCGGATGGGGTTAAAAATCCCGTCGGATCGCGGCCGCATCTGTTCGTTGATGCGGTCCCGCGATCCGACCGCCCGTTTGGCGAACGCTAGGATCCGATCGTTGGGCCCTAGGGCCCACGATCGGATCAGCCCGATATTGCCCACCTCAAGGTGGGCATATCGGAGGGAGATCCGCTCGTTTGGCGACATCGCCAAACGAGCGGATCTATCCGTGTATGGCCACCTTTAGTCACTAAAGGTTAGGAATGCATCGAATCGACTATTTTAGATTAGGCCGAACCCCCGAATCCTTTGCGAAAGATTCGGCCGAATACCGAACCGAATCCTAATTTGCATATGCAAATTAGGGGTGGGAAGGGAAAACATTTTTTACTTCCTTGTTTTGTTACAAAAAGTCACTCAATTTCCCTCCCCACCCCTAATTTGCATATGCAAATTAGGATTTGGATACAGTTCGGCCTGACAGAAGGATTCGTCCGAATCCTGTTGAAAAAGGCTGAATCCCGAACCGAATCCTGGGTTCCGTGCATCCCTACTAAAGGTACAGGTCCCTTTATGGCAATGGCTTTACTGGGCCCTGGTGTACCCAGGCTCAATGAGCACAACCAGTAGGTAAGGACACCAGCAGCCAAAGAGGAAGATCCACCCCTTTCCACACATTATATTGAAATAGATGTCTTCAGATACCAATATTACTCTAAAAAAGATATAACCCCTACACTGATATCTAGCCTGGATGCCAGATCCAATCAGAATTTATTATTTATTTACTTATAACTTACTAGTCCAGGCACTTAGCTCAGCTCCCAGCCACAAGTGCTCCCTTTTGGAATGCATTGTGGTTATTCTAATCAGTATTGTTGATTTTAAACTGATTAATAAACAAGATTTTTTTATACAGGTACTTATATGGTTAATTCAACAAAAGACACACCAAAAAAGGAAGAAAATTATATGTTTTTTTATATATATATATTGTTTTGTACATTGTATTCTTCTATAATTCCTATATTCCTGTTGCAATAAACCACCTTTCCATTTTACCGGAGTGCCGCCTTTCCATCCTTTTGCACCTACAATACGATTTATCTACTTTGAATAAAAGGTCCTATGTATCCCAGAAGGAAGGCATGTAATATAGATACACGCAGCGAACACTTTTAATGTGCGTGGCTGCTGTACCCCATGCTTACACCCGAACCCCCCAAGCCTCAGATTCTGCATTGAACCATGTGACCACATCATACTCTCACATACTCTTTATGTGCTTTAAACCCCTCACGTCAGTGGCGGAACTACCAGGGGAGCAGGGGGTGCGAGCGGGCCAGGGCCAGGGCGTCACGCACCACAGGGCCTGCCCCCCTCTAGTGACGCTACTGCCTCATGTTACTTGCAGGGGACAAGCATTGTATCCTCGAGTTTACGGAACGCATTTTAGGACAGTACCCTTAGAAAGTACCCTTTATTCCTGCGATGTCCTATGCCTTCTGAATGGCGCATCGGGTCCCTTTACCGTCACTCATCGTCCAAATCTGCAGTCACACCTCCGTCCTCTACCCGCCCTTCTCAGCCGTCAGTCATGCCAACTCCGCCCTCAGCCTGAGGGCCGAGTTAGAATGCGCTCTGTACGAGCTTCCCAACATACTATATTTCTAAGCCCCACCATCACCCAATGAATAGTTCCAATTCAATAACCAAAACTGTGAAGCTTCCTTGTCATAAAAGCTGTGTTGCTTCCGACTTAGGCAGGAAACGAAACCTTTAAAGGGGTTGTTCACCCCACGGTTGAGACACTTGCCTCAGGCAGCAGCGCCCCCCTGGTTGCCAGGGGTGGCAAAAATGGCGTTCCCGGTAACTAAGAGCCAAATTTCCCTTTTTCAACCCGGAAATTCGGCTCTTCTAGTGCAGAGAGTGCACTAGCAACGTGGACTGCCCCCTACACCCCATCGGGCGCAATGTGGACCGACCCCCTCCAGAGCAAAGTGGACCGCCTGACCCCCTCCGGCACTGAAAAGGTGAGTGCCATGGGGGAGGGGTGGTGGAGGCAAAGTGCTCAGGATCGCCCCTGGTTCACCCTCAAACACTTTTTCCAGTTTAGTTGGCTTCAGATTGTTCATCAGAAATAAATACTTTTTGCAATCACTAGTTCTATTTGCGATAATTAAAATCCTGGCAGTGACATAACTAATAAATCCCAGGCTCTGGTGCAGAATGTGCAAACATGCCCCTCCCCCGTCCCAGAGTCACGCCCTTTGTACACGCACACAAAATACATTGATTTCTTTTGCAGCTTCGGTGGGACCCGAGTTCGATGTTAATTAGGCCACTGCTGGGGTGCCTGCATTTATTTGCCCTACACAACACAGCTTTCTGTAAGCATTGTTTGTCACAGAAGTTAACTTCCGTTGAAGCGGCGTGGGGATTGAATGGGCTGGAAGGAAGTTGAAATTTCACCCATCCAATCCCTGTGTGACTCTACCAGAACTGAAACTTCTGCCTATCCTTGTCCTGCCTATACATTCTGATGCCACCTCTCTCAGGTTAAAAAGCTGTCATTTGACAGCAACTGCCTAGTTCATATGACACAATTCTGTCATGGAAAGCGGCAAGCTGAAAAGGAATGTGTAACTGCTATTAGGCACCAGTAGATGGCAGTAAGTAGTCACGTGACGCCACACTGGCAAGGCAGCTCAGGGCAGGGACGCAGCTAGGAGACACGTAGTAAACGCTTTCTGCTGTGTGTTTGCCACCCGGGCTGCCGTACAGAGCGAGTTCCAGGCATCTTCTTTACCAAACGCTGTAAGGTCCGACAGAGGAGAAGCAGGAAATCAGAGGTATTGTTGGGGGGAATTATAAGTGACAGCACAGGGAACACAAGCTCTTTAACTACAAATTGTCAACCTGCTGCTCTCCAACTCCTGTTACACTACAGCTCCCAGAATTCCTACAGGCTTGGTCAGAGTGCTGCGTGTAGTAGTTCTGGGGAAGGTGCAGAGCTGCAGGCTTGGGATTCTATATCGGGTGTCGGGTAGTTGTAGGAGCCGTGGCTTATTAAGAAGTGACGTGGTTGTTGGCCTGTCAGGAGCCACAGGGGCAAGTGGGGTTAGTCGATTTAGTGTTCACTGTCTTTTACACACGGGCGGAAGGGGAATGTGTGTGACGTGTCCTGTGTGAGCAGCTTGGTTGGTTTGTGGCTGCAAATGGTTTTCTTCAGAGTCATCAAGTTCAGATTCGGTGACGTTGCTAGTAAGTTCTTTCTACCCACGGACTGGCACTGGTATATATGGCACATTGACCCCTATATTGGCAGCTTGGAAGAAGTCAATTGCAGGAAGACTTTGCTGCTGGGCAATATATGCACTTAATATATAATGTGCCATAGCAGGGTTGCTGCCAACTAGTAAAGAAACAAATTTACTATTACTGTTACATTTCAGCTTTCCCATGTAGTCGCTCAGACACGCCCCAATCCCTACTCCTATAATAACTTGCCTCCAATCTATAGAATCCCAAGCCCATCTATGTCTGCCTTGCCCCTACATCATTGCCCCATTATATTTGTAGGGATAGGTAGCAACCCATGTATGACATGCTAAAATGTATTGGTCCTTATCATGAAATTGTGGTTTAAAGGGGAACTCTGACACAAAAATGATTTTTACCAACCCTGCTCTACTTCCCTGTTTTTTTCAGAAATGGACAAACAAGGCAGTATATCGCTTTTACTGTAATTAGATTTTCTTTTGTTATACAAACTATACAAAAAATGTTGTTTATCGGTGGACTTCACACCGAAGCTCTCCAACTATGTATGAATTTGCACCAATAATGTGCACAGTTGTGGCTAAATCTGGGGTCTAAACAGGGGCTGCACTTACTTGGATTATCTGGCCCACCCTGATGTCATTAAACTGCAGACTTTGGAAGGGAATGCAGCATGGTCAGGCTCCATTTAGACCCAAAGGGTCGAATATCACAGAAATTTTAGTCCCTGTAGAGCTGCACATGCACCTTAACTGGGACTCAACTTCCATGACAGAATGTACAGAAGTCTGTGTAGGGGAAAGAAGAAGCAAACATCTGATCTCCTGCTCCCTTCCAAAGGCTGCAGCTCACTGACAGCAGGAGGACCTGACTAATCCAAGTAAGTCCAAACCACCCCTAAAGATAGAGTCCCCATCCACTAGCCTCCATTCGTCTCCCTCCACGGTTCCTCCCCATATAGTCCACTATTTAAAAAAGTATTGCTGAAAGTCATACCGACCTCTCCATGCAGAGTAGTGCAGCGGAGCTCACGTGCGCCATCTTCGGTATCTTTAGATACGTTTGCTGAAGGACAGCCGACACTAAGCTTTATCGTGCATGCGCATTTGGAGCTGTTTGGTATTCACACCTACTTTGCATGTGCCGGAACGCTTAGTAAGTAAGGGGGAGTAAAAGGCATAATTGCTGTCAAGGGATTATTTTTTTTATAAAAACGGTGTGGATTTAATTTTATATATTGGAAATAGGTTTCTTTTTTAATGGAGAACATGAGACCATTAGAGCCCCTGACCAAAACTCCTGCTAATGTTGTTGTACAGGGCCAGTGGGCCCCGTACACATTAGTTGCACATTGCATGGAACCCACAGGCCTGTAGTGCACACAATGACTGATCCAAACACTCTTGAATGTATCCCCAACATATTCAGCATTCTTGACTTTTCTTCCCTTTGGCTAGCTGACTACAACTATGCATACCTGTTGCCATGAGCTATTGTTTGCATTACAGTAAAGCCTGTTCACTTCTAGTGTTTGCCGCCACCCAAAAGCTACTCTGTAGGCAAGCATGCAAACAAAGCTGATGATAATTAACGTGGGATGCTGAAATGAAATATATGATGCTCTTTTTAAAGGGGTTGTTCACCTCTGAATTTAAAATTTAGTATGATGCATACAGTAATATTCTGAGTCAATTTACACTTGGTTTTAATTTTTTATTATTTGTGTTTATTGAATTATTTCTCTTTTTATTCCGCAATCCAGTTGCTAGGATCCAAATAATCCTAGCAAGCATGCATTGATTTCAATGAGAGACTGGAATATGAATAGGAAAGGGCCTGAAAGGAAAGATGAGTAATAAAAAGTAGCAGAACAGTATATTTGTAGCCTTTCAGAGCATTTGTTGTTTAAATGTCAGTGACTTCCATTTGAAAGCTGGAGAGAGTAAGAAGAACAAGGCAATTCATTCAAAAATTATACAAAATAAATAACAGACTAATTGAAATGTTGCTTAGAACTGACCATTCTATAACATACTAAAAGTTAACTTGAAGGTGAACCACCCCTTTAAAGAAGATGTAATGTATGCTAAATAAAATAGCTGCTCATGGGCCCAGTTTCTTTTGTTATTCCATTCTCAGCACATACTGCCCTTGTGCTTCCCCACCTCAGCATATACTTGAAAATGTTTAGCTCAAATGATCCACATTTCATTATGGGCACTGTTAAAAATGTGGAAAATAATAATAGTGGGTATAGACTCTTGCTTAAAATTGTAGTAGGACAGCACACAATAGGGCTGAAGTACACTGAAGCTTTGTTGTCCTCACATCATCATATCATCCTACAAGTCAGAGGTAGTTGCTTGTGTCTATGCATCTGAAAATAGAATTTGACCAGTAAGTAATATGAAAGATTTGCCATCCAATGCTATACAAGTGCTGGACCGCAATGCTATATGCTGCATTTTCATCTGACAAGATAATTTTTTTGTTAATTGCTTTTTTCTTAATATTGCAGGTAAGGAATTTATTATTCTGAAATTTGTTTTCCAAATAACTCTGAAATAGAGCAAGGCCATACCTCATAGTGTCCTATAGCATCCTACTTAACAAAAAATATTTTTTTGTATGATTTTTTTTCCTCTGTAATAATTAAAAAGTATAGGCATGGAACCAGTTATTCAGAATGCTCAGGACCTGGGGTATTCTGGATAAGGGATCTTTAATTCTTTTGGATCTATATACCTTAAGTCTACTAAACATAATTTAAACATTCAATAAACCCAATAGGCTTGTTTAGACTCCAATAAGCAATAATATATCTTAGTTGGGATCAAGTACAAAGTACTGTTTCATTATTACAGAGAAAAATTATATAATTTTTAAACATTTTAATAATTTGATTAAAATGGAGTCAATGGAAGATGGCCATCCCATAATTTGAAGCTTTGTGGATAACAGGTTTCTGAATAACAGATTCCATACCCTGTACTTGATGGTGTCTAAACATCATACATTCATGTTTGTTTCTTAAAAGGTTTAATTATTTTAGGACATGTAAAGTTTCCAGTTGCTTAATACCTAAAACCAAGTGCAGTTACGATATATACAGGATGCATACGTATGATTTGGTGTATTTAGCTAGTGTAATATCTTTCCAGAGTCTCTCTCCCACCACTGACTGGGCATCTGTATTTTCCACCCATGTGTGACCTCACCGGGAAGACTTGCCTTTGCATTACTGAAAGGCTTGAGCTGGCAAAATTTAAAAAAAAAAAAAATGCTGCACATGCTCACTAGCACCTTCTCTGGCAGCAGGCATGCACCGCTCAAGACCTCTTTGACTGACTAGACAGTCAAAGAAGGGGATCACCTCAGAAAATGAAATGGGGGCAGAGAGAGAGAGAGAGAGAGATAAATTCATTTTTAAGAAGTAATTATACTTTTGAGTGTTTTAGCAGAGTCAATTCTCAGTATTGTCACGGTATCTTCTGTCAATTTGTAGCTGTGACAAAACACGGGCGACAAATAGCACCATGTGACCTTGCCCTAAGGTACAGAGTTCTGTATTAAGGAAACTCTGGTCCGAGATGTTGCAGTTAATGGATCCCATACCTGTTTTTTTATCTTTCAAATGAAGTGTCTCTGTTGCTAGTTCTCAAAGCTGTTAACTTAGGGTCCTTGCTGGGGGGATTGGGGACGTGGCTTGAGGGGGTCTTCCAGTGACATCACCGTGAAATGTTCAGTGACATCACTGAATGCGCAGTGTGCGATCCAGGGGATTTTCAAATGAATTGGCATACCAGGAAGGTGGAAGGCAAAACCGGGTAACTCCTGAAATTTTTGACCGCTCTGAGTTCTGTCTTACAATTATTCCTTACATGGTTATTACATGAGTCAGCATTTCTCCCTATGACAGAAGATACTATAGGCACCTGGGGAGGGGGTCGCTGACCCCTTTTGACACAGGACTGCAGGAGCAGGCTACGTAATGCTGAGTGTTGGCAGCAGGAGCATCAATAGCTACTGCACATGCCCACATTTATTTACAGATTTGCATAACTTGCCAAGTCAAGTGTCCACATCTTCCACATTATAGAGTAGCTGCTTTACTTCCTACAGAGAAGACAGAGGGAGGGAGTGTGAATAAATAGTGAGCTGCTAACTGGATTACTTCAGAAGGGCTTCTGATAGCTGCTTTTAGAGGGTGGGGGAGGGCCTTGCTTACTTCACTTCTCTGAGAGGGGGAGGGAGCAACGTGGCTTTGCAAGCAGCAGAAATTAACTCCTATATTACCAACACTTTACCAGAATGGGATCAAGTTAAAAAGCTGCAATACTTTATTCATTTTTGTGGAGCTTAATACTTTTACAAACCGTGTGGATCAAACAAACAGTATGCATAGTCACCTCAATAACAATAAAGTTTATGGAAACAAGCATAAAGCAACATGTGTGTAGCCAATGGCAATGGTGCATATGGTAGCCAATAAGAGTAAAGTATGGGCAGAGTTGATATCATCACATCCTCAGTGCCTTGGGGAAAAACGCTCCGTTCTCTGGTAAAAGTCCTGAGATGCCTCTCAGTAGATTGAGCATATTTGGGAATGTTTAAAACTGATGCTTAACTTTTCAGCTACATTTTCCCACTCAAACGTTGTTATGCTTGGGGGAAACGTTATTAGTAGTTTTATGGGTAGCGATCAACAAAGGTGAGCCCTCGAACATTCCTTTCTCTGTTGTTTGGGTCTGGCAGCTCACTAATCCTGGTGTACACTCTGAATTGTTGCAATTTGCTACATGTGTTGATACAATTCTTAGCAGCATCTTTGGAATATAGTGAGACTATTGTATCAATTCTTACAGCTGCCTTTAATAAACAGCCATAGCTAAAGAAATATATAAACTATCAATTTATAACAGTTTACTGACTTGACCCCCACACAGAGCTGCTTCAGAAAGACATAAGAAGGTGAAAAAATGAACTTTAATCTTAAATATAAAAAAAAATGGTCAAGAATAAATAATAGAAAGCTGTTTAAAAAAAAAAAAAAAAAGGCTTCATTTCTGGTATATTATCTGAAAGAACTAATCTAAAAAAAAGTGTTTGGAAAGTGATCAACTACTTTAAAAAGTGCTGAGGTTCAGCTGTAATCCTCTTTAAAAAGTGCTGAGGTTCAGCTGTAATCCTTAAACGAATCCTCAAATCAGTGTACTCCTAGTATTTTTCTAGTTTGCATGTCTAGTCATATAGATGTAACTCTTCTGAAGAATATACATCAGTGTATGAAGAAGAAGGCATCAGTTCAGTGAATGTATATATTTATTTTGAAAGAATGTAACACATAGCTATTCAATTTTCTTTCCAGTCATACTGGAACTCCTCGTTTTGGAAAATCTAAAAGTCCTATACCTGTGGCAAATACATAAGGGTGCATTGATGTGGGATTTGCCTGCTGCATTAGATTGGCTTGAAATCAAAATCCATCTGCCCGCTCACATGAGAAAATAACAGCTGTGAGCCCCTGTCAGTCTGTAGCTGAACAAGGACAAGTATAGCCCTTCTGTGTACCATTAGGGGAAAAAACTTACTGGCTGTGCACCTCTATTTAAACACTCATACATATATGCATATATACACTTACACGCGCACACTTACACACACGCGCACACTTACACACACGCACACACTTACACACACGCACACACGTACCCTTACACACACACGTACCCTTACACACACACGTACACTTACACGCACAGGCACACAAGCGCGTAAACACACATAGAAGGGTAGCACCTCAGCTCACTCACTTATAACTTAAAGTCCCAGTGCTCAGCAACCATAAGGAGCGTTGTCATGTCCCCAAACCATAAATTCCAAAAGACTGAATTGGCACATGAGTTTCAAAAGCTTTAAAAAGTGTATAAAAAGAATCACATATGCAACATTTCGGGCATATAATGTGCCCTTTATCAAGCCATAACAAATGCAACTAAACCAACAGACTGCATTTAAAGAGATACACAGGAATTTACTTCAGAGCAATGGCCAAAGACCTAAATATTGGCAGACATGTTCTAGGGGTATAATATATGATGGTGGCACTGAAAGTACTATGTGGTCCTGTACATTCAGTTGTTATTGCATTAATCCTACCATGTATTTTAGGGGTATTATATCTTAAACCACTGCTAATCATTTCCTACCATTTGTTTTATTGATATTATTTTGTTCAAAATTTCAGGTAATTGCTATTTTCACCAGTAAAATACAAAAATGACAGCATGTAGGGGAAGATTAGATTAGAACTTGACAAGTCACAAGAAGTGAACACTAATAGAATGGCACCTGGATTTGAAATCTCAAGGTTCATTGTGTGAGTCTAAATCTGTAACAATAGAGCAACAAATTCAGACATGCTCAACCATTAGTCATTATGGGAGGAGGCTTGAAGGAAGTCTGAGAAGTCTGCCTTAGCACTCAGCGCAACACTAGTTATGGCTGTTAGCACTTGGAAACACAATTGGGCATGTTTTTATGAATTAAATACAGGCACCAACAGAACCACGCTCGGAAGCAGAATCTCTGCCTTCTAAGGGCCACACTTGCAAGAGACGTGAAAGGCATAAAGCCATTTTTATTAAAGGCAATGTACACATAGCACTGTAGCTGAGAAAAACTGGTAAAATTACCAAAATGTTCTCAGCATTGCTTCCCATAGAAAAGCATAACATATCCCATGCTTTGTAGTTGGAAACCATGATGGTTCACAGCAGATATTACATTTTAGCATGTGTTTAGCTCTTTAAAGCATCTAAATATCATTTATTAATGAATATTTTTAGTTCTAATAAAATAACATATAAAGCTGCTTATATTTGTGTTTCTATTCCTTAGCTTGGCAAAGAAAGTCAGGCAAATGAAGAAAAAACAAACATTGCCAGCTTTAAAATGCATAATTTTATTAAACTAGACATATCCAATAGGGTCTGGCCACACAAGCAGATTCAGGGAGATTAGTTGCCCCAGTGACAAATCTCCTCTTCTTCGAGGCGACAATTTCCCCGAACTACCTTCCCCCCTGCCCTATGCCGACTAAAATGAAATTCGGCTGGGGGAAGGCACACGCAACGCTTCATTTTCTGAAGTTGCCTGAAGTTTCCTCGTGAGGCGACTTCAGAAAATGAAGCGCTGCGCTGTGGCGACTAATCTCCCCGAATCTGCTTGTGTGGCCAGACCCTTAAAGGGGTTGTTCACCTTCCAAACACTTTTTTTTCCAGTTCAGTTGTTTTCAGATTATTCACCATAAATAAAGACTTGTTTAAATTACTTTCAATCTTTTATTTTTTTTACAGTTTGTCCAAAATCTAAGCCTGAAGTTTAAAGTCCCTGTCTGGTGTTTCAGTCTGGCTGCTCAGTAATTAATGTGCAGACTGTAGACTGTTACAATTTTGCAATGTTTAGTTGATACATTATTCAGCAGCATCTCTGGAGTATTAGCAACAATTGTATCAATTCTGACAGCTGTCTTTAAATATATCAGGGATTCAGCTCAACAGGGACAAAGATAAGAAATGTATCGACTAAATGTATTAATTTAAAACAGTTTAGAGTCAGCGACCCCCCCCTCCCAGAGCTGCTTTAGAACGTGAAAAATGAAACTTTACACTTCAATATTATAAAAACAGTCACATGTAGAAAATAGAAAGTAATTGGAAAAAGTCTTTATTTCTGGTGAGCTGTCTGAAACCAACTGATCTGAAAAAAGTGTTGGAAGGTGAGCACCCCTTTAAATGTTTTGCCTTCATAATTTTCACTGAGTTCCTCCCAAAGAAACATATATAGTCTGAAAGAATGTGAGTATACTATAAGCATTTCTTTATGTATTTTGTAGGAACTATGGTTTGTAATTTTTAATTCTAGCCAAATATGCTGAAACAGTATCTTGGAATTCATAAAAAGCCCTTGGCAGCAACTTTAAAAACTTGTCAAAAATTGCAATTGATACCTTCAAACAGCACTATTTATCATTAACTTTAACATCTATATTTCTTTAGAGAATGAAGCTGAAAGAAATAGAACGGTCTGCTGTTCAAGTATGGAGCCCGGCCAACCAACACCCAGTTTACTTAGCAACAGGTTTGGATGTTTTCATATTGTAAACTTGCTTTTCAGCTCATACAAAATACCTTGTAACAATACACTATGTTTGGCTAAATAAGCATTCCTGTCAGTGTGTTATACATCTGAGCTTTAAAGTGATCCTTTATAGACAGAATTTCAGTAAGGAAGTTAACCTAAAATAAACTTCACCTTCTTTCATGTTTGAAATTGCAGTGTTTTCAGTCATCATGTTTTAGTGGCTTCATGGTGTTAGCAAGGCATTTAGCTTTTTGGCCTAAAATATTTTGAATTGAAATAAATTATTAAAACATATAGATAGATTAAAACATTTAAAAAAAATCTCAAGCCCATTTATAGGTACTGGTTAAAATGTAACTTTTATATTGCTCCAGTGTAGGTAGAGATGACCTTACATATGCACTGACTGTGGGGGGACCCACCTCGAAACTCTAATAGTATCTTATTTAAGAAAAAACGTGAACATATAAAACTCGAATGAATATTACCGACCCGAAAAGTGAAATAGAGTTTTTTCACCGAATGTCAGGAAGGCTATTAACATCTTCAAATGGGTCACTGAACCTCTACCATTGACTTCTACATGAACTTAGCAGGCTTTAGGTGGCTTACAATCAAATTTGAGTTGTTCCCAGGGCTGAGGTATAATAAATCTTGAATTCCAATTTGAGTTTCGATTATTCCCAACTAGAATTTTTGAGTTTTGACCAAAAATCCAACTTGAAAATTCAAATTTACCCTTCAAACCTTAAAGGGATACTGTCATGGGAAAACATGTTTTTTTTTTAAAGCACATCAGTTAATAGTGCTGCTCCAGCATCATTCTGCACTGAAATCTATTTTTCATAAGAGCAAACAGATTTTTTTATATTCAGTTTTAAAATCTGACATGGGGCTAGACATATTGTCAGTTTCCCAGCTGCCCCCAGTCATGTGACTTTAATAAATCTGCCCTAATTATAACCAATTTATGAATTCACTTATAAAAATTCCATAGTAATGAATAAATAGTGGGTGAGTTTTTCTCTGCTAAACTCTAATCTCACATTTTGTTAAATCTGCCCCTTAATGTAGAGTTGCAAAGTCATGGATTTTTTCTATAATAATGTCACTGCACCAGTGAAAAGCAACTAATGAACAACAATTTCAAGTGTGACTTTTATAGCTTTTGACTTTATTTTTCTTGATCTTCTAGTGTAGTAAAAAAAAAACATATTGCTTCCCTTGTACTTCTGCCTTAGGAACATCAGCACAACAGCTGGATGCCTCCTTCAACACCAGTGCTGCCCTGGAAATTTTTGAGGTCGACTTTGGAGACCCTCACCCTGATGCGAAAAGAAGAGGTGTCTATCCAGTGTCTAACAGGTATGAACAATGCACTGTATCTTTTATTGAAGTACTCCGAAAACTAGATTTAGTAATCCCTTGGTAGCGAATGTACGATTGTAACATTGTTTTGCCACCTTAATATATAGGGTTTAAGAAAAACGATTTCTTTAAAATGATTGCCATGCCTTTGTATCCGTAAATCCACCACACATTGAAAAAAGTACTTGGGGCCCTGCCACATGTTGCGATCCTGGGTAATCCGCCAGAAATGTGGAAGGAGGCATATTTAACCAAATGCAGTGTGTTTTACATGTGACAGTTCCAACTATTGTCAAAGGCAAGTATTGTTGCGCACTTTATCACCTGAGAGATATATATGTAAATATAAAGATAATTCACCTTTGTCCATCAGTGCCCCAAAATGTCAGGTATGCTGTTTTTGATCTGCAAATAAATGCACAGCATAAAAAGAAATACAACGCAGATGTTTAAATAACAATAACATATGCACCGTTCACATGATCATGAATATTAATACATTTTCACATAATTGAATTGAATAACTGAAAGCACCAGAACTGGTTCTTTACAGCATGAAAACAAATGAGCACATTTGATTTTGACCAATGCCATAATAATGGTTATTTATGCATGGGACAGATATTAAAGCAAATTAATGGGGAGTTTGTGGGTTACCTTCTCAAAAACATACAGGTAAGTTAATTGGATCCTGATAGAATTTACTATAGTGTGAGTGAAGCGATAGGAACTGATGTGAATGATGTTAGTAAAGCGCTGTGAAATATGCCGGCTTGTATTAAAAAAGCTAATGCAAAGTTTGATGCATTGCAAACTTGTACAATTGTTTCTCTGTGTGTTTGCGTGTGTCTTACATGCTTTAGTCTTAAAAAAAAAATGGTGTGGGAGTGTGCAATGAAGTCAGTGATCCCAGTCAGGGATATATATTATGTTGCTTTCATCATTTCTATAATATAGGATATTAAATGAGCAGATAATTGAAGAATGAGATAATACAGTAAGTGAAAGGATATTAGTCAAGTAATTATTACTAAAAGTAGGATTTTACAAAAGCTGATACAATTATGAACTGTGAAGGTTTATGTTATGTGTATAGTAATGTTTTCTGAAACCCTTAACAGGAACTATTTTGTCTTGTCAGGTTCCATAAGATACTGTGGGGCAGTTTTGAAAGTGACCAGTTGGGTTCATCTGGAGTAATTATTGGGGGAGGAGATAATGGAGTAATAACTCTATATAGTGCTTCTCAGATCCTCACATCAGGAGAGGAACCAATTATTGCAAAGAATGACAAACATTCTGGCCCTGTTAGGGCTCTTGATTTAAATCCATTTCAGGTAGGAATCTGATTATTAATAAACTTATCTAGTAATTTTCATGCTAATATACTGATTGTATTGACAGTAAAATTAAAATGATTAGGCATTATGCTGTTGCTCAATATGTTTTGGAGATTATTTATAGAAAAAAAAAAGCTTTTAAATATAAAATGTGCACCACACTAATTGCATACATCTCATAATTACTGTTTTCAGAGCAACCTACTTGCATCAGGTGCCAGTGATTCTGAGGTTTTCATCTGGGATTTGAACAACTTCACTGTGCCAATGACCCCAGGAGCTAAAGCTCAGGTAATTGTTTGTCCTTATTCAATACAAATGCCCAGTGTTTAGCAATAGAAGTATAACCAAAAATAATTTTAGCAGCTATACGAACTTCATGATGTTGTAGCAGTCATAAGAGGATGGGGGGCCCATTTACTTAGCTCGAGTGAAGGAATAGAGGGAAAAAAACGTCGAATTTCGAATGTTTTTTTTCCACCATCGAATGGACTACTTTGACCTTCAACTATGACTTCGAATGGAACGATTCGAACTAAAAATTGTTCGACTATTCGACCATTTGATAGTCGTAGTACTGTCTCTTTAAAAAAAAAACTTCGACCCCCTAGTTCGCCACCTAAAACCTACCGAAGTCAATGGGAAGGTCCCCATAGGCTTTGCTATCTTTTTTTGGTCGAAGAAAAATCATACGATCGATGGATTAAAATCCTTCGAATCGAACGTTTCGAAGGATTTAATCGTTCGATCAAACGATTTTTCTTCGATCGAACAAATTGCGGTAAATCCTTCGACTTCGATATTCGAAGTTGAAGGATTTCAATTCGGCAGTCGAATATCGAGGGTTAATTAACCCTCGATATTCGACCTTAAGTAAATTTGCCCCTAAATGTCAGAATCAGTCTAATGTCAAGGACTCATGATTGATAGACAGCTTCAGCTATCAGCTATAAGCTATACATTAATGTTAATGTCAGTATTCCCAATTTAAAGTTTTTTTTGTTTTTAATATGTGGACATATCAATATATGATATTCATTCAAGCAGTATATAAAAATAAAAATAAAAACTTAACCATTCCAGAACCCTCCATATGTTTTGGTTTTTACAGCTATTCCTTAGTAGATTTTTAGGGTCATTGTCATGTTGCAAGGTCCACTTTTGGTTGAGCTTTAGACATCTGACAGATGGTTCCAAATTTTACTCGATAAAAAATTCATAGTTAATTCTCCACTTGTAGATGATCTTGTGGAATGATTGGTGTCCAAATGTTTGGCTTTCTTTTAAAATCCATTCCCAGAGTCATTGTCATCTATAACCATCTTTCTAAAGACCTTTTTCAATTTAGGCATGGTGATACCACACACTTCAGCACATAATATATGACCTGTTCCTCTCTAATTATGTTCTAACCATTTGCATTTGATCTGTTGCCCCTGATTCTAATTTAAGGTATTTAAGCTAGTGATCTATATAGGGGTGTACTTACTTTTACTACAGAAAAGGAAATGGCATATTTGTTGATTTTTGATTGAATAAATTATTGCCAAGTGAGTTTTTACATTTGTGAGTGAATGAAGATCAAATATTGATTTGATTTGTACACATCAAAAATGATATGTAGATACAATACTGTCAGAAAAGTGACTTCTAACAACCCCAATACATTTTACAGTGGGGCTTGTGGAGATTATAAAAAATAATTTTCCAAAAGTAATTATATATATATATATTTTCCCAGTGTAAAAAACATATACTTCCTAAATGAAATAATAAAAAAACCGTTGTAGAAATCTGCAGTGGGGTAGTAAGTAAACTTCACAGCTATCAGCATGGTTTTTAAAATTGTTTGGCTTGGAGCAGTGGGGTGGGAGGTGAAATCTCAGTGTATGTCTTTGCTCATTTAGATAGATACTACTGTAAATCTGGCTTGAAGGGTAATCAAAGTGAAATTTGGGTCAACCAATTATCTCCTGCCACAGATTGTTACATAGTGTGACTGGCTGGTGTTTTTTTTTTTTATATATATAATTAACCTTGTTGCAAATCAGAGGGATCCCTGACCAAATGTTTGAACTCGAAGGGTACACAAACCTAAAAGGTCTAGCAGCTGCATAGAGTATGGGGAATGCAGGTATATATAGTGGTAATCAATCACTCGCTTGGTAAAAATAAATCCTGCAAAAGCAAGGAATGGCGTCATGTAAGCCTTTGTGAATTAATGACATGCACAATAGTGACAACTTGCTGTATGCCAGAGAATTCTTGTGTTAATTTCATGTATTTTTCTTTGAAGCCCATAGAAGACATCAGTGCAATTTCTTGGAATCAACAGGTGCAACACATCTTATCCTCTGCTCATCCCAGTGGCAAAGCTGTGGTATGGGATCTCCGCAAGAATGAACCTGTCATTAAAGTCAGTGACCACAGCAACAGAGTAAGCATGTACCAGTTCTGTTTATACCTGGAGGTGAAAAGTGTGTCCTTAATTACTAAGTAGTAAAGGATTTATTAAACTGCTTTGTCATGTTTACTGAGTTCTGTCTTGATATAGCTTCATTTTATAAAATTGTGTATTTAAAAAAGAAAAAAGTTTTGAGGTTTTGAATTCTATTCAAAACCTTTACAAAAAATTGGAAAATTTAAGGAAATGTGCCATTTGAGATGTTTTATAGGGCATGTAAAGGCAATAAAATAAAATCCCAATTTTTACTTTCTTTAAAGGGATTCTGCCATGATTTTTATGATATTGTTATTAATTCTAAATTACACTGTTTACACTGCAAATAATTCACTCTACAAAATTTCATTCATGAACCAGCAAGTGTTTTTTTTTTTTAGTTGTAATATTGTAGTGTAGGCGGCCATCTCAGATCATTTTGCCTGATCATGTGCTTTCAGAATGAGCCAGCACTTTAGGATGAAACTGTTTTCTGGCAGGCTGTTGTTTCTTCTACTCAATGTAACTGAATGTGTTGCAGTGGGACCTGGATTTTACTATTGAGTGTTGTTCTTAGATCTACCAGGCAGCTGTTTTCTTGTGTTAGGGAGCTGCTATCTGGTTACCTTCCCATTGTTCTGTTGTAAGGCTGCTGGGGGGGGGGGTGATATCATTCCAAATTGCAGTACAGCAGTAAAGAGTGACTGAAGTTTATCAGAGCACAAGTCACATGACTGGGGCAGCTGGGAAACTGACAATATGTCTAGTCCCATGTCAGATTTCAAAATCAAATCCCTTTAATGAAAACGAAACCTATCTCCAATTTTGAATTAAAAAATGTGTACCGCTTTTATAAGAAACCTGATTGTATACAGTGAAATTCCCCTTAGTTTAGGATAGGAAACTTCAGATGGTCCCTAGCTGCTCTGCAAGGAAATGATCATTCTTTTGAACAGGGTACCCACCCCTCCCCCCTCACCCACCATATTTCCCAGCTGTGCAGAACTCAAGCAGCTTTGTTTGTTTCCCTGTAGAGCAGTCGACGACTGTGTAGAGCAGGGATCCCCAACCTTTTTTACCCGTGAGCCACATTCAGATGTAAAAAGAGTTGGGGAGCAATACAAGTGGTGCAAAATAAGTGCAGTGATTGGCTTTTTGTAGCCCCTATGTGGACTGGCAGCCTACAAGAGGCTCTGGTTGGCAATAAACCTTAGTTTTATGCAATTAAAACTTGCCTCCAAACCAGGAATTCAAAAATAAGCATCTGCAACATCCAAGGGGTTGGCAAGCAACATGTTGCTTATGAGCCACTTGTTTGGGATTACTGGTGTAGAGATTCGTATTGGATTTTATTTTTGCCTTTACATCCCCTTTAATGTTTCCAACTCCAGTGGCAGGGACAAAGATCATGAAGCCAGATTAAAACAGATAAACTGGGATATTTTGCTGCCACTGGTTCTGCAGAGTTGGAGAAAGTTTGTATTACAATACAAAAACTATAAAATTCACATTAGATTACATGACAACACAGGAACCAGTTCATTCTACATATTCTGATTATTAATCAGTGAGTTTGCTGTATCGGCTTCTATGGCAGATCTTATTTGATTTGTGCTGTTTTGATCATTTATGGCAATCTTTAGGCTTAGCCTACAAACAGAAGCCCAGACCACACTGAGTATGTGCATGGTTTTGTCTTGCAAAGATGGTTTAACAGTTACAAGATGATGAACCCCTGCGGCCAACTTTGAAAGCACAAGTCATTTGTTTTATTAGGCTTGTGGTGCAGTAATGTTTATATTTAGTATACGAAATACAGCATTTCTAGCATTATTCTATTTTAGACTTTAGTTGCCCTTTAAGGATATCAAAGGTTTGCTATAAACTAAATGTTCACCTTTCTTTAATTTATTTTAAGTCTTCTCTTGGTTATAACATTGTAAAATGTGAGGTAACTGGTTGGTTGCTATAAACATTATGGTGATTGTTGTGCAGTTATTTGCATATTTAAAATGAAGCAAATACTTTCCAATACATTTGAAAATCTGTGTTTTCAGATGCATTGCTCAGGACTGATGTGGCACCCAGAGGTTGCTACCCAGCTTGTCCTGTCTTCTGAAGATGATCGCTTACCTGTAATACAAGTCTGGGACCTGCGTTTTGCCAGCTCCCCACTGAAAATGCTGGAGAACCACACAAGGTAGTTACAGAAAAAAGGGTGAGGTAACCTTTTGCGAAAGGTTTGTGGAACTGATAAACTTATAACATTTCTACCCAAAAATAATGAAACACTGATGCATAAAACTCTGGTAATGGGCACATGGGTTTTCATTTTCTCAGTTTACTGGGATAAATATCCTGCTGTGCCTATTTCTGAATAATTGCTGTTTTTATTTAAGGAAGTTTTTAGTTTTCTGTGATAAGACATTCCGCTGGATCTTGCACTGCCTAATTATTGTAATCAATTGTTGTTATAGAAATCTGATTATAGCAAACAGATAGAATCAGTTATGGAATCATTTGGAAGTGCTAGTTTAAATAGCATATTAAATACATTGACAAAAAAGGTTACCTGAGATCAGGTAAATTCAGTTTTAGCTACTGTATGAATTCTCTGTACTAATGTTTTTGCTAAGTAGATATTACGAAGGAAAGTTCTTTTGGTAAAGTAGGTCGACCATTGTAAGTCACCTCAGCTGAAGACACTACAATTGCTCACACTGTAAACCCATTCTCATCTGGATATACAGTGGCAGAACTACCGGGGGAGCAGGGGGTGCAATTTGGCCAGGACCCGCACTCCCTTAGGGCCCCCCGGCAGCTCACGCACTGGGTCGGACTGGCCTGCTGGGGTTCCGGCTCTTATTTATTTGCCATCATCTCTTTATACCGTATATACTCGAGTATAAGCCGAGTTTTTCAGCATCCAAAATGTGCTGAAAAAGTCTACCTCGGCTTATACTCGGGTCAGCGGGCAGCAGCTGAGATTGCAGACACTTTTAATCATTCCTATACCAACAGTACACTTGGGGAGAGACTGCAATATCCCACAATGCCCTCTGTTGGTTTTATGAAAGAATAACAGTGCGCCCTCTGTTGGTTATATCAAAGAATAACAGTGACTGCAATATCACACAGCGCCATCTGTTGGTTGTATCAAAGAATAACAGTGACTGCAATATCACACAGCGCCATCTGTTGGTTGTATCAAAGAATAACAGTAACTGCAATATCACACAGCGCCATCTGTTGGTTGTATCAAAGAATAACAGTGACTGCAATATCACACAGCGCCATCTGTTGGTTGTATCAAAGAATAACAGTGACTGCAATATCACACAGCGCCATCTGTTGGTTATATCAAAGAATAACAGTAACTGCAATATCACACAGCACCATCTGTTGGTTGTATCAAAGAATAACAGTGACTGCAATATCACACAGCACCATCTGTTGGTTATATCAAAGAATAACAGTAACTGCAATATCACACAGCGCCATCTGTTGGTTGAATAAAGGATTAACAGTGATGGCAATATCACACAGCGCCATCTGTTGGTTATACGAAAGATCAGTGATGGTTTTATGACACACAGCACTCTCTGCACAATTCTCTGTCACCATCAACTTTGCAAAGAAGTCCGGTCGATCGCTGGGGGAGTCTCTTTGGCGGAAGGTGCGCTGCTGGGAGACAGGGCTGTAGTTGTGTCTAGGCTTATACTAGAGTCAATAAGTTTTCCCAGTTTTCGTAGGTAAAATTAGGTACCTCGGCTTATACTCGGATCGGCTTATACTCGAGTATATACGGTAATAAAAAGTTTTGTACTAGCCAGTCCGTCAGGGCGGTGGGCCACAGCCAACTAAAATCAGAAGATCACTGGACCAGAGTGATCGGGAAGCTGCCCCATCCCCATAGCTGACCGGTGCCCGCTTCACTGAATGGCTGCAAAGGCGCTATTTTTTTATTTAGGTTAGAGACGTGATAAGGCTACAGAGCTCTATGTTAGTGTCTGTTAACTGTTTACTGGCTTCTGTGAAATGTATGTCCGTGATGTGTATGTTTGTGTGTATGTATCCATGTGTGTGTCTGAGTGTGTGTGCCTCAGTGTCTGTGAGTCTGTGTTTGTAAGTGTGCCTCAGTGTGTGTGCCTGAGTCTCTGTGTGCCTCAGTGTATGTGTGCCGGAGTCTGTGTGCGTATGTGTGCCGGAGTCTGTGTGCGTATGTGTGCCGGAGTCTGTGCGCGTATGTGCGCCGGAGTCTGTGCGCGTGTGTGCGCCGGAGTCTGTGCGCGTGTGTGCGCCGGAGTCTGTGCGCGTGTGTGCGCCGGAGTCTGTGCGCGTGTGTGCGCCGGAGTCTGTGCGCGTGTGTGCGCCGGAGTCTGTGCGCGTGTGTGCGCCGGAGTCTGTGCGCGTGTGTGCGCCGGAGTCTGTGCGCGTGTGTGTGCCTTGAATCTGTGCGTGCCTGAGTCTGTGCGCGTATGTGCGCCGGAGTCTGTGCGCGTGTGTGCGCCGGAGTCTGTGCGCGTGTGTGCGCCGGAGTCTGTGCGCGTATGTGTGCCTTGAATCTGTGCGTGCCTGAGTCTGTGCGCGTATGTGCGCCGGAGTCTGTGCGCGTGTGTGCGCCGGAGTCTGTGCGCGTGTGTGCGCCGGAGTCTGTGCGCGTATGTGTGCCTTGAATCTGTGCGTGCCTGAGTCTGTGCGCGTATGTGCGCCTGAGTCTGTGCGCGTATGTGCGCCTGAGTCTGTGCGCGTATGTGCGCCTGAGTCTGTGCGCGTTTGTGCGCCTGAGTCTGTGCGCGTATGTGCACCTGAGTCTGTGCGCGTATGTGTGCCTTGAATCTGTGCGTGCCTGAGTCTGTGTGCGTATGTGTGCCTGAGTCTGCATGTGCCTGTGTGTGTCTAAAAGTGTTGTTGCCAGTATTGCAGATTGGGAATGCATAAAGAGAACATGATCAAAAATTTCATGTGAGAAAGTGATTACTGGGGAAGAAATGGAAAGAAAATGAAAACAGCAGCAAATGGCAAAGGAGGTATATTATAAAAGGCAAGTACAGAATGAGAGGTAGATAAATTGTTGCATACAAGAAAGAAAATGGAATAGTTGTGGAAAGCAGCAGAGAAAAAGTGTACAGAATGGGGACAGAGAAGATGGGAACAGGAACAAAATATGAAGAAAAAATATTAAATTATTAAAGGTGGCTAGGTGGAAAACTGGGCAAGAAAGAAGTAGTCCTTTAAATGAAGTGAACAAGTAAATAGGAAAAGTGGAAGATCGAGCAAGGACAGAATAGAATGGAGAAGAGGCCATTGGATAACAAGGTATGCCATGCATACTATAAGCTTCAAGAAGGGGTTGGATGGTGTTTAGCAAGTGAGGGAATACAGGGATATGGAAGATAGCTCATAGTACAAGTTGATCCAGCAGGGACTGGTCCCATTGCATCTTGGAGTCAGGAAGGAATTTTTCCCCCTGGTGCTTGACCAGGCCTGAATAGTATATTGTATAATACATGAGTGGTTCTCAGCCTGAAGCCTTGTGTCTTTAATTATTTATATATATCCTTATAATTGATATTATAATACATACTAAGAGTTCCCTGTATAACAGCCTGAAACCTTGTGCCTTTATATGGTCACAGAACCCCTCAGTGACTTCTAATATCCTTATAATTTACAGTAGGGGGTACATTATCCCTTATATCATTATAATACAGTGAAACCTCAATTTTACATGTCCTTTTTACATGTAACTTTTAAGTTAACTTTTAGTATGTTATATAATGGCCAATTCTAAGCAACTTTTAAATTGGTTTTCATTTTCAAATGGGGGTCACTGGTCCCATCAAAAATGGATTTAAATCCATGCTTAGTTGTAAGGGTAATTTGGACCCTAGCAACCAGATGTCTGAATTGCAAACTGGAGAGCTGCTGAATAAAAAGTTAAATAACTCAAAAACAACAAAGAATATAAAATGAAAACCAATTGCAAATTGTCACAGAATATCACTCTCTACATCATACTAAAAGTTTAACTCAAAGATGAACAACCCTTTTAGGGGGGCCCAATTGTAAATTTCTGTACCGGGGCCCTTAGGGGTCTAGTTACGCCACTGTGGATATAGCAAAATAATTCATCTATTTGGGTTGTGCATTTCACTAAATGCAATGGGTGTTAAAGAGCTCATTCAAGTCATTTTGTGGCTCAGCTGCTTGAATAAATTCAGTATTCCTCCTCCCTTTATTCAGTAGAGCATGATTTTTTTATGTTTCAAATTTGTTCAAATACATATTAGTACAAACAGCTAAGTGGTTTGAAAGTAGAAGACACAGTATTTGCTATTGTATTACTGTACATCATTTTTTTAAATCTATAGGGGCATTCTCTCTATTTCGTGGAGCAAAGATGACCCAGAACTACTGCTAAGCAGTGCAAAAGACAACAGAATATTATGCTGGAACCCAAACACAAGTGAAGTGAGTCACTGTTTGCATCAAATTTACCAAAAGTGAACTAATTCATCAAATGTAATTTACTTTATAATGGTTTCTTAGTAGATGTATAGTTGTACAAGAAAAAATGCTGCACTTAGAAATATTGATTAGTGCTAAGTATATTATGAATACGGTTGCCACCTGGCCGGTATTTTACCACCCTGGCCGGTAAAAATGATGGCTGATCCCAATGTTATTAATAGGCAAAAAAGATAAATATATAGGAAGGCCGGTATTTTTTCCGGAAAAGGTGGATACCCTAATTATGAATGATAGCGCACATAAGATTTTAATTTATATAGTGAATAAAGTACCCCCTCTTGTAAAATATAAGGATATTATAAGTTACCGAGGAGTTTCATGAGCCGAGTGTTTTTATACAGGTCATGGAACTCCGAGGTTACATCTAATATCCTCATATTTTGCAACTGGGGGTACTTTATTTATTATAATACACAAGTTTCAGTGAGTCATGTGATCAGAACTCACCGTTTATAACTGATGACATCAGAACTCACCGTTTATAAGGATATAATTTACAGGATATTCATGGCTTTTGTGTATTATATATATATATATATATATATATATATATATATATATATATATATATATATATATATATATATCTCCTGGTGCTAGTGGCCCAGAACATGGTCCGTTTTTCATGTGCATCTTTAGCACTTTTTTGGGTGGTCGGGGGTCGATAGGCACATAGAAGATGAATGGACAAAGAACTACAGGATGCTTCTACAGGAGCCTTATGACAATTGTCCATTATTAAATTTCCTCTAACATATTAACTTAAATCTAAAATGATTCTTACGTGTAGACTTCCTATGTTTGCTGTATTAATCTTTCTGTGTCATTGTTAAGGTGAACCAAGTTAGTAAACAATTGTATCACTTGTTAGACAACAGCGCTGCGCAATATTTTGGCGCTCTAAAAATACATGTTAAGGAGTAATTTAATAATAGCATATTACTTCAAAAAATACACGATCACAAAGACATTGAAAAATACAGATTAATACATACCATACAAAGTGTCCCAAAAATAAACAGCAGTGTAATTTGACTTACACGTCAAGTACTCTATGTTGGTGTGTGGGAGAATACCCCAACGTTTCAGACACAAGTCCTTTGTCAAGGGGATTCTCCTACATAAAAACAAATCTGCAAGCCTGAGCGCTGCTGTTTATATTGGGACACTTTGTGTGGTATGTATTAATCTGTAATTCTAGATGACTTTGTAATCATGTATTTTTTTTTAAGTAATATGCTATATTAAATTACTCTTTTACCAAGGGGTTTATTAATTTAACGATGTTCTGAATAAAGGTGAGCAAAACTGCATGCTCCAAACTTCCACCAAGCACATTCAAGTTGAGGTTTCTGATTATCAAGATAATACAAATCCTGTGAATGCACATAATAACATTCTACTTTATAAAAATGGATAGAAAATTTGCATATTTCTGTTCCTATGGGTTTAGTTTAATTTCACTTTGTGAATTCAAATAATTTCTTTAGGGATGCACCAAATCCAGGATTCGGTTCGGGATTCGCCCAGGATTCTGCCTTTTTCAGCAGGATTCGGATTCGGCCCGAATCGTTCTGCCCGGCCGAACCGAATCCTAATTTGCATATGCAAATTAGGGGTGGGCCTTTTTGGCACAAAACAGGGAAGTAAAAAATGTTTTCCCCTTCCCACCCCTAATTTGCATATGCAAATTTGGGTTCAGTATTTGGCCAAATCTTTCACGAAGGATTCAGGGGTTCGGCCAAATCCAAAAAAGTGGATTTGGTGCATCCCTAAATTTCTTAGATGTGTAGAGAAAGGGGTCATTATGTAAGAAATGAGTGTAAGATTTTTATTTTGCTCACTGATTGGAAATTTACTTGCTCTCATTACTGGTTTGTTTTCTGCAGGTTGTTTATGAGCTGCCCACCAAAAACCAGTGGTGTTTTGATGTTCAGTGGTGTCCACGTAATCCATCCATATTCTCTGCTGCCTCATTTGATGGATGGATAAGTGTATATTCTGTTATGGGTGGAAACCTAGAAGCTCTGCAGAGGAGTCAAGCAGATATGGTAACTCTAGTTTTAAGTTTAAGCTGTCACCTTTGTTCACACTTTTTAAAGTTTTCAGATGGTACACTAGATAGTACGTCAATCAACTCATTCATTAAATTAGAACAGTTTACAGTTTACTGGTGATCCCCCTTCAACATGAAAAGGTGAAAAAATGCAGGATGTCCCCTTTATATTGAACAGGGCTTACAAAATGGTAAACAGTGCAATAATGTGTTATCTGTCAGTCTTCTGTAAAAGAGCCTGACCGGTGCATGACTCTGTGAAACAATTAACTGTATTAGGAATATTGTGTAAATGCATTGTTATTACTGTGTTGTTAGATTAGGCAGCAGTACTGTTATTGTGCAGTATGAGACAGTAACTGCGTAAGTGTGCAGTACTTGGTAATGCCTATTGTCCATCTACAGCCTGTTTGAAACACGTCAACAATGTTGACATTATAAAAAGAGTGCTGTTGTAAGAATCCAGATGTGTTACTAAACTGGAATAATTTGATACATATAAATTTGTAATTTATATAGAGATAAGCGAGATTGTGCTCTAGGGAGGATCAGTATAAAGACGGCGCACTGCAGAAAGAGATTAAAGGGAGTGTCAGATCAGACTACACTTTCTGTGTGCTGCATACCTTTTTTGCACTTATAGCTGGATGATTCCTGATGTGTCCTGCTAATTGCAGCTGGAAATAAGCTAAAAACTCTTCTGTTCATAGGACCTTAAACAATATAGGATCTTTAACAACATACAGGGGAGTACTCTTTGAATACTGCAAACATTTAGGCACGGAGTGGGGAAACAGTGCACAGTCTCAGCCTTTATAAATTATTGTGTTTGGTGTTTCCACCACACTTTGACTGCGAAAGTGTAAGCGCACTTGCCACATTAATGCTCCATTATTCTACTATTCTACCTATTAGTCTTCCAAGCACCCCATAGATTGATCAAGTAGCAAGGACTACAGAATGGTTGGGTTTCTCATCTTCCTGCTTCTGTGGCATTATGGTTGTAGAGCATTAACAAGAATACTGCACAGTCTAGTACTTTGAGAACTGCTTGTCTTATTTTATGGAATCGGCAGTTCATCCATTTTTGTGTTTTAGATATCATCGTCCTTTAATAGCCTGGATCCCTTTGGGACAGGGCAACCACTACCTCCACTACAAGTGCCGCAACAAGTTGCACCACAGACCACTGTAATCCCTCCTTTACAAAAACCTCCAAGATGGATTCGCAGACCAGTGGGAGTCTCTTTTGCTGTAAGTATAATGCATTTGTGCTTGAAATTATGTGCTCTCATTTTCTACAATTCTAATTTATCCTTAAAGGAGAAGGAAAGGCTTCATACACTTGGGGTTTTGTATATACTTAACTGAAACCCCAGGCCGGTGCTCCTATCAGCAGAAAACTGCACCAGCCAGGGTTATACGAATGAGCATTGCAGATCAATCCTCTTCCAGTATCTTCTTCCTTCAAATATCCCAGGGCAAACGCATGCGCAGTAGAACGAAATAGCCAACTTTTTAGTTAAAGTTCGGCTTTTCGTTCTACTGCGCATACGCAGCCGTGGTAAGGACAGAGGAAGACGGAAGAGGATTGTTCCGTGGTGCTCACTGGTATAACCCCAGGCACTTAGGCTGGTGCAGTTTTCTGTCGATAAGAGCACCGCCAGGGGTTTCAGGTATGTATATACAATCACTTGGGGGTGCTTAACATTTGCCACTCCCAAGTGTACAAAGCCTTTCCTTCTCCTTTAATTGACTTAATTGAAGCTAAACTGTAAAATGTACTGTTGTGTTTGGTGTGCTCCTTTCCACTATGCTGCTGGTATCTCTGTTAATATTTGTAATATGTATGTATAACTTTATTTATACATGGATACGCAGTGCTGCACAATCTTAAAAGTAAAAAAGTAGAAAAGTACACACAGGGAAGACAAGCTTTATAAATATACAGAGACTAAGTTCCTTGTGGTAAGAGACAAAATAGGAATAGCCCTTCCATGTACAGCTTATAAGTGAGTGGATAACATACAGGCACACATTGGAGGGCAAAGGTGCACAAAGATTTGTGGATAGGCCCTTAATTGACATGACTGGACTAGACTAGAGGTCATTCTAGTGCTCCTAAGGGTATAATCTAGGTTTCTTTTTAAAGAAATAAGTGAAGAAATGTAGTGAGATGCTGAGGAATGAAGGGCTTTGGATACTAGCTATTAGTTTCGACAAGTCAACAAATGCAGATAGTTTGTCTACATTTCATCTCAGGCAGTTATTAAGGTCTTAGTTTCAGCACAATTACACTTGTTGAAACCTGTCTTTATGCAACCATGGATTGTATTTTGTTAACCCATATTCTCCTTCAATTTGACAGTTTGGTGGAAAACTTGTTTCTTTTGACTGTCCAAAAGCTTCTGTGCAGCCAAACCAGGAGCCCTTTCCAAGGCAGGTTTACATCAGCCAAGTCAGCACTGAAAAGGAGTTCTTGGCCAGATCCAGTGAACTGCAAGCAGCATTGCTCTCCGGGAACCTTGTGAACTACTGCCAAAATAAAGTGCAAAGTTCTCAAGATGTATACGACAAAAGCATCTGGAACTTCCTTAAGGTGCTCAAAAACACATATGTATATGGGGGACCCCTTATTCTGAAAGTTTTGACTTATGAGAAGGCCATCTCCCATAGAGTCCTTTTTACAAAAATAATTAAAATTTTTAAAAGATTTCAATTTTCTCTGTAATAATAAAAAAGTACATTGTATTCTCTCTAAATTTAATTTTGGAAAGTGCATTCACCCTTTTCCTGGCAAAGATAAGTGTGTATTCTAGTACTTACATAACATAATCTCCACATAAGTATAGAGAAGAGCTTGAAAAAAGGCTTATTGTATGCAGGCATTTGTAGTCGATGCATTCACTTCACGGAGGTCATAATGCTCATCTCCACAGACATCTTCCTATTCATGCAATGGAAAGCATGGTGCTTTATCATTTGAAGTCTAGATTTCTTATCTAAATGGCACATCAGAATATTGAAACTTTTTTTTAATGGAAAGGGCTTAGCACAAATAACATTTTTTCATCAGAATATTTATTATAATGTAATCCAAGGCAGTTTGGTTGCCCTGGATAAACTCTTGATGTTTAAATGGTTTCTCGTCAATCTTAATTTGTCATTTTAGGTTAATTTTGAGCAAGATGTTAGAGAGAAATATCTTAAGCTCCTAGGCTACAACAAAGAAGAACTGGATAATAAGGTTAGTTGTGGCTGCAAGCCTTATTGACAATAATTTTAATTATAGCCCATATGTAACTATTCTACTGTACTGAAGTTTGGTGCCAAAGAGAGAGAGATTAAATAAATTCTCAGTTTAAATGTACTAATACTATGTGGCTAATTTATCAAGTGTGGATAAATTTTAGAAAAGCATAATTCATAGTACTGCTCTGTAAAACTTAAAAAACACTTTAAGATCTAAAAATGTATTTAAAATAATTGTCTAAATCATTTCTCCCCGTATTCTTTGTGAGCAAGAATTTGAAAAGATTATAGCTGAGCAATTTCGCTCTACAGACCAGAATGGTGTTCTGGCCGATAGACTTCTTTTATCATACGTAGAAATATACTTGTAGTTGTGGTTTTGTTGAGTTTAGAAACCCCTACAGCATGAAAGCAGTGGCACTTTGAAATTATGTTTCATGATCAAGCATTTGTAAAATGCATCAAATATTATAGTGGTACCGTATATAAGAATTTAAATGTTATTTTGTCTGTGTACGGTAATTGATTTCTTGATATCCTTTTATCTTTTGATAAATATCCTAACTCATGACAGCTAAAAGACAGTACAGAGCATGTTCTAATATTTTTTGCATTTTAGATCTCAGATGCACTGGGGGAGAACTTCCAGAACAAGAGCAGCCCTTCAGAGCCAGATGATTTAGTCCAAAGCATCCAGTCTGTCTCCACCCAGGTAATCTGAATTTAACAAAAGGAATGTGCTCATGGTAAAGCTAGCCATAGACGCAAAGATCAGATTTTCGGACGATGTGTGGAGAGTGCCAACATCTCTGCATTTATTGCCGATCGTACGATTTTCAGAGGGAGACTGTCACTAGCTTTGGTCGGACATAACTTTCGTACGATTGCTGTCAGGGGCAGAACATCGGCTGTTCTTTTGTATTTTATTTGATCTGAATGGTTAGTGGCAGGTCGGGAGACGGGAAAGTCCGATCGTACAATGATTCGTACGATTGGATCTTTGCGTCTATGGCCAGCTTTAGAGTTAACTGTTACAGGTGGTTCCAAATAGGGATGCACCGAATCCGGGATTCGGCCAGGATTCTGCCTTTTTCAGCAGGATTCCTTATCCCCGGCCAAACCGAATCAGAATCCTAATTTACATATGTAAATTAGAGGCGTGTAGGGAAATTATTTTCGTCACAAAAGATTTTTTTTCCCACTTTTTCCTTTCCTGGCCCTAATTTGCATATGCAAATTCGGATTCGGTTCGATATTCGGCCAAATCTTTCACCAAGGGTTCAAGGATTCGGCCGAATCTCAAATAGTGGATTCGGTGTATCCCTAGTTCCTAAGCCATCAAGCTAGCATAGCTGTGTCAGTGCTGAATTTTGGACTGCCTAGTGCATACATAGCTCATATATAAACCTGCAAGTAGCTAGAATTGAAATGTTTACAGTATCTTCTTCAAGCGTGCATATGTTAAGGCAGAGGTCCCCAACCTTTTTTACCCATGAGCCACATTCAAATGTAAAAAGAGTTGGGGAGCAACACAAGCATGAAAGCGTCACTTGGGGTGCCAAATAAGGTCTATGATTGGCTATTTGGTAGCCCCTATGTGGACTGGCAGCCTACAAGAGGCTCAACTTGGCACTATACTTAGTTTTTATGTAATTAAAACTTGCTTTCAAGTCAGGAATTCAAAAATAAGCCCCTGCTTTGAGGACCCTGAGAGCAACATCCAAGGGGTTGGAGAGCAACATGTTGCTCACGAGCTACTGGTTGGGGATCACTGTGTTAAGGGGACAAGGTAACAGCTTGGGAAATTGCTGATTACTTATGTATTGAAGCAAAACCAAGTTTGTTGTTTCATGTGCTGACCCAGAAATTTTAACAAGAGAACTGAGTTCCATAATATGTTAAATAATATTAAGATATTTGTAGTATACAGTATCCAAGTATAGAAAACTGGCTTGGGAAGTGCCCTGTGTTTTATAATATACAGGTTATATCCATATTCTTTTAAAAACTAGTTTTTAGTTCTCATTTAATACTTTTTTCTTTCTAGGGTTCTAGTAGCTTTACAGGACAAACACCATCAACCTCTTCTTCCATGGAGTTTTTTAACCTACCTCCCCAAGATTCTGCCAAGTTTGAAATCCCAGTAAATTCAGGTAAATGTTAACATTTTTTAAAGTGAAATTTTAAAAGGTTAATGTCATCACATAATTACCCAGACTGGCAATATTTTAGAGGGGCTGTGTATGTGCATGTGCAATAACATTCTGTGGAGTGTTCTGATCTGCAACATCACACTGCTAAGATGACACTCACACAGAGTCCAGAAAAATGATGCACGGTTACAGTGGATTCTTGTGCTGTTATGTACAAGCCATACATATGTATCAGGAGTCACCAATGTTATCAGCATGAATCAAAACACCTATCCTGGTACCCTTATCCTGGAGAAAAATTTCAATAACTACAATAATTTCATATTAATCAGGTTCAACATAAACCTCCCAATAGAATCTCACCAACATTAGTGGAAAATAAATTGTGACTCCACCAGTCAAAGCCAAAATGGTTTGCCCAATGCACAGTTTGTCTATTGCACAGGTTTCCTTAAAGGCACCGTGGTTCCAAGGTGGGTGTTATGATTCATGTTGATTACACTGGTGATTCCTCATACATATGTATAGTTCTTAAGGTATGGACATGCCCTTGGCAATTCATACACAATTTTAATCTATTTTTGCCAGCATGTATGTACTGTTCTGGGCATTTTGTTTGTACCCAGGTACCTAGTGACCATTAATGAGATATGAGGGGACTGTGGTTGACACATTTAACCCCGTTTGATGCATTTTACATGATAGAGTTCACAACTATCCCTTTGTGCTTAATTTTAACAGTGTGTGTGCTTTTGTCTTAAGGTTAGTTATCCATTTTTGAAGAATAAATGAATAAAGATTTTTGTACATTTATAAACCTTGGTTTGATGTAGGTCCATGTTTGGGGCATTGCTATTACAGAGAGAGAAATGAAATAATTAAAAACAAATTAAAAATGAATTTTTTTTAAAATTTTAAAATGGAGTCTAAGCTTTCTGGACAACTGATCCCATGTTTGTACCTCTTAGTCATAAGCAGTGTGTTCTGTGTGTTGGTGTTTTGTTTATGTTTTTTAATTTTTTATGTTGCATTTAAATTTTAAGAACATAGAGGGCGCTTAACCTCATTAAATAGGTTAGGGGGGAAAAAAGAAAGAAGGGATATAGAGAAAGAAGGGGAAAAAATAGAAGAGGTGAGCTGGGGGAAGCTACTTTGGTTCAGAGCATTAAATAGGTATTGCTACTTCGTCAGCTATGCATTCCTTTCTGACTGCTTCAGCCCCATTAGAGTGAAGCATTTATCAGGGCATCCACAGGCCTGGTATACAAGTTTCTGCTTCAGTAAGGAGTCATTAATACGTTTGTTCCAAAAGTTCAATGCAGGCAGCCCCATTTCCAGTGTAGCTATATTGCCTTTTTTGCCTAATAGAATAGTTGCAAGTTATACAGTTTAGCAGGAGCTCTCAGAGATGCCCAAAAGACAGAGGCTGGATGACAACAAACTAACACCGCTTCAGCATAGTTGACAACCTCCTGCCAAAATCCCTTTATTATTGGGCATTCCCAAAATATGTGGAACACTGGTCAGACACCCCAGGATAAATCCTAGCTAATCTTTGTAGGGTCAAATACACTCTATTAAGGAGTTTGATCTTTATATATCTATCCCTGACAGAGATAGCACTGTGTGCTGTATCTGTTGTAAGAAAAACAAAACTGAATTTGATTTCCAAATACAATTTTCTCTATCGCTTTCTTCTTTCTTTACCAACATGATGTAATTATATGTCCTTTTGTCAGATACTGATGGGTTGGTCAGCCAGGCGCTTCTCTTGGGAAATTTTGAGGTTGCTGTGGATCTGTGTTTAAAAGATGGACGGTTTGCCGATGCCATTATATTAGCCATTGCTGGTGGAGAAGACCTACTAAGAGAAACTCAGCAGTGGTACTTTGCTCAGCAGAAAAATAAGATAACTACAGTAAGTATTGCTCAGCAGAAAAACAAACATGAGGTATTTCTCTATACCAGGAGCAGAAATATAATTTAATAAAAACTGGGTGTAAATCAGCAACAATACTTTTCATTGGGCCCCCTATATATTACCTAGATGACTATTGTAGCACAGTTCCAATTCATGTGTTTGGTTTCATGTGTTTAGAGTGAGTGTTCAGTGAGTAAGAGATGCTATTAATCTAAAATGTTTAAATTTGCTGGAATACCTGGAGTCATATGCAAGATTTTTACTAACATTTAAAGTCTCATGACTTGATGGGGTCAGATTTGGTTCTGAGTCCTGCAAAAAATAGTGACATATGGACGAATCCTGAACCAAATACAGATTTGGCGCATCCCTGGCTCATAAACCTACCTGTCAGCAGCAGAAGGATAACCAAAGGATACAGCTGTACTGGATTGTACGGCCTGTTAAGTGATATTTATTGCTGTTCAATCGGTTGCAAGAGCACAGTAATAGGGTTTTAAGGGTTAAGCTATTTTTTATGGTGACCATAAACACATGTATACATGTGTGGATTATTATTTTATGTCATGCTTAGGGATGGTTGAAATTTTCTGTCAGGCTTCACCACAAAAGGAACCCATAGACTTAAATAGTGATATGGCTAGAAAAATGTTGCATAAAAAAACACCCATTGACTTCAATGCTTTTGATGAATTTTCACCGCTTCGAAAATTTTTGACAAAGCAAAATGGGACCGATTTGTCCATCGCTAGTTAAGCTAATTATTGTTTTTAGTTTTGAGGCTTCGTATTCAGCCACACTAACACTGATGCTAGCTTATAATTAGTCTGTACTTTGAGAAGCAAATGATTAATAAGCAGCAATACCATTTTACCACATACTTTTTACTTAAAGGGATACTGTCATGGAAATCTTTTTTTTTTTTTCAAAATGCATCAGTTAATAGTGCTGCTCCAGCAGAATTCTGCACAGAAATCGGTTTCTCTGAAGAGCAAACAGATTTTTTGATATTTTTTTATGTTTATTGAAATTTGACATGAGGCTAGATATATTGGCAGTTTCCCAGCTGCCCCCAGTCATGTGACTCAGATAAACTTCAGACACTCTTTACTGCTGTACTGGAAGTTAGAGTGATATCACCCCCCTCCCTTTTCCCCCCCAGCAGCCAAACAAAAGAACAATGGTAAACTAACAGATAGCAGCTCCCTAACACAAGATAACAGCTCCCTGGTAGATCTAAGAACAGCACTCAATAGTAAAAATCCAAATCCCACTGAGACACATTCAGTTAAATTGTGTAAGAGAAACAGCAGCCTGCCAGAAAGCAGTTCCATCCTAAAGTGCTGGCTCTTTTTGAAAGCACCTTCTCAGGAAAAATGGCCTGAGATGGCTGCTTACTCTGCAATATTACAACTAAAAATAAATACACTTGTTGCTTCAGGAATTAAATTTTACATGGTAGAGTGAATTATTTACAGTGTAAACAGTGTAATTCAGAAATAAAAACTACACCATAAAAATCATGACAAGATCCCTTTAAGTTTTCGTTTGCAATTGAAGCTTACCCCTATAATAAAGGGTGTTCCAGCTACCCTCAAAATATGGGCTGCAAAGCATAAGCATGGTCAACATGATTGTGTGCAGAAACGGATGGACTTCACTCAGTGTTACAATATGTTTATTTATGTGTGTCTTCTTTTTTAAGCTTCTGTCTTCAGTGGTTCAGCACAAGTGGAAGGACATAGTGCTCAGATGTAATCTGCAGAGCTGGAAGGAGGCCCTGGCACTCCTGCTGACTTACTCCAAACCTGAGGAATATGCTGAACTTTGCGGTATGTTGTGGTATGCACGGTCAGTGTGCATTAAAATATATTTGTCAGAATTGTCTTACATATTACAGTCTTTTTTTTTTCCTCTAATATTTGTAAGCTTTGCTTTTAAAGTGATCTGTTCGATATGTTGAAATTTGTCTCTGTGCAGCATGACATTTTAGTGTTTTTTGAAGCTGTAATTCTCCTACCTTCCTGACCATTTCACACAGTTTAAAGGAAAAAACACAAATGATATATACATGCCAATCCTCTGTCCAATCACATAAAACTGTATGTAATTTGCACTTGTACATGCCCCAAGCCTCCCCCTGGCCAGAAGTTTTACTCTTGCCAACACTAACACATGGCTTAGTTACCAGGGAATGAAGAACTGAGTGAGAAGTGGCATGGCCATTCAGTATCCTGTTTATATTTGTACTTCAGCCTATGGAAGGTTCACATCCAGCAGAGTGTGAGTGACAGAGACAGTTCTGTCTCCTGTAGCTTTATTTCCTGATCACTGACTGGTGGTGGCTTGGAGTCAGTTTTACATAAAAAGATTGCGAACATTCTTTCCTAGTAATACTGAAAAATTCCTATTCATTTTCATAGAAATGTGTCAGTACAGGTATGGGATCTGTTATCTAGAATGCTCTGGACCTTGGAGTTTTCAGATAAGTGGTCTTTCTGTAATTTGGATCTCCATACCTTAAGTCTACTTGAAAAACATTTAAATATGAATTAAAACAAATAGAATTATTTTGCCTACAAAAAGGATATTTTATATCTTAGCATTAAATATAAAGTACTGTTTCTTTATTACAGAGGAAATAATTAAAAAAAACGTGAATTATTTGATTTGGATAACAGGTTTCCAGGTGTGCAACCTGTTACTTATTTTTATCTGGGGTGGCTTGAGTGCAAGACATATGTCCTGCTTGGTTTGCTGTGTCTTTGGTCAGGTAAACTTACAAAGTGTTTGCTTTCAGATATCCTTGGAAACCGCTTAGAGACTGAAGGAGAAGGAAAGCTGTCCTCTCAGGCCTGCCTTTGTTATATATCCTCAGGAAATGTGGAGAGGCTAGTAGAATGCTGGGTAAAAAGCCATGATATAACAAATCCACTTGCACTGCAGGTAAGCTTTCTTCTGAGCTTTCTACAGTTGTATTATCATTAAAATAATCATTTTATACTCAGCCCACAGATTGAGCCAGCACATATTAATGGAAGCGAGGCTTATTATAGCTGGCAACTGGAAAAAAACAGGACTACCATTGGGATCCTTAAAAAGTAAAAATAATCAGTATAGCCACCAATGAAAAGCTTACATACACACTGAAGAACTATATGGCAGCTTATGATAAAATCTGGCTCCCTTGGCTAGCCCACAAAAATTACCCTGAGCTCTATTTGGCCCTCCACTCATAATGACGCAACACACTCATGAGAAAGACAATAACCCAAATAATCGAAGTTCACTATTTAAGCAGTAAAGAAATTCCCTACCACCACATTGTTACTGCTATTTTAAAAATATGTCAACTTTTTATTTTTTCTATCTATTTTCCTGTTTATTTTGTCCTTTTTTCCTTTTCTTTTCCTTACATTATTATGTTATTATTGATGATTGCCTTGTCCAGATCAGAGTACCGCAATAAACGGGCAACCCGCACTATGTGTAATGAAAATCAATATAACATGTCAGTCAAAAAATAATCATTTAATAATTGTTATTAGCTTTAATTTGCAAAATAGTTTTGATTTCACTGCACTACCGTATGAGTTAATAAAAGAGAGAAAACCAGTTAACTGTCTACTGCTATAGGCTATTTAGTATGCATCACTGTTCTGTTTCATTACTCCATGGCGTTTAGGATCTTATGGAGAAAGCCATGGTTTTACGAAAATCTATTGAGATACTTCGAGGAGCAGAGTTGCCGCCCCAAGGACCTGTGATGGCAGAGAAAGTGGCTGAATATGCCAATCTGTTGGCCTCGCAAGGGAACCTGGCAGCTGCCATGAGCATTCTGCCATTTGATTCTCAAGAGGTATAGTCACATTTTGCCAGAGTGATAACATTCAGCCTATTCTTTGATGTTGTGCTTTTCTTGAAGGTAATTAGGTAATTATTTACAGGTAAACATATGGGCACTGACTGTCCTACATAAATGACTCAGGTGTGCACCATATGTGTAGAGAGGAGAGATCATTTTCTAACAGTGCATTTTATATTAATATTTTTTTAGGCATAGGGTTGCTGGTTATCTGTGCTCACTTATGATATCTTTATATACATATAGATATAAATGAATAATCAATCAAACATTAAAATGAGGGCATTTTATAATAAAGCTGTTGAGTTGTACATTATTTTCACTAAAAATGCTCTCTACCAATATCAAGACTACAGTGTGCCAGCTGCGAGATCGTCTTCTTAATGCTCAGGGTGAAGGTGTGAGTAGTCAGAATAACACATCCCGTGAATCCAGCAACCAGCTGCCTTTCGGTTTAAAAGGAAGCAAAGCACCAGAAGGAATCCAATATAACAACAGACAGGTATAGTAATCTTTTCTTGCTACTGCTTTTTGCGCTCTCTAAAGTTAAGTGTTGGACTATTAAGACACAGCAGTGCAGTAGTATATTTTGTTTGAAAATTGCAATCCATTGTTTCCTATTTCAAGTGAAGAAAGGTCTATAACATCACATGGGTAATGAGCTTATAGGACATACTATAAACCAATTTCCTTAACTCTGGATCTCTGATAAACTGTATCTAACTATAGATTAAAGAAGTTTTTCATCTTCCAACACATTTTTCAGTTCAGTTTTCAGATAATTCACCAGAAATAAATAGTTTTTTCATTTATTCTGTTTTCTAATTCAGTTTTTCTAATATTGAAGTTTCATTTTTCACCTTCTTATGTCTTTCTGAAGCAGCTCCGGGAAGGGAGTCAATGACCCTTAAAGGGGTTGTTCACCTTCAAACAACTAGTTGTTTTCAGATAGATCACCAGAAATAATGACTTTTTCCAATGACTTTCTATGTGTGACCGGTTTTCTAATATTGAAGTGTCAAGTCTCTTTTTTCACCTTCTGAAGCAGCCCTGGGAGGGGGGTCGCCAACCCAGTAAACTGTTCTAAATGGATATATTTAGTTGATACATTTCTTATTTTTGTCCCTGCTGAGCAGAATCTCTGGGTTTCATTAGAGGCAGCTGAATTGATACAATAGTTGCTAATACTCCAGAGATGCTGCTGAGAAATGTATTAACTAACTGTTGCAAAATTGTAACAGTTAAGAGTCTGCGCCTGACTTACTGAGCTGCCAGACTAAAACACCACAGACAGGAACATTCAACTTTAAACTTAGATTTTGGAAAAACAGTAAAAAATAAATAATGGAAAGTAATTGGAAAAAGTCTTTATTTTTGGGGAACAATCCAAAAACAACTGAATTTAAAAAGTGTTTGGAAGGTGAACAACCCCTTTAAAACTGTTCTAAATTTATACGTCAGTTGATACAGTTCTTATTTTTGGTCCTGCTGAGCAATAATTTCCGTAAAGGCAGCTGTCATAATTGATTCAATAGTTGCTAATATTCCACAGAGTGCTGAGAAATGTATAAACTAATGTAGCAAATTGTAACAGTTCAGAAGCTGCACATGGATCACTGAGCTGCCAGACTGAAACACCAGAGACAGGAAAATTTTAAATTTAATCTTCAATTTTGGAAAAACTGTCAAAAATAAAAGATGGAAAGCAATTTAAAAATAGTCTTTGTCTTCAGTCTTTAACTGAACTGAAAATAGTATTTGGAAGGTGAACAAGCCCTTTAATGACTGCCGGTCTTCTATATTACTAGCACTAGATGGCAGTACTAAGCTGCACTAGAATGATCAAAATAGAAATTCAAAGGTGGCAGTTACATTTGTGCCTTAGGAAAAAGGCAAATAATTTCATATTAATGTAATCATTTTCAAAATACACTGCATTCAGTGCATCCTTAAAAAAGACTGTACAAGGTTTTGTCCTGTTACTGACATTAGGTATCTGCAGTTTTATTGTCTTCCTTTTATCTAGGAGGCAGGTATTTATCTAAATTCCCCTTTACAGATCTGCACGGAGGCTGCTTTTGCCATGCCAATGTTAAACATGGTTTTATGCAGCTTGTACGTATTTATTGTATCTCTGTCTTTTATCAGTGCAGCTACTGGAGGCAAGTAGCCCTGTTCTGTATAAGAATATCATTTATAATAATGCATAAGTGCATTTCTGAACAAAATTTTATGCCCACTAAAACCACTGTATACTAAAATAGCTTATCTGTTCTCTGCTATTGCACCAGAGGTTAGGGTTTTGCAAGCCTAATTTTTTTAAAACTCACACAGCTCTAAAATGTCCAAAATCTACCTCTATTGCCCAGCAACATCTGGCCTAAACATCATGCAATGTACATTCATTATTTATTTTTTTTATTCCAAGATATAAAGGTTACATGTACTGTTAAAATGAATTTTGTTACAACAGCTCCACGTCCTGGTCAGTTTCTGATCATTCTGACCATCAAGAAGCCAAGGAAGTTGTCAGAAGAAAGAAAGAGGCTGCTCTGATGTTCTTCTGGTTAGGAAAAAAATTAAAAACCTTTCCCAAATCTTTCCTAACAAGAAGAACATCAGACCAGCCCTTTTTCTTTCTTCTGACAACTTCCTTGTCTACTTGGTGGTCAGACTGATCGGAAACTGACCAGCAGGTTGGCTGTTGTAACAAAATTTATTTATATTATCAGTAAATGTATCCTTTAATATATTGGATATAAAAAAAAAAAATAATGAAAGTAAATTACAAAAGTGATTAGAATAGCACTCTCATCAATTTTACAATCACTTGTTTTAAAGGTTTACTTATCCTTTAAGCCATACAGGACTTTAGGGCCATGACACACAGATTGGCTGAGGTGGAAAATGCCTGCTCTCACATTTTCTCGTGATTAAGATGAATCGTTGCGAGTTATGTAATATACTTGCAGCTATTACAAAGGTAGTAAATGACAAGTCGTTTTCGTTTAGATGTCACCTGCAGTAGCAATTTTTTAACGTGGATGACAAATCTCCACAAGTGTCATTGCCCTTACCTTTGCCTTGCCAGTTGGTTATGCACTGAATTTACTTTGTAAAATATTGTAACATATTGTTTTTTTTCTGACATATATTACCGCCTTCCTGATATTTGTATTTTGTTCTAAATACAGACTTTCTCACAGCCTCAGGTGGGCACTGGAATTCCAGCTGTAACAACAGTGCCTTCAGTATTCACACCTCAGTCAATGTCCACAGCACCAGTGGGCCCCCCTCAAACTGTGCCATTTCAAACAGTCCCAGGCCTGCCATCTAATGTCTACCCTAGACCAGGAGCTTGGCACACATATCCAGCGCCACAGCCACCTGTGCCAGGTAAGTGCACCTTAGGGCAACAAATAACTTAAGTAAAGCTATGGTCAGAGTTAGGGTGGTAGCACACATTTAGATTCGGGGGAGATTAGTCTCCCAGCGACAAATCTTCTCTTCTTCAGACAACTAATCTCCCCAAATGCCTTCCCTGTCGGCATGAATACGAATCGCCGGCGGGATGGCATTGTTTTCTGTAGTCATCCGAAGTTGCCTTATGAGGAAACTTCGGGCGACTTCAGGAAATCCGAAGCGATTCGTATGCCATCCTGCTAGTTACAAAAATTTCTTACAAGTTACAAAAGAGTGTTGCAGTTAGATTTTCAAGTATGTTCTCTTCTCAGAAACCAGCAAACCATCATTTTTATAACTACATGGATTTAATTTTGTTTGCAAAAACGGCAACGACACCAGTCAGTCTTTTCCCTCCATCCACAAGGTTCTGCTTTTAGCCTCCTGCATGAGGTCTGTCAGTCTTTGTCTGGGATCTATTTAGATCAATGAAAGACTGATGGCAGGTGGGTGGGGTATTGGTCACACCTCAAGTGCTTAATCCCCAGACTGTTGCCAAACACTTCAGTGGCTGTGGGAGTTTTTCTCCCAGTCCTTCAGTTGGTTTTGTTCTTATACAATTCTCTTGTGTTGGTTCTTTGTAGCCCAAGCTTTAGAAAGGGCTTGGATATATAATAGCTGCAGGGAATTCAGTTTCTACTGGTCTGTCACTTTGAGACAGTTGATAAGTGTATTAGAAAGAGAATTTAGCTCCTTGGGCTTCTTGACTTTAAAATACTGCTGTGTTGTTGCTTTTTCTTTTAACCACTTCATTGACTCATGGCACAGGAGTCATATGCTCCATCTGTGTTTCTTCAGCATAGAAGCGCCTGAACACCGTAATCCAGGCAATTATTTATTTATTTTTTTAATTTGTTGTTTTACTGAAACATGTTGTTGTGCACATATTAATGTGCACGACACGATCATACTGGGTCGCTTCTCCAGCAACTGAACAACATTGTGGGAGAATATGCCCTTTTTGCTGTGAGGCTAATAAATACAGCAAAAAATAGGAGTGTAACAATTCTAGAACTACTAGGGGGCGGGAGTTGTCTAATGGGTTCCCAATAATAAGCAATTTCAGTATATGTAAAATGGATCATGCTTATAAAGTTTTGTGGGAATCTAGTTACTCTGCTGGATATATAGTTGACATGGCCGATTAACTGATTTAAAACAATGTATTATTATTTGCTTGCCCTTGCAGCATTTTTACACTCTTCATCCTTCAAACCAACAGGCCATCCAGTCACAAACACTGCTACTTTGCCCCCATCATCTGTGACAGGACAGCTGCCTCCCATCAGCTCACTGAATTTGCCTGGTGTTCCCACAGTATCTGGACCCATGTTTTACCCTCCAGCCTCTATTCCTTCTTCAGTGCCTGCTGCTAATCAGCCTGTCTCAAGAACATTTCCACCCATGGGCCAGCCTCCCACTCCTCCTGGCATTGCATCTTCTCAGCCTCCTTTTAACTACCCCATGGGTGCAGGTTTTCACCATGGGGGACCTGGTGCTCCCACAAGTCTACCACCACCCCCTACAGGTAAAGCTTGAATTATCACACCCAACAGGAAATGTAAATAATAATGTCACACAAGGGATATTTCTAGTTGTGATTTTTAAAAAGACCAAAATCAGGGGCGCTGTTGCATTGAGGCGTGTTTAGAAACTCTCCTCAGACGGCATCAACCCTTAAGTTACCAAGGGTGATAAAAAGACGCTCCTGGTAATTTAAAGAGTTGCAGTTCCGATTTTTAAATCTAGCATGCGCCCCACATACTATAATTGTAGGTATTAAAATTACAATCCGGAGATAAGTGGGCAGGTTTAGGCACTTCTGTTGGCATGTGATCACCTGTTGTCGTTTCAGTTTTTTATGGCTGCAGTACTTTATCTGCTCTAGTCAGTTTTATAGAAGTATCAAAAATTGAAAACATATATAACAGCTTTTTCTGTTTTATTTACATGAAAAAGCATATATGTTGTGTATATTTATTTTGTGGTCTGTTTTCCCTCACAAACTACATTTCCCCTCTGTAATTAGTGAAATGCAGTAATAGACTGATAGTATAAATGGAATCCTATGTTGCAGGCTACACACAGTCAGTGAATGATTGGAAGAAGTTTGGTTTTTACTTACAGTATAATTACTTAGGCAGGGATTATGCCTAAGAGGTATTTTTTGCTTTGCTGGCAGATGCATAAACCATATGCTTACGTTGGTTATTTGTTAGGTAGCTGTGCCGAACCGTAACTCTCTACCAGCCTACACAATTTCTTAACAATTTGTGCAACTTAATGTTTTGAATGCTTCTTTATCTTCCAGGTTATTTTCACTGGCTTCAGAACCAGCCAAGTCCAGCAGGTAGAAAAAGCAAATAAAATAGGTAGCTTTGTAGCGAGGTTTTCAGCTTCTTGTTCTTGTTGTATTTGATACTATGTGTGTTCACATAGTCTGGTCTGTGTTTCACTCAGCAAGTATTACTTAAAGCAAGATGCCAGGCTTTTAACTGACTGTTGTGAAATACAAATAGTGCAAATAGCAGCAATCTTAGTTGCTTTCTGTTCAGTGCTGCTTCCATGTCTTGCCACTAGACCTACTGCCTGTTGCTACTGGATCTAATTCCATCAATTTTGCATTATGCAAAGCAGTAACAAAAATGGTATTGAAAAATGTCATTGGAACATTATCATTAATACAAACTTCTTTTAAGTTGAATCTATTGGAATTATTTTGTGTAGAGTATAAACCTGTGTGTCTGGCTGAAAGTTATACTTTTTTGTGAGGTTTGACCATGAGCTTTTTTGTCACCGCATTTACTTTCATCCTGCCTGATATAGCCTTGCTGCATTACGACTAAAATATCCGTAGAGTTTTCCCAACTGTTGGATGGAATTGCTGCTAATCTTTGTCAATGTTTTTAGAGGATTGACAGACTAGTAAGTGGTAGAGCCACTGCACTAAACACATCCCTACTCAACTAAAAGCTTGGCCCAAAAGTAACTAGATTGTATCTAGTTTCTGTCAATCATTTGTACAATTAATTATAACAGTGTTTTGGGTTTTTTTTTTCCAAATCTTTGGATTGGATGAGAGCTAGCCCAATTATACAACACTGTCCAATATAATGAAGAAAATCATCTTCTCCATGTGTGAGCCAAGATACCCCTATTAAATCATTTTCAACCCCACTTGAGCAGCAGAGGGTTACAAGAGTGAAAACAAAGAGATTATTGTGATTAAACAGATTTGAAATCCGCAGGGTTAATTTAATTGGCTCGATCTTAATGTAAAGAAAGGGAATGAAATGCTAAATAACCAAGAAAAGAGCGACCTCTTATATGACACAGATAACATCATTAAGCACTGGGGATGAGCAAAATATTTTGCCACATTTCGTCCCCCAAAAAACGGCTATAGACACTAATGTATAGTAAAAAAAAAAAAAAAAAATTGCACTGTTTGAAAAAATTACCAATTGACTTCAAAGTATTTGGCAAATTTTTTGCTGTTTGCGGATTTTCGCGAAGTGAAATGTGTCAGCTTTGCTGATCACTACTGGCCACTGATTATAACTAATGACATCGCTTAGCTCCATTTCTAAGGATATATTTTATAGCATGTTGATAGCGCTCATTTTTTATATACACTTACTTACACCAGTATTCAAAAGTTTAGAATCACCCAGCAATGTTCATGTTTTTGATAAAAATCGATATTCAAACATGAAATCATCAGAAATTATAGGCATTGTTGTGGCATTCTTTATATGTCCTTTATCTATTCTATTCATCAGACTTTACATTCATCAAATTCTGCTTGATAAAATATGCACCAATCAACGATGGTCACAGTGGACAGGATTACAATGAAAATGGCTATAATAACAGAATCTGATGATGCCAGTGAATTAGTGATAGTAGGCTTTGTACCACTTTCTGTGAATGCTATGCTTTATGACCTAAGGCTGTGGTCTGAATTCACTGGGGATAAACCTTACCAAACAGAATAGAATGGGCTACACTCTCCCAAATTTTCTTATAGCTTTCCAGGGAGATACCTTTACACTTGCATTTCTTTAGGCCATGCTCAGTTTAGTATGAAAATGTTAGGGTATAGCCATTTGAGAAAGTAAAAATTATATGAATAAAATGTAGGTTATTAAAAATTCATGTCGTAAATTTGGGCATAATTATTAATTTGTAGAAAAGGGAATTGTTAAAAAGCTTTACAGCAATTGTGTTGTGGTTTTGGGCCGAAAAAGCTCAGTAATTTCTGGAATTTTCCCCCAACAGGCTTTTGTAACAAAGGAAAAGTTTTTCTTCATTACAACAGCCCCTGTGGGGAAAATTCTAGAAAATTGCCCAGTTTTTTTTGGCCGAAAACTCGTGTCGGGTTTCCTTGATGCTCGAGGTGAAAAGCTTGAGCAATCATAAATAGGCCCCCAGTGACAGGAACAGGGAATCAAACCAGTATCCATATATAGGATGCATAAGCTGATGCGCCCCGTCAAGGCAGTGTCCATGCGTCAGTCCTATCCTAAGTGAAAAAAATAAAGTGTTACCTTTGGGGGGAGACAGACCATACCTGCTTTTATCTTTATTTAGCATGATCTCTTGCTCATTTCAGATTGTTTGTTTAAAAAATTAATATTTTTTGGGGAGGTGGCTCTCTCCTTAAATGCTCGCTCTCCCAACCCCTGCCTAATGGAAGAGACACCCAATAAGAAAGGTGACACCCAATAAGAAAGGTGAGGAGCAGCATTAGGAAATATTTAAATTACCACTTGAATGTGGTGTAAATATATTTAAACCGCAAAATTAAATTGAGGATTTGTTGTCTATGGCACTACTGTAAATTAAGACAATAGGCAACAATTGTACTCCAAAAGAATGATCTACATGTTTTATTAACATAACCTATTAACTAACCTGCAAATGTTGTTGATAACATATAGTGAGGCCCTGGCATATATGAAGAATTCTCTGCACCATCTAGATGTTGTTGTTGCTCTTAAAGGGAATGCCTAATAAAATAAAACATAATTCTAAGCAGCTTTGCAATATTCATTCATTGCAAATTTTCAATGGTTTTTAGGTTATTTGTATATGTGTTGCTATTGAAATCAATGTTTGTCTGTCCCCTGGTGGCTCAGACTGTTGAATAAATGTAAGACAATGCAGCTGATTAACAGGCCTGTCTTTGCTGGGGAACTTTTGCAACATTGTTAAAAAATTGTTTTTAATGTTTATTGGAAAGATTCTTAGAATTATGTTTTCTTTTATTAGGCTAATCTTTATGTTGGGGATGACTTGCCCTTTAAGCTACAGCTAAAAAATCTTTGGGATTTTGGGGGTTGTAGCTCTGCAAGTGACTGAAAGCTGTGGGTTGGACATCCATTGGCAAAATACTACACAAATACTTTGTAATCCAGTGTAACTAGGGTTGCCACCTTTTCTGAAAAAAAATACCGGCCTTCCTATATATTGATGTTTTTTCCTTATTAATAACAGTGGTATCAACCACCATTTTTACCGGCAAAGCCGGTAAAATAGTGGTCAGGTGTCAACCATAAAGGTGGCCATACACGGGCAGATAAAGCTGCCGATATCGGTCGTTTGGACCAATTTGACAGCTTATCTGCCTGTGTATAGGGGCTTTTGGCTCCCTTGGCGTATCGTAATTCGATCGTTCGGCCTTATGGCCAAACGTTCGAATTATCCCTGTTAGTGGCATATCGGGAAAAGATCCGCTCGTTTGGGAGCGGATCTTTGAGTCTATGGCCAGCTTTAGTGTAACTTGGTACATGTATTGCCCTCCATCTGAAACCTGGGACCTTTGGTAAATTCCCTTCTTGTCACTTCTTAAGAGAGGAATGCAAGAAAGGACAGTCTTTAAGCAATAGTTTTCAAATATTACTAGTGGCTTAATTAGATATAACTGGGCCCCACAGCAAATTATTTTTCAGGCCCCCAAAATGTCTAGAGGTTGACATGCTTTACCAATATTTATTAAAATTGAAGTTGTATTGAACCCCTATACCTCCTGCCCCCCCCCCTGCAGTCAGGGGGCCACTAACCAACATAACAATAGCGGCTCATCATTGTCAGTACAGGTATAGGATCTCTTTCTGGAATCCCATTGTCCACGTATCTGTGAAATATGGTCATATGGCAATATGGTCATGCAATTTTTTTTTACATTTGCAAACCTTCCAATATAAACCAGTAAACGTAGATATGCAATTCTTGTTTTTTTTTAATGAGTAAATTATTTTTAAAACCTTCAGGTGAGTTCCTCCAAATTGCAGTGATCATTTTACTCATGTCCATGTCATACATGTTAGTGCAGAAAGGCCTTTTGGCACAACAGTGTTTACATCTCATAATGAAGCTCAACAAGCAAATATTCATTGTCTGCTAAATCCTGTGTGTGTTTTTATAAACGGCTGTGTATGAAACCACAGTTTGTCTGCATGCAGTTGGCATTAATGTGCAGTAGATTGATATCAGGGCTTATGCAGCTCATATTTTGCAATATTAAGGACTGTTTTTACACAAAATGAAGAAGTATGAGTAATGATCAAATAATTGTGCCTTGTGTTTGATCTTTCAGCGAGTGAACAAGAAGCATGGAGTGATCCTCATGGTTTCAAAACTGGTATACAACGGAAAAAGGTAAATCACACTAAACATCAAACCCACAATTCAAGAAAGTGAGATCTTGTTTATCAATGCACATATGTCCACCTTACAGTCTTCCAGTTGTTGCTGAAATTATACTATTATTACTTTATAGTCCAACAGTAGCTGAAGGCTGAACATTCCTTAGGCCTTCAGTTGTCTTTTTTTGACCAATCACAGATGCGTCTTGCAGTACACATTGCCATAACGGAAGAATAAAATATGTTATACATTTTCCTATTATAACAACCTTTCTATTGGACTCCATTTTTAATAGTTTTTTAATTATTTGTTGCTTTCTTCTGCCTATTTCCTGTTGTCAGATGGGGGGTCACTGACCCCGGCAGCCAAAAAAACTGTTGCTCTGTGAGGCTACAATTTTATTGTTAATGTTTCTTCTAGTCTCTCAATTAAACCTCTTCATGGTTGTTTGGGTCAACTGGACCCTAGCAACCATATAACTAACGAAATTCCACTGTGGTAAACCAGTTGCAAATAGTATATCTAACATGATCCAACTGGAGAGCAAGTGATCATAAGGTAAGGAGAGAATACCATGGGGTAATACATTTCAATTATATTCCACTTCTGTTCTTCATAAATGTTACAGCAACACTTTGCAGTCATAGGGGAAGGGCACACCCGGCGATTCGGGGAGATTTAGTCACCTGGCAAACAAATGCCTCTTCTTTGGGGTGAAAAATCTCCTCGAACTTCTTCTGCTGGCTATAATGAAAAATCGGCTGCGGCATGGCACACGTGGCTCTTCGTATCCCGAAGTTGTCCGAAGTTTCCTCGTGAGGCAATTTCGGGCGACTTTAGAATATGAAGCGTTGCGTGTGCCATGCCGCAGCCGATTTTTTATTATAGCTGGCGGAAGACATGGCACACGTGGCGCTTCGTTTTCCGAAGTTTCCTCGTGAGGCAACTTTGGGCGACATCAGAATATGAAGCGTCGCGTGTGCCATGCCGCAGTCGATTTTTTATTATAGCTGGGGGAAGCCGTTCGGGGAGATTAGTCGTCCCCAAAGGAGAGGCAATTAGTCGCTAGGCGATTAAATCTCTCTGAATCGCCAGATGTGCCCTTACCCATAGACTAGGCGCCAACCGACAAATCTACTGCGGGTGACTAATCTCCCCGAAATGCCTTCCCATCTGCAAGAATGTGAATTGCTAGCGGGATGGCATAGGTGTCGCTTCATCTTCCGAAGTTGCCCCTGAAGAGGCAACTTTGGAAAACCGAAACGATACGTATGCCACCCTACCAGCGATTTGCATTCATGCAGGCAGGAAGGCATTTCGGGGAGATTATTCCCCTTAGCAGTGATAATTTTTCGATTGGCGACTAATCCCCGTGTTCCCACCACCCTTAGAAAGAAATGGACATATTTGTTATGGGACTTTCTTTACCTGTTTTTATTTTGTGAGAAAAATGTGTTCTTTTAGTAGAATACAGAAGGTGCATTTTCTAAGACGATATTGTTATGTTTGGTAGTTACAACAATGATACTAGAGCTGACCATGACCAGGCTGATATTGCCTGCTGACCTGACCATTTCTCACTGGGATGTTCCTTTTCAGGCAGGTGGAGTTCACAATAGGCTGTGGCTGCAGATTGTCCTCTGCCATTTGGTCTACTCTGAGTCACTATGTGATTTAGTAATTGTGCTAAGTGCTCAGTTCAATTAGACCTTTAGCCTCCACAAATGAGTGACTATTCCCATGTGTGATCAGGCTTTTTCAGCTGCATGGTACTACTTTGCATTCTAAACTAAATCTGTTCTTTTTGTGGGTAGGCCGATTTGCCTCTTCCTTTATACATTAATAATTCTCAAGGTTTATGTCAACCAGCAAAATATTGCACTGCCTTCAGTTAGTTCTGTGACACATTAGATTATTCTATAGACCAATGTGAATATATATATAGCATCCAGATAATGAATGCTGAGCACATTTAATTACAGATATGTTCTAAAAAGATTGGTTAAGTAATGTGTGGCCAGCTCGGTAGGGAACATTTTGAGCAAACTTTCCAGTCTGTGCTGCTTTGCGCATCCCTTTTCTGTGATCTTAATCCTCCCCCACTGCACATAAGTTAAAAGACTCTTGGCTTTCTCAGGAGGTCTGGCTGGGAATCAGCTGCAGGCTGTGCTCACTACAACAGGATTAGATCCTCGTTAAAACTGTCTCCTTTTGATGTGGCCTTCTTGGAGGGAATCACTTCTGACTACATGGTTTAGCCAGAAAAAAATAAAGCCAGTCTCAACGATGCCATAAAACATTTCTTTTCCCCTCCATTCCCTCCTTTTTTACTATAAATCAGATAATTTACCACTCCTTAATTGCAACATTCATGACTCCTGTTTATATTTAACATAGGAGTTCTAACCTTCAGTTTTGTGACCCAGCAGTATTGTGTATTGTAGCTTTTCAGATATGCAGGCTCCTAGAGAGCAAACTGAATCCGTTGAAATTATAGCGTTACTGTAGAGATACAAATCTCTTAAATACTTAAAATATATCACATGCTATTGAGTTTGGCCAGTTTCTCAATATTTATTTATTTAACACTATCCAGTTATTAAGTTTATTCATCCAGTTTTATAGCTCCCACTTATATGTGTAAAACAAAACATGGAAATATTAAATGTGTATATGGAGTAAGCTATGTCCTGATACTTTATTGTCTTTTTGAAATGAGAACAACAAATTAAAATTAATCTGCAAACAACACACTTCTGCTGTAAATCTGGCAAAATCCACCTGCTCTTAAGGTGGCCATAGATGCCAAGATTATTCTCTCCCCAACGACCAATTTTAGGTCGAGCTGACAAATCCGTCAAATTACCGTGAGTTTAATGGGTACCAAATGATAGTTTATCTAATGATTTTTCGGCAAACATTGGTCAGAAAACTGATCGTCAGGTTAGAAAATTTTCATCTTTCACAGTGAAATTTATCCATTGACCAATTCTTTGTATGGCCAATCAGGCAGCTACCCACAGTTTTCCTAGCTTCATCTAGACAATATAGCTTGAAGTGGTCATTTTAGTTGATGGACAAATCGTACATTTAAACAATCAGTTCAGGATAAGCTTGGTCCTACAATAACAAAAAGATCTTTTAAAAATCTTAACGTCCATGGCCACCTTTAATGGCTGATTCCAGTATATGGCAGCAATTTGCAGTGCACTGCTGACACATTATATGGTTAGGTTGTTTGCATAATTCTAAGCAACGTTCCAATATATATATTTATTACAATTTTTCATTGCTTTCTAAAGTGGTTCTGAAAAAAAATTGCTATTGAAAGCAGCATTTGCTTAACACCTGGTTACTTTTTAAACAATGTTTCAAAAGTCTTTTTCAGTTCAATAAGTGAATGAATTGAATGTGTACCAAGGAAGTTGTTTTGTGGATAAATAAGTGCACATTTGATAAATGTATATGTGTTTTATTTTTCAGTCTAATCCAGTCGTTCCTCCAGCACCAATCACAGCTCCTGTTATGAACCATCCCAGTGAATCAGAGACATCGCAACCTCAGCTGAACAGCGGCTATGACTTTAATCAGGCTCCCCCTGGTGCACCTAAAGAAACAAATATGCAGGTATAAAAATTATTGGATATGGTTAATCAACAATGCATGCCAGTGAGATGTTTGGGTCTCACTATCTGCACAAACAGAAATTACTTGGAGCACAACAGATTGTGGGGCCCTACTGTGCATTAGTTGCTGGTATTATAAGTGTGTGTTTTATTGCACTGTGTTTAAAAAAAACACATGTTATGACATTTTTTTCAGTAATTCTTGTGTGTGCATCTGATTTTAGCTGCTTAATTGTGAAGCTCTCATTATTCCTGCTTTGTTAAAAAAATAATTTCAAGGGGATACCCTATGTCTAGAGTGGTAAACAATAAGGGCGTTATTATCTGTATTTTTCTGGCAAACTTAATTTTATGAGAAGCTGAATTGAAGGAAAAGTGTAGTTTGTGTTGAATCTCCGTTTCCCTTCTGCTGCTTATATTTGCACAATAATCGTAACTCTTATTGTCCTTACCCTCCGTGCCAGATATCTTTTAATGAACTTTTAATATATTCTTAGGGACACTTTTATCAACAGTCAATGTCAGAGATTTGTGTTTAAAGGAGAAGGAAAGGCAAACTATATGAACTACCTCCCTCAAAAGTTCTCATCTAGATGTCTTAAATCGCAATAGTTTCAGCTTACCTATGTGTATAGAAAAGTAGTAAATCGTGTATCATGTTTAGCTCTCGTTAAGTAAACCACGGCCGACATCTTGGCAAAGGATTACAGGCTTCCTTTTCCTCTTCTTCGCTAATGCGCATGCACCAAACACTCCCCCTGACCTCAGTCGTGCATCGTAAATGAGGTTGCACCTACTACTTGCAGTGACAAAGAAGGCTCAGGGCACGCTGTGCATAACAATTGCTCGGGCACAGTAAGTAGCGGAAGTTTTCCACTGTCCACCAATGATTATTTCCCAGGCTGCATATTTAAAAAGGCTGCATTATGAAGTATTTATATTATGCTCTGTGCACGTTGCGCAGAAAGATTGCCACTGCCCAACAATGGATGCTGCCAGGTAGCTGTTCCCTAAATGACTAAGAAGAAACGATTGCGCGTCTATATAGAGAAGCGACTGTTTACTGATCAAATGATTTCCCCAACTTGACCTATTTATATAACTACAATGTCAACAGAAATGTTTCTTTCCCTGATTTTTATATATCAAATCTATCTTACCAATTTTTCTGTGCCAGAGGATGCACCGGCTGCCAGTGGAAAAGGTAGAGAAAAAAGAAATGCCTTCAGAGCATCAGCCCCTGCAAAATTCTTTTGATGGCTTAGTGCACAGGTGTTCAGCTGTAGCATCAGACCCCGTAAGTATAAAACTATAAATGCACAGTGAGGGGGAACTTTATTTATTTATTTATTTTAACGGTCATTTGAACTGATGAAGACATGCTGCTTTAAAGAGACTTTACATTTTTCCATAATTTATTTAAAAGGACCTCAGTACAAAGTTATGAGCATAATGCTGAGCCAGTGTCTAATATATAAGAATTCATTCACTGTGTAAGGTAAATGGGCTGAAATTAGTTAACATAAAAGTGTATAAACAATAAAACATTTCCCTGGATTTAAACACACTGGTTTTGAATACAGGTATGGGATCTGTTATCTGAAAACCCAATATCAACAAAGCTCCGAATTGCGGAAAGTCCATCTCCCATAGACTCAATCCAAATCCAAATAATCCAAATTTTTAAAAATGATTTTCTGTAATAATAAACCAGTACCTTATAATTAATCCCAACTAAGATATAATTAATCCTTATTGGAAGCAAAACCAGCCTATTGGGTGTATTTAATGCATACATGATTTTCTAATAGACTTACGGTGTGGAGATCCTAATTACAGAAAGATCTGTTATCCGGAAAACCCCAGATCCCGAGCATTCTGGATAATAGGTCCCATACCTGTACTGTAATTTTCTTCTCTAGTTATCTTCTCTCCTGGAACCTAGTACAGGTATGGGACCTGTTATCCAGAATGCTCGGGTTTTCTGGATAACGGATCTTGTTTGTAATTTGGATCTCCATACCCTTAGTCTAATAGTAAATCATGTAAACGTTAAACAAACCCAATAAGCTGATTCTGCTTCCAATAAGGATTGATTATACTGTATCTTAGTTTGGATGAAATACACTCTATTATTATTACAGAGAAAAAGAAAATCATTTTCAGAAATTTGGATTATTTGATTACAATGGAGTCTATGGGAGGCAGCCTTTCCGTAATTCGGAACTTTCTGTATAATGGGTTTCCGGATAACGGATCCCATATCTGTATAACCAGGAATAAAGAGCATTGAAACAAAGGAAGTGGATGCATAATTTTTTTTTCATCAAAATGCTTCATTTTTTCATTAAATGCTTCAACACAAATGCATGATTATCTGATAAAAGTTTTCAGCAGAATATCATTCAGATCGTAATCTACCACTGAATTGGGTAATATATTTAAATAGCAGCACCTACATCATGTATCTTCTGTCCACAGAAAACTAAGAGGAAGTTAGAAGATGCTCTCCAGAGGTTGGAGTGTTTATATGACAAGCTTAGAGAAAACAATGTAAGTATATTTATCTGTACTTTCTTCCGTATATGTTATGATTCCTAACTGATAGAAGGGATCGTCTGTGTTTTTTCTGTCACTTTTTTAACCACTGCGGACAATCAGATTTTTTACATCCTTTGCTAAATCAGTTTTTTTTAATCAAAGAGAATCAGTGAATTCAAATTGTTCATTTAAAACAGGCTCCAGCAGAAGTTGTATTCATTTCAAGCACATCTACTTTTACACAATTAGTAAAAAACATGGATAATCTTTACTTAATTTGAGGGTTTACATCCACCTAACTAAAGCCTAACTAAAGAAGTAGGCTAGAAATGTTGTACATTATGTTTTGGTCTTCTGTACCAGCCCAAGGCAACCACAGTCCTTTAGCAGTGAAGATCTGTGTCTCCAAAGATGCCCCAGTAGCTCCCCATCTTCTTTTCTGCTGATTCACTGCACATACTCTGGGCTAATGTCACTTACTAAGCTTAGGGACCCACTCATAATATATTGTATACACAGAATAGAAACGTTACATATAAGATTGATTAAGATATAAGATTTAGCACCAAAATTTAATAATCATTTTATATTACAGATTAACCTCATTTTCTGCTTTTAAATTTGTGACAACCCCTAAGCTTAGCTTCTCAACAGCTGCTCAGACTGTGATCTGTGCTCAGATCTGTGTCCATGTACAATAGTATTCTTCCATTCATGGGATGTGTATATGTTAACTCTAAACAGGGATTTTCAACTTCTCTTCCTATCTGGTGGTACTGACATCTCTGGGTACCTACAGCCAAGGAAGGATCTTTGTCACACTCTGCTGGAAAAGCTATAGCAGTCCTGCAGAATTATCTGTTACCCTAATTTTTTATTGTGCCTGTGCGTAAGAGCAGTATGGAAACCCAGAGAGCATATTTTCATACTGTAGTTATCATAGAATGAAAATGTAATAGGAGTCAGAGTATTATATCTCTGTAATTGTAGTCTATGCAAATGCAAAGATAATGATGATTAAAAAGTCATTTTGCTGCTTTGTGAGAGAACTTTAACCAGGAATCTAACTCCATGGGTGGGACCGTGAGACAAAGGATTCCACTGTGTTGAGGTTCCTTCTGTAATATAGGGTACAACCAATGTCTGCAACCCATGTCCACCTATTTCAATTTACAACCCTCAACCCTATTGATTCTGCAAATCACAACCATTTTACCAGTGGTGTAACTAGATGTTACTGGGCCCCATAGCAAATTAACTTTAGGGCCCCAAAATATCCAGAGGTCGTCCTGTTGAACCAATATATGTAGAAATCACTCATTAATTAGGGCCTCATGGGGCCCCCTATACCCCCTGGGTCCCACTGCAGCCGCTGGGTCTGATTCCTCTGTAGCTACGCTCATCCTGTAAACCACATTGTAAAAGGAAACCCCAAATGTGGCTTGATCACAGCCATGAGAAAAAGAATCAGGAAGGGGCTGTCTATGGCATTACATATCAAGCATACAAAAACAAATCATGCTGGAGAAACCTTTGGTCCCCAGACTTTGCAGAGTGGCAGCTCTCACATTCTTTTAGGAGAAGCTCGGAGTTTAGGGGGCAGATTTATTAAGGGTCAAATTGAAAATTCGAATTTTCTTTTATGGTCAAATTTGACTAGGGAATTATCCAAAATTCGATTTTTGAGATTTATCATACTCTGGGCCTTTAAGAATTAGAATTCGACTATTCGCCACCAAAAATCTGCTGAATTACTGTATAATTCTATAGGAGAGGTCCAGGGATCAATGTTTGTAGCCTTACTTACAGTTGAGTTTTTTTTTCAAAGAAAAAAACTTGAATCCAGTTTGGTTGAATTCGATCCAAGTTTTCGAGCCGGTAAAATTGGTCCGAGTTTTAAATATGCAATTTTATTAATAAATAATCGAATATTTGAATTTGGAGTAAAATCTAATTTATGGGAGTTTGAAAAAACACATGAATTCGAAATTCAACCTTTAATAAACGTGCCTCCAAGTATTACAACATCGGGAAGGCTGTAGGTTGTCCATAACTGTCTTAAACATGCAACATTCCTAGCAATGCTATTTTTCACATCTCAGATTAACATTATATACAAATTTAAAATCAGGGGATGTAAAATTGAGGTTCCACTGTATCTTAAAGGGATACAGTCATGGGAAAAAAAAAATTTCAAAATGAATCAGTTAATAGTGCTGCTCCAGCAGAATTCTGCACTGAAATCCATTTCTCAAAAGAGAAAACAGATTTTTTTATATTCAATTTTGAAATCTGACATGGGGCTAGACATTTTGTCAATTTCCCAGCTGCCCCTGGTCATGTGACTTGTGCCTTCACTTTAGGAGAGAACTGCTTTCTGGCAGGCTGCTGTTTTTCCTTCTCAATGTAACTGAATGTGTCTTTGTGGGACATGGGTTTTTGAGTGTTGTTCTTAGATCTACCAGGCAGCTGTTATCTTGTGTTAGGGAGCTGTTATCTGGTTACCTTCCCATTGTTCTTTTGTTTGGCTGCTGGGGGGAATAGGGAGGGGGTGATATCACTCCAACTTGCAGTACAGCAGTAAAGAGTGATTGAAGTTTATCAGAGCACAAGTCACATGACTTGGGGCAGCTGGGAAATTGGCAAAATGTCTATCCCCATGTCAGATTTCAAAATTGAATATAAAAAAATCTGTTTGCTCTTTTGAGAAATGAATTTCAGTGCAGCATTCTGCTGGAGCAGCACTATTAACTGATTCATTTTGAAAAAATTTTTTTTCCCATGACCGTATCCCTTTAATTTACTTACCCTTATAAATAGTCTTCTCATGTTTCTCTTAGCTGTCTCTCATTATTCAGCACCCTTCAGTTAGCCTGTATTGCACAGTAGGTTATTTCTCCATTTCATGCTGTTTTTTTTACCTTTCCACAGCTATCCCCTCACATTCTGGCCGGGCTTCATGAAATTGCTCGTTGTATGGAGAGCCGCAATTACCAGCAAGGGCTGGTTGTACACACACAGGTAGTCAGTAGCAGCAACTTCAGTGAGGTCTCTGGCTTCATGCCCATCCTGAAGGTCCTCATGACTATTGCCAGCAAGCTGTGCGTGTAATAGCAAGCAGGACTCACTGAAACTGTCCCTGGAAGAACTTTTTTTCTCTCTGCAGGATTGGAAATGTATGTGCCTCACAGGTGCAGCTTCTAAATATGTGTAAGTGCGTGTTCGAGTCTTCATGCAAATATATTCATATACGGACACATATTTTGTGCAGTGCACTGTAGAATGCTTTAGAACTTGCTGGCATAGGGAACAGAAACAAGCAATGTTGAATATGCTGGTTCCATCCATAAAACAGATTTTGTTTTAATATGGAATAAATCAACTGTCACCCAGTCTTTTTTTCTGCTTTTCTTCAAACAGCTGTAAGGGGACACATACCAATGCAATGCAATGGTAACACATTATAATTTGTTGTTATAATTTTAGTTGATTACAAATTCAATAATGGCTTCCTTTTGAGTTCTGTATACATGCATATATAAGAAGCGCCATTTTTCTAGATACACTGCAGGATTTCACATGTCTCTTTAGCTATGCAATCTTTACATGACACACTTTTGGCAAGCAGAATAATATAAAAAATATTTTGCAGCACTGCATCACAGGGAACTAGAGAAGTCCATATGGATTAACCATTTTGTGTAGGAACCTTAATTATTCAAATTCTTATATTGAATAATTATTGCATTAAACTAAAAATATATATGTACTGGTGGCTGTTCAGCCCCATCTGCGGGGATCATAATTTAGTGATGAAATGTGAAAACACAAAATAAAAACCTAATTTTACAACTTGTTTTCTCCCACATTGTATGCAGTTTATGCTATTAATAGATTTGAATGTATATATGGTTTGACTTTATTTGCTTGCCAAATTCTGTGAATACCATCCCATGTTTTGTGTCAAGGAAAGGAATTCATGTATCCCCTCTAAAAAATAATTATACATAGATAAATATGCACAAGTATTTATGTGGCTTCGTCCAGTTTCCAAATTTGTTGCATTACCATTAAAAGGAAACTGTGCTTGTTTAGAAATAGCGTATATCATATATTATTTTCCCTTAACCCTCTCCCGCTACAGTAAATATAGGCTTCACAACCATAGACACGATTTAACTTTTTTGCACTTAGCAAACTCATTGGTGAAATGGATAGTGTTGTATGGGTGTAGGGTCCATTATCTGGAAACCAGCTATCCAGAAAGCTCTGAAATATGGGACGGTTGTCTCCTATAGACTCCAATTTAATTAAATTCAAAATATGAAAACCTGTTATTTTTCTCTGTTTTAATAAAACAGTACATTTTACTTCATCCCAACTAAGATATAATTAATCCTTACTGGTGGGAAAAAAATCCTTTTGCGTTTAATTACAATTTAAATAATTTTTAGCATACTTAAGGTATAAGGTTTCAAACTATGGAAGGAGCCCTCATCCAGAAAACTTCCATACCTGTACAACCTGGAAAGTAAATATCACAACAGGATCATGAAGTTATGGCTGTAAAACTGAATTAGATTCCATAGATGTATACATACAAATTGCTGGTACAGGTATGGGACCTGTTATCCAGAATTCTTGGGAGCTAGGGTTTTCTTGATAATGGATCTTTCAGTAATTTGGATCTTCATACCTTAAGTCCACTAAAAAAAACATTTAAACATTAAATACAGGGGTGTAACTACAGGGTAAGCAGACCCTGTGGCCCTAATGAAGCCCTAATTCATATACAGTTTCAATAAATATTGGTAAAACAGGTCAACCTCTAGACATTTTGGGGGACTGAAAAATAATTAGCCATGGGGTCCAGTAATATCTAGTTACGACAACGATTAAATATATCCAATAGGATTGTTCTGTAAGAATTAATTATATTTTAGTTGGGATCAAGTACAAGGTACTGTTTTATTATTACACAGAAAAATGAAATCATTTTTAAAAATGTGAATTATTTGGATAAAATTGAGTTTATAAGAGACAGACTTTCCTTAATTTGGAGCTTTCTGGATAATGGGTTTCCCGAACCCAGTACAAGCATCGCTGTATATCAAAATTCCAGGATGAGTACAGTGCAAAGGAGCAATTCGAAAATATGGAAGATAAATGAACAACTCAAGGACTTAAAATATATTGAACATTAAAGTGAAGTCTTAGTAATGGAACTAGTAGTTCCCAGGCTGGGGTGCAAGCTGTGCATTTGGGCCCCCTCTGGCCACAATTTTTATGCCGGATTTGGCAATAGATAAATAAGGAAGAGGACATTTAGTGCATGCACAAATCATACTTGGAAATATGACAACTCCAACTCATATGTCAGAGGAGGAATTCTCCATTAAATTGTTGAATACCTCAGCATATACTGTATAAGTCCTGGTAAAGTTTGTGTTGAATGCCTTCACCAAACAATACGCCTGCTTACTTTTGGAATGCATGGAAGAATTTTCTTTAACGTCACACAAAAATCCCTGCCCACAATAATGGTCGTCAAACTGGCCAAACAAGTGAAGCTATACCTTATAGGGCATATTTTGATTGTTAGGGATGAGAATTATAAATAATGCGAGTTGCTGCACTTATGTCACATATTTCTCTTGTCGAAAACTTGGGAGGTTTGAGAAAATTCCTGGAATTTTTTCCACAACATTATATTTTTAAGGAAAAAAGACTCCCATATGCAGCAATTCATTGAAGGCCCCCAAATGTTCTGTGGTTATACAGTCTATTAATGATGGCAAAATGTAGACTATTAAGTTTTATATCTTGGCTATAAGGCTTTTACAACGGCAAGTGCAGTGTCTAATGTGTAATTTTGGATACAACAAAAATGTTTTTTTTTTTTGTCTGATTTGTTTTAATCCAAAATGCAGCTTTTTTCCCCCCATACCTGAGACCACAAAGTCCAGATGCCCCTGACTAGGGTTGCCACCTTTTTAGTACTTGGAAATCAGGCTGGGGGGGCAGATGAGGTCTTGTCAAGGGCCGGTGATGTGGGGGTAGGGCTGATGACATGGCAATCAGAGATTGGCTGATCGCCATGCCATTAACTTTAATGTCCTGTCCGGATATCCTAATTTGAAAATCTGGACAGGCACTTTTTGCCTTTCAAAAACTGGGCTGTCTGGGTGAAATCCAGACGTGTGACAACCCTACACTTGACTCAATTACGGTCAAAAAGTCCACAAGTACAATCACTTGCGCATTTACAATAATTAGACATGATTGTGCTGAAAAGTTTCAGGGGTGGAATTTGGTCATTTCTGGTGCATCAAAAAGGCAACTGCGTTCGATTCTTTCACTGCAGTGGCCCGGTAGCTATTGATACAAGCCCATTGTAGGAACCTTGGGTCCCCCAGTGTTAACAGAACCACTGTTGCATACTTTGGAACTGGGGCGCGACTAACACAGGATTGCTAAGTGCAACTAGGTGGACATTCAAGGAACAACTTTAGACACAAGTACATTTCATGAATGTCATCCATTCTCACAGTGACTGCAGCCATTTTTGCACAGCGGCTACAGCTCATAAATGAGCCCTTATATCTCACTGCTAATATTTTCAGGAAGGGCGATCATTCAATCAAAGGTTTGATGAGACCCGTTTCTCTAAAAATGTCAGGGTAGAGAAGTAACCAGCAGTATTTGCTGTTTTCTTAAAGCTTCATAACTTTAACACATAAGAAGCAAGGATCTATTGAATTGTAGGAAAAGCTTAGCACTTTCCACGGTGGGTCCGGGCGCTCATTCCCCAGACCTTCTGCAAAGGGAAGCAATACACGAAAACTTCAATTTCAGGCAGGCACCTCAATGAGTTAGTAAAATCCAGGAGTCCAAAATTTAAATGTTACAAAATCTTTATTTTACATTATGTATAAAACAAAAGCCTTACGCGTTTCGTGTCCCCTAAGGACACTTTGGGGCCGATTCACTAAGGGTCGAATATCGAGGGTTAGTTAACCCTCGATGTTCGACTAGGAATTAAAATCCTTCGACTTCGGATATCGAAGTCGAAGGATTTAGCGCAGATTGTTTGATCGAACGATTGAAGGATAATTCCTTCGATCGAACGATTAAATCCTTCGAATCGAACGATTCGAAGGATTTTAATCCAATGACCGAAGGAATATCCTTCGATCAAAAAAAGTTAGGCAAGCCTATGGGGACCTTCCCCATAGGCTAACATTGACTTCGGTAGCTTTTAGATGGCGAACTAGGGGGTCGAAGTTTTTTTAAAAGAGACAGTACTTCGACTATCGAATGGTCGAATAGTCGAACGATTTTTACTACAAATCCTTCGATTCGAAGTCGTAGTCGAAGGTCGAAGTAGCCCAAAAAAAACCTTGAAATTCAACGTTTTTTTACTTCGAACCCTTCACTCGAAGTTAGTGAATCAGCCCCTTAATCATAAAATTTAAATAATACAAAATCTTTATTTTACATTATGTATAAAACAAAATCCTATTGTGTCCTCCAAGGACACTTAATCATAGGCCAAGTGTCCTTGGGGACACGAAACGTGTAAGGCTTTTGTTTTATACATAATGTAAAATAAAGATTTTGTATTATTTACATTTAGGATTCTACTAGTTCTTAAAGCTTCAACCATGTTAAAATTGGGCTGACAAATGACACACAATCCTCAGAATATAACAATATATGCGGCTCCTCACAATATAACAATACATGCATATAAATATATGGGAAAGATCAGTATGATAATAAACAGCTATTTACCTTGGTAAGCAACATTTCCATTGTACTACAGTTACATAACAATGTATGGTTACTCAGGGATCCAGCACTTTATTTCCTTATTTAAGGATTTTACCAAAGCACAACTACATTAACTATACAAGGGGCTTCAATTCTCAGTCCTCTTCCTTCCACGGCAAACACCGGAATTTACAGCTAGCAAATTCAAACATCAGATGTATCTAGTTGTAGTTTAGAGCAAAAAGAAGAAGACGTCGAGCAAGAGTATTCACCTCCCAGTATTTTCAACTGAGATATTATAGGTCATGCCCAGTGTGTTTCCAGGCCATGCCAACTTACAACTAAAACAGTTTTTTATAAGTCCATTCTATGTGAACTATAACCACACAAGTTTTGCTGACTTGGACGTCTCATGAACCCCATGTGCACAGTCAGGCTTTAATCATTCAGTCCTCCATGAAAAATAAAAATCATTACTGTTTGTTTAATAATGCGATGAAAACTGAATACAAAAGATAAGTCATAATGATGAAGCTGAAAATAATGGGTATTGATCAGGGTCGGACTAGGCCGGTAGGGTACTGCCAAAAAAAACCACCAGCGATTGTGCACATAAAGAGATGGGAAGGTACCAGCTGGTGGGGGTGAAAGGGGGGCAGAGGAGGGTTCCTAAACGGGGCCAAGCAACTTTTCAATTGGCCTTCAATATTTTTATTTTATCGTTTTTTAATTATTTGCCTTCTGTGTCTGACTCGTTTCAGCTTTTAAATGGGAGTCGCTAACCCCATCTTAAAAACAGATGCTTTGTAAAGCTACACATTTACATTTATTGTTATGGCTACTTTTTATTACTCTTCTCCTCTCATTCATATTCCAGTCCCTCTTTCCAGTGAATGTGTGGTTGCTAGGGTAATTAGGACCCTAGCAACCAGATTGCTGAAATTGCAAACTGGAGAGCTGCTGAATAAAAAACTAAATAACTCAAAAACCACAAATTATAAAAAAGGTAAACCAATTGCAAATTGTCTCAGCATATCACTCTTTACATCCTACTAAAAGTTAACTTAAAGGTGAATAACCCATTTAAAATGCTCTGTCATGTCTGGGGATTGTTCATATTAACATTTTGTTCTTTAAAACACCACTTGTTATGTCTTCAGCACAAATCAGTGGCCTGTGTCTATTATACGGTTCAGCCAGGTGAACAGGAAACTAGAATAATAGAATTGTCTCCTTAGAAATGGCACAACCCTTGTAATCATATTGAAGAACTTAACAACATATCCAAATGACAGTCCTAGTCCTGTTATAAAACCATACGATTTCCATGTATAAGGAGGGGGAAACCAAATGGCAGACACATCAAGGGGCACATTAACTAAGCTCGAGTGTAGGATTCGAATGAAAAAAACTTTGAATTTCGAAGTTTTTTTTTGGGTACTTCGACCATCGAATAGGCTACTACGACCTTCAACTTCGATTCGAACTAAAAATCGTTCAACCATTCAATAGTCGAAATACTGTCTCTTTAAAAAAAAACTTCGACTACCTACTTTGGCAGTTTAAACCTACCGAGGTACAATGTTAGCCTATGGGGACCTTCCCCATCAATTTTCTAAGCTTTTTTTGATCAAAGAAAAATCCTTCAATCGATCAATTAAAATCCTTCGAATCGTTTGATGCAAAGAGTTTTATCGTTCGAACATTTTTTACTTCGATCGTAGCATTTGCGCTAAATCCTTCGAATTCGAAGCATTTTAATTCGAAGGTCGAATTCGAGGGTTTATTAACCCTCGATATTCAACCCTTAGTAAATGTGCCCCCAAGTGTTTTTTTCAGGAGGTGAATTTTTTAAGTTATAGGTGTGAGTAATGTTCTTAGCAACAAATGCTTAGTGCCTCACAGGGGCAAATATGTATTTGATCGTGATTTGTTATATTTCCTTTCAATAAAATAAATATGCTTTCTGTAAAACATTAGTCCTATTGTGTTACTTTCTAGAATCATAAATTATGAAGCAAAAAAGTTATTTATTTATGTTCCGTGCAGAATAACCGTATGATTACTGAAATAATAAAATAAAACCACTGGGATCAATTTGGAGTTGTTTGCAGCCTTCCTGACATCCGAGTTTTAAAAACTCGAATCTAAATCAAATTCGATTCGAGTTTGGTGGTCGATCCTATTCACCCGAGTTCGTAAAATTTGATTTTTAAAAAGAATAAGAATTTCAAGTTCACGAGAGTTTTAAATAACTCCCGTTAACTCGAAATTTGACCCTTGATAAATCTGCCCCTTAGTTATAGCTAGGGTTGCCACCTGGCCAGTATTTTACCGTCCTGGCCAGTAAAAATGATGGCTGATCCCAATGTTATTAATAGGGAAAAAAAATAAATATATAGGAAGGCTGGTATTTTTTTTCCAGAAAAGGTGGCAACTCTAGTTATAGCCTATGACTGTGTTGTGAGAACACGGAACGCGTAAGGCTGTAATCCATACTTGTACTTCAATAAAGACCTTTTTACTACAACTGCCTGGAGGATTGCTCTTTGAATGCCTATCCTACAAACAACACGGTGATGGTTTTACAGTCTAAAACACAGAAATTATGATTTTAATAATACATGAAATTAGAATCTGGGGTTTCCGTCAATGGCATGATAATAATGTGGGAGGCCCTGCCGTATTTAAAGAAAAGAAAGCTGACTTGATTTTTGATAAATCGGCTCCTTACTTGTCAGCAGTCTCTATGGGATAAGTTTTTATTTGTGGCTTTATAGCTCTATTCAGTTACAAATCATGGGAATAAGGTTTAATTCTTTTTTTAGTGTATATTTTACACATGGTTTACTGCCACTTGGGAGGTTCCTAAGCGTCTTAACAATTGTAAACAAAAACCACTTCAAACCACCACTAAAACTTAGGACAAATCACGGGCATGCATGTATCCTCATTTTTACTGCACTGAGCGCTAGTAACCAGTTAAGGGTAATGGTCAAGTTAAGTGACTTTTTATAGTAACTGAAGGCAGGCTATGTATAATTCATTGTTATAATCATTTTTGGTTTCTTGTATTGAGACGCATAATGTTTAAAGTGTAGTATTGTTACTTTAGCAGCAGTAGTATTATAGAGCTCTTATAAATAGCTATATTTTCTAGGTCATGCCTTTAAAAAAACTCTGTTTTGTCCTTTCTTGTCCCAGAATTTGCATTAATGATTGATGAAAAATCATAGCCCTGTTATGAAAAGAGTTTTTTATCTGGGTCAGTTGAAGCTGTGTTGCTGTAAATAAAATGCAGATGCAGACTTGATTGTATAAAACAGAAGGTCGCATGCCAACAATCAGGCTGTGTGAGGGATTGATCTAGGTATCACACAAGGTTGGACTGTTATCGGGATGCCAGGAGATCTTCTATTAGGTTCAGCCTTTAGTTGATCCTCTAGTGCAGTGTTCCCCAACCAGTGGCACAGGAGCAGCATGTTGCTCTCCAACCTCTTGCATGTTGCTCCCAGTGGCCTCAAAGCAGGTGCTTATTTTTGAATTCCAGGCTTTGAGGTAAGTTTTGGTTGCATAAAAACCAGATGTAATGCCAAACAGAGCCTCCTATAGGCTGCCAGTCCACATAGGGGCTACCAAATAGCCAATCACAGCACTTATTGGGCACCCCCAGGACATCTCATGCTTGTGTTGCCCCTCAACTCTGTTTACATTTGAATGTGACTCACGGGTAAAAAAAAAAAAAAACGTTGGGGACCCTGCTGTAGTCCATGCAGTTGGCTGGTCCTCGTTCCCTGTAAGCACAATAGCTGCATATCCTAGGCCAGAGGTGCCCAGTCTATACTCATGTGGGATGCTCTTTGTGAAGCAATCACACATTGAGTGACATTTTCAAAAAGTGTAACTAAAATGCATTTTGAACTTTACCTATGTACAAAGCACCAAAACAGTGATCTATATGAATGTTTCTACTTGCCCATTGTCAGGGTGAAGCGCAGAGATCACCACCAGCATTGTGGTCATCATTGTGGTCACAAGAGGCAGTTGGCACAATTTTGCTGTTCCTACAACATTTGCAATCCATTCGACAAAAATACCATAACAGCACGCACATTTCATCACAAATCGGACGACTGTGCAGAAGTCTGCCTGATGTAATTGCTGGTGTTTGCCCTGTGACATCTGCACCTGAATTTTTAGGTACAAGTGTGCTGCACCTATTGACACTGGGTTTGAAGGGAACCCTGCACCTAGCAGGTGGTGGTAGCTCCAGGGTCCCCCCCCCATGTCAATAGGTGCGGCAACACTTGAGTCAGAATGGGAGTGGTTTTACATGCAACTGAATTTGGGGAAATTGTGGGGACTGCAACTGCAAGTCCTAAGGTGTTTTGTGACCTTGTATAGAAGTATCTCTTATAACCCTATATAACTGATTTGTTCCTAAGGGAGACGTACAAGGAGGGTGAATTGGGAGTAAGGAAGTAGACAGATGGTGGGCATACCACAAATGTAGAAGTGGAGAGAGCAGTTAGGATGGAGAGTAATCAGTTGGGTACAACAGAACAGGTATAATGAGTAATTCAAAAAGGAGACAAAAGAATCCAAAAAGAAGCAGTGACCACACAAGCGGATGCAACTATAACTGGAGAAAAAGTTGTCAAGTGGGCTCTCCCAACTCTGGTCACTACACAGTTGCTCACACACATATATACAGTCTAATTCTGTGGTCTCATAATTAATAGGGCAAACATCCAGTCTCTAGAATTGTGACTTCATATCATTCTTGATCAAGACCATAGCATATTGATGTTCACAATGATCATGCTATTGTCCTATAAATGAACCAGTGATTATATAAATTGTTAAAGAAAAATCACTTAATCTCTTGGTTTAATTATAAAGTACTGTACAAGTTAATCTCCATTCAGGATGTTAATGGATAACAATCTCAATGAATGTCAAGTTTTGCATTAATTTAAAAGTCTATTATGTATAGGTTGGAGTCTGTTGTTTGTATTTAAGCTTTTTGTGGGGTTTTTTGGCAGAAGAAAATTACATTTTAAGGGGCATATTTATAAAACAGTTTGAAACTAAAATGTTCTGAAAGCTTGCTATGATTATATTAGTTAGCCAATAAAGGTATCAGCTTTATACCACTTTTATTTTTTATTTCAAAAGGGATTCCCTATAACATTAAAAAACCAAGTGAGTTCTGGAAACTTGCTCAGTTTTTTCTGCTCTCGATTACTCAAGCTTGCTAGAGACCATGTAGAGAGCGTTTGTTTTTTTTGTTTTTTCCATGAGTAAGTTTTTCACAAGAATTAACCAGAGACCAGTAAATTTAATAAAGATGCCCCTATGTATGAGAAAAAGAGTCTAAAGGGGAACTATCGCGAAAATGAAAATGTAATAGAAGATTCGTCATACTGAAATAATAAACTTTTTAAATACAATCAATCAAAAATTCTGCATTGTTTCTGAAATAATCAAGTTTATCTTCACTATCCCTCTCTCATCATTGTTTCTCTTCATTCTGTCTTCATTCAGCAGTTGGGTGTCAGATGAATGATCCAATATATCTTATAGGGGGGCTCTTTTTGCCTAGAACATGTATTAGAGCTCACTCTATTAAAATCACCAGACATCATGTCTCTCTACATGTGCAAAAGGCAGTTATTTTCTTAGATTTTATTTGTACTGGAATCAGCTAATACATCTGCTAGCAAAGGAGCCCCCCTATAAGATACATTTTTAATTGATTGTATTTAGTTTCTTATTTCAGTATAACGGAGCTTATATAAAATTTTAATTTTTGCTATAGTTCCCCTTTAAGATAGGATATGTTCATTCCTAATTTGTATTTTGACCCACTGCTGCCAGTTCCGTTCCCAAACACAAACGTGTACTATAGCTAGGCCGACATTTCACACATGCAGGAAGAGGTTTTGTCTCAGAGAGAGTTGACTGGATGTTACTTGGCAGATCAACCACATTGAGAGATCAGGCCCCTAATCCTGTTTTAGATAACATCATGTCTGGGGGGCTAGAATGTTTTTGTGTTCATGTGTGTTTGGGAGGGAAGAGGAGATTGTTAGGCTGTATTTGTTTGTAAAGCCACTTGCTCTGCGTATAATACTTGCACTAACTTCTATTGATGGAGTTCTACAAGACCTTCCAAGGTCCTTTCCCAAAGTGTCTTTGAAGCCAGGAACCCGTTGAAAGGCATAAAGGAATAGAGAGGGGATTAGTGTTTTCAGCAGCTGTGAGTTTCAGTGGGAGGTTGATGAACTCCTAAATCTTTGTTTAAATAAAGGAAGAAAAGAGAAGCCCATCTCTGCTGGAGTTAGACACACACAGTGGCAGCGAACTTAACGCAAAAAGAAACAAAATCTGCAGGAAACGCCTTGCTCTGTGCCAACGGCTTCCTTTACTCAATTTGGTAAAAGGCAGGACGGCCCTTAAAAAATGAAAAATTATAATTGGATGGATTAGCGCGTGTTCCAATGAGACCCAATTAAGAGGTCATTCAAATACAAATTCAGTTCAAAATGAAATGCATGGACATGCTTTAAATGAGACACAGCTGCTGATGTATGCCCTGTATATAATAAAACATTTTTCTTGCAGGCTACTAAACTATGTGCACATAATATTCTCTTGTATCATCATTTAAAAATACAGGCGACTATGCAACATAGCTTCAGCTGAAACAAGCCAGATTCACTATAAATAAAGGCAACCTTGTAATCTTAATCCTTAGGGTAGGACTACACGGACGATTTTGGAGCGATCCGATTCGCTGCGCAAAAACGCAGGCGTCAAATCGGATGCGACAGAAATAAGGTAAGTGAATGCATTGTTGGATGAAGTCGCGGCGTTGATCCGACGCGTCACGACTGACGGATACATCCGATTTGACACCTGCGTTTTTGCGCAGCGCGTCGGATCACTCCAAAATCGTCCGTGTAGACCTAACCTTAGACCATGTCCAGGTTGAAGACTTTCTTGTGACAAAACACTAATCTATGCCCTTATCTTATCCCGTTTAGACTATTGCAATCTCCTCTTAACTGGTCTTCCTGACTCCCATCTCTCTCCCCTCCAATCAATCTTAAACTCTGCTACCAGGATCCTTCTGCGCTCTCCTAAAAGGGAACCTGCTCAACCCCAGTGTGGCTGTCTGTTAAGCAAAGGATAGCATATAAAACCCTTCTACTAACATTCAAAGCCCTTCACTCCTCTGCTCCTCATTACATTTCCTCTCTTGTCTAACTATACGTTCCTGGTCGTCTTCTCCGCTCTTCTCAGAGCCCCTTCTCTTCACACCATCCACATCCACTGCCACCTCTCGTCTCAAACCCTTCTATCTTGCTGCTCCTTACCTCTGGAATTCCATCCATGAATTCCTCCATCAGGAATCCTCTTCAAGAAAAAACTAAGAGTCTACCTTTTGGACCACTAGAACATTATCCTAGTCCTGTCCCTACTGACTATGCCTTACCTTGTGCACTTTTTTATCTCCAATGTGTACCTGTATTTTAGCCTCCCACCCACTTAGACTGTAAGCTCTCCTTCCCACAATGTCTCCTACCACATAGCACTTAAGCTCTTTATCCTATGATTCTGTATATATTTATTATGTGATTTGTCTCCCCCAAGTATACTTTTATATATATTGTACTTTTATGCACTGTACAGCGCTGCGGATCCTACATCGCTTTACAAATAAAGTTATATATATATATATATATATATATATATATATATATATATACATTTTAAAGGGGTGGTTCATCTTTAAGTTAACTTTTAGTGTGTTATACAATGACTAATTCTAAGCAGCTTTTCAATTGGCCTTCAGTTTTATAGTTTTTTAACTATTTTCCCTCTTCTTCTGACTCTTTCCAGCTTTCAAAAGGGGGTCACTGACCTCATCTAAAAAAAACAAATGTTTTGAAAGGCTACAAATGTATTGTTATTACTCATCTCTCTATTCAGGCCTTTCCTATTCATATTCTAGTCTCTTATTCAGAGAGAAAGGGGCAGAGGCTGCACTTGTTGGCTGCCTCCTGTAGGCAACTTTAGGCTTGCAATATTTGCCACCAAGCCTATGATTAAGTGTCCTAGTGACACGAAATGCGTCAGGCGAGAGATGATTATATAATTAAGCTTCAACTTTTAATTTACTACTTTTCTGGTCTGATCAATACGTGAGTTTGCCAGTGTGCCCGGCACCAACATTTCTGTGCTTTGTATACGAATTGTCCACTCCCCTGAGCTGAGGGCCTGGGGCACCTGGGCCACGTCTTTACTTGGGTGAGTGATTCTACTACATTTGCCTTATGCTTGAAAATTCACTAATTCAAAATATTTGCCACTAAAACACACATGAACAATAATTTTACATTAGGACCCATACCGATATTAATTAATCATTTCTCTACCTAGACACACTGATAGTTTCTTATGTGTAGTGCTAAAATTCTATTATTTGCTAAATTTGTGTCCAGCGTTGCTTTTTGCATTGGCTGTACAGAGGAGAGGTTTTGGCTAGTCTGGTCCATTCCCAGAGAGTTTTCCCTTCAGTCAGACTGATTTTCAGAGAGTTGCACTGTTATTTGTTTCCCAAGCACAAACATAAAGAATAAAATCTATTTATAACAATTCACAGCAAGCTTTTACTGGCCGAACACCCCAGGAAGCAGAGTCGTTTTCAGATTCTGCCAGCAGGTGTCACTGTAGTGAATGAAACCAGCAGAGGCTTCCAGGCAACAATAGCCAGACTGACATGTTGCTATGCTTTTGTATGAATTGAATTAAAAGCTGCCTGCTGGTCATGATAGGAAAACACCCATTGAATGAGCAGGAGCCTGAAAAGAAAGAATGTATAAGCATTGATATAGGTGTTGTTTACCCCTCCCTGCGCTTTGTGCTCTGCCAGCCATATTCTTCTTGCACTTGTATTCGATGTCTGAAAAAGAATGAATGGCTTTGGTAATGAAGAGATGTCTGACAGGCATGAACACACACACAACTGAATGATATGAAGTGAATGGGATTCATCGCTTTACATAAAGGCACAGCCAACTCTTAGCATATTGAGTCTGGAGACTCTCTGTCATGAACAATGGATTCCCTTCTGCCTATTGCTTATAGTGGAGCAATGTGAATGGCCAGATGAGGCATATTCAGGTAGACTGCAAGTACCATTCTACTTTATAGTTTCATTTTATTTCTTCACAAATGCATCATAACTGAAAAATGCCTGCAAATCACTATGGAATATGACTGAGCACTAAACCTCTGTTTTTGTTTAGATAATTATACACTTGTCCTCCTTATTTTACCAAGACTATGGTGCCAGCCCCACGGCAAGCCTACAGGGTCTAGTTGGTTTATATAAGTAGGTTTTTAACTGGACCTTTAAAGGAGAACTAAACGCTAAAAATCAATAAGGCTAAAAATGTCATATATTATATACTGCACATATTGTACCAACCTAACCAAGTTTCAGCTTGTCAATAGCAGTAATGATCCAGGACTTCAAACTTGTCACAGGGGGTCAGCATCTTGGAAATTCTCCGTATTAATTATTACTCAGCTTTATATTTTGACATTTATCTTCTATATATACTGTATATTGTGCATCAGTCCCTAAGCTCAGTAACTGAGAGCAGCACAGAGCATGTGCAGTGAATGAGCAGAAAAGAAGATGGGGAGCTACTGGGGCATCTTTGGAGACATAGATCTTTACTGTCTCCTTGGATCTCCGCCTGTCCTATTGCCCTAAAGACCTCTATATACAGAAATGTTCCACGTATATATTACATGTGATTATTTATACTTCCATAAATTCAGGGTGTCTTTCTTCAGGTTATGAGAAAACATAGGAAGTTGTACTTCATATATAAAGTTTAATTTTCAGTCCCGTTTGACTGGCCATGCCCCAATCACCACAACTTTTGGACTGTTCATGAAGGCCATGCTCCTTCTGGGAATATATTTACTATAGGATCCCTGTGTTAGGTACAGTAATAAGGACCTTGCGAAGAAACAGATGGAGCAAAGACATATCTTAAGACAATATTTAAAGGGCAATTTTAGCATGATAGTTTCCCCTTGAAATGGGTGTTTTTGGTGTCCTTCCCCTTTCAAGATGTAACTAATAATGTATTAATGTTACCAGAGTGCCTTTTGCTAGTTCAATTACACATATATCTGACTGTTACAGCGGTCGGTACTGCATTCTGCACTGTACAGCTTGTCTGCTTAAAACCCCATTGAAGATACAGATGCTCACTGTGATGGAATTAGGCCGTAGATGACATACTTGGCTTCTAAAAAAATCAGGCAATTAATCCTGATTCAGAGGCAAAACCTAAATATATTTCTGAAATCATATGAAAAAGCCTTTTATGTTTAGACTTTGCTTTTTGCCAGGTTGCCCTTTATGAACGGTATCATAATTATGATTTAAAAGGATTATGGCAATAAAATTGGCCTAAAAGTAAGGGCCATTCAGTATAGATGCACATTTCTTGGTAGCTATCATCTGTAAGAAGACTCTGTTTGGAGTAAACCTGTGTCTTTATGTCTCTAAAATTCGTCTACAAGCCAGGAATTTTTCAAAATTAAGCACCTGTTTTAAGGCCTCTGGGAACAACATCCAAGGACTGGGGAGCAACATGTTTCTCACAAGCCACTGGGCTTGGGGATCACTGTCAGACAATGTTATAACTGAACAGCTTTATTAACATGGCCCACCCATAAAGGGCCCTGGGGATCAATGGCCCAGTGAAATTGGAGTTTCTGTGACCTGCAATGCAGGGGTGACCCAGACCCTGAAGTTACATTCTTGGTGGCACTGCCATACCTCCCAACTGTCCCGTTTTGAGCGGGACAGTCCCAGGTTTGTTACTGAAATGTCCCATCTTTCTCTTTGATCTCCTGCACTGAACAGCCAGAAAAAGATACAAATTTTTGAACTTTTCGCAGCGAGCCCAGAATAGATACTTAAATGCTTTTGTAACAATCTGAGATAAGCAGGTCTTTTGGGAGAATTTAGACTCACAGCTTAAAGGGCAATTCACCCTTATTAGCAAAACTGTAATAACACAAAAAATCCACAGAAATGTGTTCAAACTTTTATAACCTGCTAAATGTTGTAAAATCGACATGGTAATTAGGGGGGGTGGCCACAAAAAATGGGTGTGGTCAAAAAAAAAATTTGTTGCGCAGGGCAAGGCAAATCTTTTTGTCCCTCTTTCTGTTTCCAAAATGTTTAGTTAAAAAATTGTGAGTTGGACTTTCTTCTGCTTACTGAGGAGGGAGAAGAATATGGGAGATTGTAGATGGCAGAAATATCTCAAGTGATCTACCGGTAGTTCCCCATAGGAGTGAACTACACGGGGGGCTATATTTTTATGTTTACATGCATAGATTGTAACCAATACAATAACCAACCAGTAACCAATACCAAAAAGGGGGAAAGTACTATAGCACATACAGGCAATAAGGGTACACATGATTTTTTTCTAAACTACTGCTACCCCAACCCGAGTGTAGGTTCTATTAGCATCTTTGGTTGGGGAAAATTTTACTGCAACCATAAGCTGTTCTAACTGATGCTCTGGCACTGTATGTACCACGGAAACAATGCTGCACTCAGCTCTCCTCCAAACAAGACTTCACAAAGAGAGTTACAAAAACTGTACAAGGCATTGTGGAAAATGAAGCCTTGGCTGGAGAACAGCTGACTGCAGCAACATTGTTTTCAGTGTGGTACGGGCAGGGCCGCAATCAGGGGGGGAGAGGGGGGACAAGTGTCCCGGGCCCGGGGTTGAAGAGGGGCCCGGCAGTGCTGCACTTTTCGAAGAGCCGGGCCCCCCTTGACCGCTCCGCAGCCGTGCCTCTGCTTGGGAAGTCCCGAACAGCTGAATGCGGAAGTGCCGAACATATGAAGTCCTAAGCGATGGAAAGACCCGAAGTCACGAAAGGAGCCGATACTGAAGTCCTGAAGAGGCGAAAAGAAACAAAGTCACAAAAGGAGCAGACACTGAAGTCCTGAAGCGCCGAAAAGACCCGAAGTCACGAAAACAGCTATAATTGAAGTCCTGAAGCCACGAGTTCAATTCTACTGACACCAATGTGGGGTTTTTGTTTTTTAATCCCCTGGCCACCAATGTTTTATTTTAATAATCTATAGGCCCCTGCCACCAATTTTTTTTTTAAAAAAAAATTTTTGGGCCCCCAATTTTTTTTATCTTGTAAGTGGGGCCCTGGTGCCAATGTTTTTTTTAAAAAATTACTTTTGGGGCCCCAATTTGTTTTAATTTGTAAAGGGGGCCCTGGCGCAAAGGTTTTTTTAAAAAATAATTTTTGGGCCCCAATTTTTTTTAACTTGTAAGGGGGACCCTGGTGCAAATGGGTTTTTTTTCAATTTTTTTTTTTCAATTTTTTAAATTGTAAGGGGGGGGGCCTGACACCAATGCTTTTTTTAAAAAAAAACTTTTATGGGGGGCCCTGGTGCCAATGTTTTTTTATTTATTACCTTATAAGGGGGCCCTGACCATCAATATGTGTGGGGGGGTTACTTTTTTAGCGCTGATGTCTATGTGGTCTTTTAATTGTGATGTGGAGTGGGCGGGATCAGGGGTGGGGCTTGGGTGCCAGGGTGGGCGGGGCCTGTGGGCGGGGCCCAGGGGGACCCAGAAATTTCATTGTATGGGGCACCGTGATTTCTAATGGCGGCCCTGGGTACAGGTAGCAGTGCAGGGAATACTGAAGGATATGCATACTATTTCAATAACAATTTGATCTACAAAAATGCATTATGCTAAATTTTATATTTGGGCTAATCCCATGCATTCTGCATTAATAGGTTTTATCACAATGTTACCAAGGGCTGCACGTTAATTACTAATGACTGAGCAGGTAAAAAAAATACATAAAATGGTATTTTGGACCTTGCCACATTTTAGAAGGGAGTCTGCTGTAATCAAGAAATACAGTAGAGCCTTCCCATAAATACAGCCAGGGCCAGACTGGACTGGTAGAAAACCGGGGGGGAAACGGTAGGCCGCAGTTTTTGTGCAAATTGACACTATTTTGAAAAAAAAAATTACTTCCGGTTCTGAACTGAGCATAAGTGCATCTATTGACGCAGGGGAATTCAGGAGCTTAAAGATGGTGGTAGCTTCAGGGTTCCCATAGCTGCCTGCACCAAAAGAATGCAACAAACTTGAATCTGAACAATAGTACACAGACGCCATTTTAACGCCAACAGCAGAAATAACTACAACCGGACAGCAAACATTTTCAGCACAAATCAGCACAATTCATATTGTGTCTGGTGCACCACCACCTTGGCACCTGCAATTATGGTGGAATTATAAGTAAAAACATGGCAACTTGCACCTGAAATTGTACTTTGCATGCTGCACATACTGTAAATGAGCCCTTGTGTCTTTTTGTTGCTTTGCCAGCTCTGTTTTTCTCTGTAATAATAAAACAGTACCTTGTACCTGATCCAAACTAAGATATAATTAATGCTTATTGTAAGCAAAACCAGCCTATTGGGGTTATTAAGGGGGTTATTTATAAAAGTCTGAACGCCAAAAACAAGTAATACAAATAGAAAAGGATTAGCCCTGCACTGCTTCTAGCCAGTACAAGCAGTGCAGGGAATACTGAAGGACATGCATACTATTTCAATAACAATTTGATCTACAGATAGATAAAAAATGCATTATGCTTAATTTTATATTTGGGCTAATCCCATGCATTCTGCATTAATAGGTTTTATCACAATGTTACCAAGGGCTGCACGTTAATTACTGATGACTGAGCAGGTAAAAAAAATACATAAAATGGTATTTTAGACATTGCCACATGGGATGAGCCTTTAGAAGGGAGTCTGCTGTAATCAAGAAATACAGTAGAGCCTTCCCATAAATACAGCCAGGGCCAGACTGGACTGGTAGAAAACCGGGGGTAAAAAGGTAGGCCTCAGCCCTCATTTGCCCCACAGACCAAAACCCAGCTGAAACCATGGGTACTTCCCCCAACCACCCCTCTTGCTGCCACAATGGAAAATAATAATAGTACACTTGCTTATATCTCCTGGGGACTTACTTCTTTCTCCACTCATGACTTAAGGGTAAGGGCACAACTGGCGATTCTGGGAGATTTAGTCGCCTGACGACTAATCACTTCTTCTTTGGTGCGACTAATCTCCCTGAACGGGTTCCCCCTGTCTTGTGCCGGCTATAATAAAAATTCGCCCGAAGTTGCCTCACGAGGAAACTTCAGACGACTTCGGAATATGAAGTGCCGCGTGTGCCATGCCGCAGGTCACTTTTTATTATAGCCTGGCGCAAGAAAGGAGGAAGCTGTTTGAGGAGATTAGTCGCCCGAAACAAGAAGCAATTAGTTGCCAGGCGACTAAATCTCTCCGAATCGCCACGTGTGCCCTTACCCTAAAGGGCTTGTGCACCTTTCAGTTAATTTTTAGTATGATCTAGAGAGTGATAATCCGAGAGTCTTTGCACTTGGTTTTCATTTTGTTTTATTTGTGGTTTTTGAGTTATTTAGCTTTTTATTCAGCAGCTCTCCGGTTTGCATTTCCAGCAATCTGATTGCTAAGGTCCAGTTTGCCCTAGCAACCATGCATTGATTTGCAGAAGAGACTGGAATATGAATAGGAGAGGCCTGATTAGAAATATGAGTAATAAAAAGTAGCAATAGCAATACATTTGTAGCATATAGAGCATTTGTTTTTTTTGTAGCATATAGAGCATTTGTTTTTTTAGGTGGGGTCAGTGACCCCCAATTGGAAGCTGGAAAGAGTCAGAAGAAGAAGGAAAATAATATACCTTGTAGTGGTCAGTTACAGGGCACTTACATTATGCTCTCTGTTGTTCTCTTTGGGACTTCCAAAACCAGATTTCAATGCAAAATGATAAACCTACTTTATTAGCAAGATATCCCAATATTTACATTTTCAGATATCAGACAATCTTTAAAGACGTAAACTTAATTTTAAAGAAGCACTTCTTTCATTCTTTACCAACACTCTTAAAAATGACATTCAAAGATATTGCCTATTTTTCCCATTTTAATGAAGCTTTAATTAGCCAAGCAACTACTCCATGCAGACACCTGAAACATGATGACATTTTCTAGCATAATTCTCCTATCCAAATATTCACGTTTCCTGTAAAATGCCCAGTAGGTAAAACCCGATATCTAAAAAGATTTACTTATTTATTTAACACACATAGATAATGTTAATGTTTATATTCATAACCTGTGCAATAAATTAAAATGTAAAAGTGCTTGCCTTTCTATGTACACATTAAATAGATACTACCCAACATTTTTCTGCTTATAGAAGGATTAATCGTTAATGACTAAACATATTTATTAATTATGAAATATCATATAGAAAAAAAACCTCACAAAGACTATGAGAATGGTAATAAATGAAATAGTTTTAGCTGATTGGGCACAGCAGTATAATATAGAGGTCTTTAACCAAAGCATTGGTTACATGAACTTTGCCGCAGTTGTTGTGCAAATTGACACTATTTTGAAAAAAAAATTACTTCCGGTTCTGAATTGAGCATAAGTGCATCTATTGACGCAGGGGAATGCAGGAGCTTAAAGATAGTGGTAGCTTCAGGGTTCCCATAGCTGTCTGCACCAAAAGAATGCAACAAACTTGAATCTGAACAATAGTACACAGGCGCCATTTTAACGCCAACAGCAGAAATAACTACAGCTGGACAGCAAACATTTTCAGCACAAGTCAGCACAATTCATATTGTGTCTGGTGCACCACCACCTTGGCGCCTGCAATTATGGTGGAATTATAAGTAAAAACATGGCAACTTGCACCTGAAATTGTACTTTGCATGCTGCACATAAATGAGCCCTTGTGTCTTTTTGTTGCTTTGCCAGCTCTGTTTTCTCTGTAACAACAAAACAGTACTTTGTACCTGATCCAAACTAAGATATAATTAATGCTTATTGGAAGCAAAACCAGCCTATTGGGTTTATTAAGGGGGTTATTTATTATTGTCTGAATGCCAAAAACAAGTAATACAAATAAAAAAGGATTTATTAAAGCCCAATGCTGCAAAAAGTCAGAATCCAAAAATACGGCATCTCAGACCTCCCGAGGTTGTATATAAGTCAATGGGAGAGGTCCCTATCCTATTTGGAAGTTTCTGTGATTTGCGCTGCAATTTGCCCAAAAATCGGCAAAAATCCAAAAAATGTGGGCTTTTCGGGAAAACATTCGGAAAAAACAATGTATGACTTGAATTTCCACTCAATTTTTTTATGTTTTTCCCAGATCCGATTAAATTGTGATTTTTTTATTAATAAATAAGGTCCAATTGTGGATTCTAGTTTGGTCTGGCTTTTTAGATAAAAATAATCAGAAAAATTCTGACTTAGATAAATAAGGCCCTTAATGTTTAAACTTAAGGTATGAAGATCCAAATTATGGAAAGATCCCTTATCTGGAAAACCCCAGATCCTGAGCATTCTGTATAACAGGTCCCATGGTGACTTTTAATGTTTGGTTAGTCACTGGACAATTTGTATTTGTATTCCTCCTAATTTATTAGATTGATGGAATGTATGTGTAATAATGTATATCTAATAACATCTAATAACTAATTGAAAGCATTTTGGGTTTTTTCAGGGGCAAATCCATTGACCAAACTAGTGTCATCTTGGCATGGCTCAGTCAAAGATGACAAGCAGTCTGGCCATAGATGTTGAGATTTTTAAAAGATCAGATCCTGATCGTGAGACCACGATCTTCTCAGAACGATCGTACGAATTTACCTTTAACTAAAAAGACCAATTTGTCAGGAAAACAAAGGGGAGCTGCCTGCTTGGCCCTGCAAACATAGATAGATTGCACTGGGACCAACAAAGATTTTTTGACCTGCCCGATCAATTTCCTGACAGATGTCGGCCGAAAAATCGTAAGATGTATGATCGTTCGAATCCCACTAACCGCACAATAATTTCGAAGGATTGGTCGGGTTTCCCTAAAATCGGTCGTTCGGCAAGAAGAATCGTCGCGTCTATGGGGAGCATTAGATCTTGTTTAGAGTAGTTGTGGAAAAACAAGTGTTTATAGCAGAATTTTGAGTAGACCATTAACTCTTTTAGAGCCACAATGGGCTCTTTGATCTATGCCACTAAACACTGGCTTGGCACATTTGGAACAGAAAGTAGAAACTAAGGTGCCAACATTAAAGTCTTTTTGTACTACAACACTTCAATTAACCAAAAAGCAAAAACCTATGGCAGATCTTTTTTTTGTGTGTGAAACCTTGTAACTGTTGCCTATGCAAGTGCTTCAGTATATGTATTGGTTGTACCCTACATTGCTATGTTAGCTTCTTTTTAAACAATACTCTAGTTTGTTTGCTAAGCCAAAATCTTAGAGACCAATTTAGATAAATTTATCTGGAAAGGACATTTAGCAGCCCAGTATGCAAGTGGTTCTTACAAAATGGCATTGAAAATACTTATAGAGATCATTGTACAAGCACGTTATAAACCCAAGCTATTGAAACCCCATTGTCATAGGACGCTTTCGCTAAACTCCTACTCTAAGATAAGATTTTCTTTCTTTCACTGGCTGGTTTGTTGCAGTCCCACAGTCCATGGATGTATGCTATGTTTTCAAACAAAAAGTTCATGCTCAAAATAGTCTAAAGTTTCTTCTTAAGCTTGGATTCCTTCTTGCGGGAAATGCCTCCTCCGCTCCGCTCACGTTTTTCTTTTTTGACACAAAAGTATTTGGTGACGTTTTTCCTGCACTGCTCGCATTTGACTGCACAGCACCAATGAAATTTGCAGTTGCAGCTAGACACCATATCTGCTCTTCGTTCCTCAACAGCTAAACCACAGTCACCACAAAGACGTCTGCAGCTTCTTTTCTCCCACTTGCTGAGTGCTTTGCCCCTTTTAAGACATTCTCTGCCCTCTGTACCCAGAAGTCCCAAAGTTTTGTTCTCCAGGCAGTAGTCTGGGGAATCTTCAAGATGTACTAATTCTTTTTTTGAAATGGATCTGAAAGTTTCAGCAATGGCTCCTCTACTGGCGGCACTGTTGCTTGCTCCATGGAAGAGATCCACTTTAAGGGCTTTATGATATTTCTCTTTCAAATAATTTGCCACCTCCCTGAATTCTGGCAGCTGAAGCCAACAGGTCTGCGTGGTACAACTTCCGGATACACCATGACATTTGCAGGTCCGTTTCATGGTACTCTTTACTGACTGAATGTGAATGAGAAATAAATGGATAAATATTATAGATTTGCTGGACCTCAAATCTGCCACATCCAAGCCTAAGAGTTAAAGAGGACCTGTCACCCAGACATAAAAAGCTGTATAATCAAAGTCAAATTAAACATGAACCCCCATTTTTTTAAATTAAAACATCCATACCAGGCAATTACTTTCACTTTCCATTCAGTACTTCCTAGATGTCACTGCCCCCCATATTCACCCTACCTCCTTGCTGTCTATAATATATGTGTAGCCGGTGCATTAGCTTAGGCATCAGATCCCCTGTTCTTGACAATTTTAGGATGATGCAAAGCTTTTCATATTGTATCAATAAGAAAATCAATCTACCTGCAATGTACAACTTTTCTATTATTGAATAAAAAAAGGGATCTGACTTTCACCCCAGTCTTTACACTTGATAAAAAATGCTCAAGGGACACGCTGTATGTAGTACATCTTAGAGTGGTCCTGATAGGTTTCCCTGTCTCCTGTCTCCTGTTCTGTTCTGCCTTCCCTGTGCTCCCTGTGTGTGACATACTCTGCTTGTGTGTGCCTTGCTCTGCTTCGTATTTGTTCTGGGGCTTTGTTAGCATTTGAAAATTGGTGTTAGGGGCCCCTAAGGTGTTTAATCATGTGCCTGGGGGTGCTGTGTTATCCACAGGGGAAGATGAGGCATATGAATTGATGGGTATGTTTTATAACTTAACTTTTTTCACATATGAGTGATAAGTGATATCCCTGCACTGAGTGCCCAGCGACAAAGTCTCCATTGGGCGACTAATCTCCCCGAACTGCCTCGTTTCCTTGGGAGGCAAGGCAAGGCGACTAATCTCCCAAAATAGCAGCGTGTGTCTCTGCCGTTAGTGTGGACATGGTCTTGTGGTAACATGGGTGTGGTTTAAAAACAGAGAATGGTCAACACTGGCTTCCCTTATTGGCCATCCACCATGTAGACCAGAAAAATCCCAGCCCTCTGTACCACAGAAGTTGGACGGAATTGTCAAAGACATAGTTTAAACCGTGGGCCCAGTTTACAAAGCATCATTTAACATTTTCTTCTATGCTAGAACTATTTGTTCCAGTGTGGAAAAGGGTTGGCCAGAATATTAATCACACCTTGTGATTATCAACAGGGACTACAGATAGGTAGAGCTATTAGAGCTCAGTTCTGCCACAGAGAACAGAATATCTCAAAGCAGTCCAACACATTTTGACAATAATGCCAAAAATAGCATTATACCTTTCTTCCTGCTTCATTGTTATGTAGATTCATAGCAGCCCTGGCGTCTTGTCCTGTTTCCAGTGCATCTACAAACTCTTTGGAAATAGTCTCTCCAAAACCCACATTGTCACTACATCCACCCCAGAGCCATCCTTGTCCTCCTGTAAATAAGAAAAATGATGAACGAATTAAATCAGGAAGAATTGATTTAAAGACATTTATGTTTTCCTAGATTTCATCTTTAAGTAATAATAGGGGAACCATGTTTAAAAGATATTCACTTTATATCGCTGTGGTGTTTTACAAAACAATAAACCATGGCCATAAACAATGAGCCTGGCTACTCGTCCAAATATATTGCTCTTTGTGAAGCGTGAGGGAGTTCATAGCTACAAGTAGAGCTCAGACTGAAAATATATTTACACATGTGCAGTCCACCACAACTCTTTCCTGCAGGTACAGATATTTGTTGGAACCAGTTCAGGCCAAAATATTCTAAGTGCACCATTCTTTCAAGTGAAAATTGTAGGCAACATTTTTCTGTATTAATTGGTAAAATCAATAAAGTATGAATAAATCATACTTCTTACCAAGTTGTCCATTCCTGGAATCATCACAGCCACAATTGTCAAAGTCTCCAAGGCTGCAGTTCCTTGTTAGGGTGTACATGACTCCAGCAGAGCTGATTGCATGGACGAAAGCAGTTTCCCGGTTTGCTGTAATAAACAAAAAGAAATCGTTCTTCAGCAAATTCCCTTATCTGAAGCTGTGTCAGATAATTGACATTTAAAAAAAAACATGATAATGGAAGTTGATACAGTAGTTTCCCTCTGGCAGGAGCACAATAACACACAAAGCTGACCCCAGCAGCTACTGGGTAGGGCCTATAGTATAGAGAGCCTTGTGCTAAACAGGTATTTACAGAATGTTTCAGAGACCCTAAAAAAAATTTCTAAATAACTGAACCAATATTTGTGCATAATTGCTACATTTTGCACTGTCCAATATCAATCAAAATGACATGAATCAGCACAGGCCAGTCCCTGTTGAAAGCAGGGGCATTTTTGAGGCAAGAGCTGCCTGATGATGCTCCTGCAATGCGCCCCCCCCTTGTCCGCATACATTTCCTGCGCGGGGGTCCACATCTCTTGTGTGGAAAGTGCAATTGCCCTCTCTCACACTAGAAAAGCCAAATTTCTGGTTTAAAAAATGTACCAGGAGCGGCTTTTTGTCTGCTCGGCACTGCTGCCTGAGTCTACTTTTTCAACTTGCCTCATTGGTGACCCTGATTGAAAGGAAACCAGTTAGTCGGATAAGTGCAACATAACCACTGGTCAAATATCACAAATTTTCTTCTTAAAGAAGAAGGAAAGCTACAGAGACACTATATTTATTCTGTAGAATGCTTTACCATACCCGAATAAACAGCTCTAGATGCTCTCTCTGTTTGTTTAGCATAGCAGCTGACATATTAGCTTGATGTTACATCACTTCCTGCCTGAGTCTGCTCACTCATAGCTCTGGGCTAGGGAGGGGGTGAAAAAAGCAAACTGAGCATGCTCAAGCCCTGCCCTGGAGGTTTAAGCTGAAAACAGGAAGTCTGATACAGAAGTCCATGTGTACACAATAGAAGGAAAGAAATGCTGCATTTCTTTTGACAGAGGACTCAAATCAGCATTACTTTGAGGGTTTACTGATGCAGTATAGACCTTTCTGTTAAAGCTTACTTAGTTTTAACCTTTCCTTCACCTTTAAGGGCAAGTTTGGGAACTATGATTGTGAAATGTGAGAAGACTAGGAGAGTTCTCCAGAAGAGCCTGCACCAGATTTGAATCCTCATCAAACAAATATGTCCATTTAACTTGGTGGCATAGTGTATACTTTGCAGTTGCTGTTAAAAAACAATTTCAGAGCCAATGAAACACAGAACACAGATTTGCACCAGTGTTAATAATTCAATGCTCCATCTTTAAATAACAGAGTTTTCATTTTCATAGGACCACTGTCATCATTGGAGTTTGTAGACAATGAGATATACGACAATAAGGCACAAAAAAGTGAATCCAGAAAATATGCCACAAGATAGAAATATACGGAAAGTAGGAAAGCATCTTACTAAAGTGCTAACAATTGGTATATGCAGTATGTGAAATGTGGACAATGGGTGATTCCACTGAAGAGCCCAAATTCAGCAGAAAGCCCCCCTCCATATAAAGATATGATGTTTTCAATATCTGTCTCATTGTTATGGTATCCTATGTAAATAGCTGATAAATACACATAAGCAATGCAATAGCTAGGCACAGTGCTAGATGCTAAAACAGGCCCGGTATCACACCCACTAAACGCTTGCACCAGTTGCTTCTACTTTGTAACATGGTGCCACAACGATGTATCTAACATTTACTTTGGCCAGCCAATTAGTACAGGGCTCCCATTGCATGTTTCACATCTAGTCACTTCCTGGATAAAAATGGATTGTGTAATAAACATTCTAAAATTATATCAAACGTTTTTTTAACCCCATAAGTGACTATTTACATATTTGCTTTGTAGGGAACTTCATAATCTTCTTATTAGGTATGCACAAATCCACTATTTTGGTTTTCAGCCAAACCCCGAATCCTTTGTGAAAGATTGGGCCGAATACCAAATTAAAGCTGAACCCTATTTTGCATATGCAAATCAGGGTTGGGAAGGTAAAAAGAGATGCATGCTTAAATTTTTTTTTACTAGCTTGCTTTGTGACAATCACGTGATTTTACGGATTCGGTTCGGTCATGCACAAGGATTCGCCCAAATCCAAATCCTGCTGAAAAAGGCAAAATACCAAACCGAATCCGGGATTCGTGTATCCCTACTTCTTATGGTCATCGAAGGAAATACACTGTATATATGTGTCGTAGTTACTTATATTCTTTCATGTAGGATTTCAGTACGCATTAAATTGTTGGGGACTAGAGGATTACAAGAGGATTCGAACAAATAAAGACGTTATCACTAATAGGCCATCGTATGCCTGTTTGTCTGCATAAAAAACATTGATAATACAATCTAATATGTTTTAGTTAAAAAAGAGGGTTCTGGGATTTAAACAACAAAACCTGCAGACAGCACAATCTGGATTTGCTTTTACCATTGCTATATTTCAGAAACACTCAGGTTTATTAACCAAAAAGTCTTTGGAAAGTTGTAATGTTGCTCAGTATATGCTCAGTATAAGCGATATGTTGGTGTATTGTTATTACGATGTTCTAAAAATCTAGCTACCATTATACAAAAAGATCAGCCAGATAAAACCATTGTTGATGCAAAGGTTCTCAAAGTTGAATCCTCTTGTTGAGGAGATATATCTGAAATTGTGAAGTGCAGGATCAGACTTTGGGAATGTGGTCCTACGAAAAGGAAAACTCTAACCTGGAGAAATGAATCCTGAAGAAAGGGAGGTTGCAGATTGCACAGTGTGACCCTGTGGAAATGGGATCTGGAGACGGGATAAGAAGGTCTTGTTCAAATGGGATTCCAGTCTAGAGAAGAGGATCCGATTGAAATTAATGCTCCAGACTGGGGAAGTAGGTCCAGTGTCATAGAGACCGCTGCCTGCAGGAGATGCTCCTGTAGAATGGATGTTCAAATCTGGAAAAGAGCATACTTGGCAAGTTGAGGCTTTAACCTCAAAAATAGGAAAAGGGTAGGCTTGGACTATATTTGGATTTACTTGTAACTTTAAAGTAGTGTCTAAACTGTGGAATCCTCACAACCAAAATCTAGTTACAGATATAGAAAGTCCACTTTATAGGACTGTTCATGCTTTTTTTTCATACTTAAGTAGGTAGGTACAATTTTTAAATGGGAAATGACAACGATGCTTTCAAAGCATGTACCATTACAGGTATTGGAAATGTTCATCTTTGTTCTTGACCAGTAGAGCACAATTGTGTTTGACCTAATTGTTAGGCCGATTCTAAATGATCATTACTATGTATTACTATACTATCACCAATCGAAAACACATATGATCAATTCTTTGTGGGTTGATTGAATTGTAACAATGTTACTGGAAACTGCATCATTCTTGCATGAAAATAGATGTAATGACTGTTGATACTGATCAAATTTACAACAAAATACAAATTTAACAAAAATGGGATTTGACATCCCAAACCAGTGGTTATTTTGCTGGGTAGGGATAGAGAACCCTTAAGACAACAATACATGTATATATATATATATATATATATATATATATATATATATATATATATATATATATATATATATATATATATATATATATATATATACACTAATCAATAAATGTCAAACAGATTGATTTCATATCTTGGGCAAATCAAATCACAAGGATTCCTGCAAAATTCCCAGTTTGAGTTTTTCACAGGCGAATCAGAGCACAGGAAACTGAAGATACTGGCAGCTGAGCTCCCTGACTAAGGTAAGTGCAGTTTTCTTCTATTTTTTTAACTTGTAGGGGCCCTGGCCAAATATATATATGTTTTTAATAACTTGTAGGGGCCCTGACCAAATGTTTTTTTTAATAACTTGTAGGGGCCCTCGCTAAATTTTTTTTTTAATAACTTGTAGGGGCCCTGACCAAATGTTTTTTTTAATAACTTGTAGGGGTTCCTCGCTAAATTTTTTTTTTTTTTAATAACTTGTAGGGGCCCTGACCAAATGTTTTTTTAATAACTTGTAGGGGCTCTGACCAAATGGTTTTTTTTTATGACTTGTAGGGGCCCTGGCCAAATGTGTTTTTTGAATAACTTGTAGGGGCCATGGCCGAATGTTTTTTTTAATAACTTGTAGGGGCCCTGGCCAAATGTTTTTTTTAATAACTTGTAGGGGCCCTGACCAAATGTTTTTTTAATAACTTGTAGGGGCCCTGGCTAAATGTGTTTTTTTTTTAATGACTTGTAGGGGCCCTGGCCAAATGTGTTTTTTTAATAACTTGTAGGGGCCCTGGCCACCAATGTTTTTTCTTAAACTTGTAGGGGGTGCTTGGCCACCAATTTTTTCCTTTAATTTGTAGGAGGCCCTGACCATCAAAACTTGTAAGGGGGCCCTGGGCACCAAAGTTCTTTTTTTAACTTTTAGGGGGGCACTTAATGTTTTATCGCTTGTGTCTTGTGTGGCCTTAATACTGATGGGTAAGGGAGGGGTGGCGAGGGGCAGGGCCGGAACTAGGGGTAGGCAGAAGAGGCACCTGCCTAGGGCGCAAAGATGTGGGGGCACTGGGCAGATACCTATTCAAACAGTTTTCTACCTACCCGCTAGTCCAGGCAGCTTGCTCCCCTGCTGTTCTCGCCCCCTCCTCTCTGCTTTCTAGCACTTCCCCCTCCATCCATCACTCCCTCCCGTGCCATTCCCCTTCGTTACTTGCCTTGTCTTTGTGGCTCGGGCGCACTCTTGCATGCGCACAGTTGCGAGCGCACGCCTGCGCGCACAGTTCCGTGCGCACTCACGGGCGGGGGTATCCTGCAGGGTGCCTAGGGCACCCTGTCAGCATGGCCCAGCCCTGGCGAGGGGGTTCCAGAAAATTTTGCTGTGCGGGGCCCCGTGATTTCTGATAGCAGACCTGATAGCATGTATTTAATAATGTAAAAGGTTTTCTAATGGTGTCGAGTTTGTGGACTGCCCGAGTGTGTAGCTGCAGTGCTCCAATGAGTAAACATTGGTAAATGGTTGTTCTTCAGAAAATAAACAGTTGGGGGGTTGGATCCAATTTTCACAGAAGCCTATATCACTTATTTCCAAAGGGGAGAGGTTGCAAAGTGCAAAGCAACATATTTTCTATTCACTTTGCCACTCTCTAGCACCCGTAGTGTAATGCTAGAATGAAACAATAAGTGCACTACTTTGTCAGTGAGGCAGAAGGCACAGGGAGTGGCAGGACCAACCTTGGGCTTCGCACTCCATTAGATGTGCCCCTGCTGTTGTGTGCCCCATGCCCTTATATATGGCAGATATGGGAGAATCCTGACAGTTTTGAACTGTTCTTCATTTAATATAATTTGTCTACACAATCATGGATGGCCATCATATAATGTTTCATTGGTTCATTGTTAACCAGGGCCAGATTTCAGCAGCGGGTGCCCCTTGGTCGCACAGTCCTATCACCGGGTACGCATGCTCCCCGCGGCCCACACTGTGGCGAGAGCAAGCGCACTGGAGCACTGGGAAGCTGCGCGTCCCCATTGCCCCATAGCAAGCGGCTGGGCCGTATGCCGCCCTTACTAACTTGCTGCCCTAGGCATGGGCCTTTGTGGCATCACCTCTGTTGGTAACAGAGGTAACCAACCAGGATTTCATTGTAAGCTACTGACTTTGGTTGGTCTGTGCACAACCAGATTCAGTCTAACATCATCCATATCCTCTGTAGCTGGCAAAGAACTAGCATTACTGGGAAAATATCGGCTGTTGTGTATCATCCAGCCCATACCGCTTTTTGGGGTTACAACCATTTACCCCTTCATGAAGTTAAATTGACAGTGAGCCTGCTCAGGTTTTCCTTTTGGTAAATATTCTTGAGAAAGTGTTTGCAAAGGCTGCATTTTTGTGTATGTTTTTGTGTAAGTTCCTAATGTGACATTGCTGCCCAATGTGTGTGTATGACCATAAAAATAAGCTAGGTTGAGGCAGAATAACATATGTAGTGTTCTGGACACACTAGATACAATCTAGAAACACTAACATTGTAAAATCAGTACACCAACAAACTGTGTTTCTTACCACTTCGTAGCCCACTATGACTGGAGAGCTGCAGGGTTCTTTCAGGACAGTTCCACCTATCCCAGGCAAACTGATATTTGCACTCCTCAATACCACTCTGTGCTCCAGCAGCCACACTGCTTGAGTAGATAAGGTAGGCCTGGAATAAAGTAATGTTATTTACTTTTACTAAAGGTTGATGCAACATTAAAAGTACAAAGTACATTGTAAAGTACAAATGTAGATCTAGTTAACTTTTATAATAACACTTGTGGCCATATTCATAGATGTGAAACAGTCAACGCTACACTTTCTACTGTATTCTCTCAATTCTTGTTTTATACTTAAGTAACTTAAATCAGTAAAAACGATTCTTCACAGTGAGGGCAGAGAGGCTATAAAATGGCCTTCTGAGTGATGGCAGATTATATCAATGCCTTTAACAGGGGCTTGATTTAATTTTTGGACAAGCCCAATATCCAGGGCTATAGTCATTTCAATTAGTTTTATACAATATATGTTTTTATAATTATATTTATACATATACAACACTCATTCAGGCCACTTTTATAATGTGCAAACCAGTGTGATGTCTTTTCCACTTTCTGATCACCATTCCCAACATGGTTATTATGGCACATTTTTGGATATGCCCTTCTGTTTGAACTCCAACTACTTTATGTGAAATGATGTATCCTCTCTGCTGCTAATTCCTTTTATGATTCCTCCTTCAACTTCCTCTCCATTCCAACTTTCTCTCTAAGCTGTAGACATCCATGTTGCTAGTTCCAGAACTCCAGCTCTGTCAATTTTGGGGCAGTTTCATATATACTGTGATATGCAAAATGGCGCAGATGGGAAGACATACATGGCATGGCATACATGGGGACTGTAGAAAAAAATATGAAGTCCCCAAACTAATTCCACTTTGTGGCCACACCTACAAATACCATGTCCATTTTATAAAAACAAAGCCTTTTCCATGGCAGCAGTAGAAGCACAAAGTGCACCAGAAGACAGGCACTGTGGCCCCAACAAGTTCATGACATATTAGGCCAAAGCATTCAACCACCACGACACACTGAGGCACCTGCATTTTATGACAGTAAGAGTACTGGAGAGATGGCCAATGAGCACTCTATTAACTCCAGATTTTCCAGTAAGATCACTACAGAAATGGCCATTAAGAACTCCATTAACCCAAGATTTGCCAGTAAGATCACTAAATCAGTGAGATCAGTCCCAGTCAGCTTCCATAACCACACACCCACACACCGGCAGTCCTGTTAATTAAAATTATTTTGCAGCCAGATGAGATGACTTGAAAGTAGTAGATTTAGCCTTGGTCTTACAGCCTGGCTGCCTTCTCTCCATCTCTCCCACCCAGTGCCAGCTGCACAGTCCCAAAGACCCTTATTTTGCAGCCAGATTAAAATTGAGAATTAAGATTTTTTTTTTTGCTCATCTCATCTGTAGCAATACTAGCAACTTGTCAGGCAGGCAGCCTTGAGGGAAATAGTGGCCCTGTGGCACTGGAAAGGCCTGCAGGCAGAGCAGACAGCAGAATGGAGCAGCTAGATAGCCAGTTTGGGCATGAGTGATCCTCATGCTTCTTATCAGGACTTTTATTTGTTCAACCTCCCCATCTTGACATCACAGGATGCTGCGCCAATGCATGTGCAAGTCAACAAGGGGAACTGGGTAGTGAGATGTGGACGAGTAACGGTGTGATTCAAGGCCTGGCCCCTAAAACTATGTGGACCCTAGGCAAGTGCTTAGGGTACATAGTGGGTAATCCAGCCCTGGAGGGAGCTTTAAATAAGTTAAAACATAGATTTTAGTATTGCATGAGGGTAGACTGCAAGTGTAAGGAAGGAGGAAATCTGATTGGAGGAAGGGTGCACTACAATATTACCTAAATTAAGCCTGCTGCTACCTGCAGATACAGCTCACTCTCCCCATTACAATTAGTGATGGGCGAATATGACCAGTTTCATTTCGCCGAAAATTATGAAATGGCAAAATGCATCGAAGTCTACGGGTGACAAAATGTTTTTTGATGCATGACAAATTTTTGACGCACAACTAATTTTTTCACCCATTAGAGTCTAAGGGCATCATTTTGCGGCAAAATTTGGCAAAAAATTTTGCTCATCACTACTCACAAGAAGTGCCTGTACAGCTGCACAGTGATTGGGTAGGCTGTAGATAGATTCCTTCTAGCCTATCTAATCCATGTTAAACTCAGAATAAGTCAGAATTTAAACTCAAAACATCAGTATCTGCAGACAGCAGGGATAGTATAAGTCCTGGTATAGCTGCACAGCATTTGGATAGGTTGCAGGGTGAATCCTTCTAGCCTATCCAATCTGTGTTTGGCTGTACTCAGAGACAGAAACAAGCAACAACTGCAGAAAGCAATATTAACAAAATAGAGGCAGACGTTTGGAAACTACTAGGGGGAACAAGTGCCCCCCCCCCTGCCCATTAAGATATATTATTTAAAGCTAAGTCCAAGTCTAACTCTGGCATTGCTAAATTGCTTTGCTTATCTAGTCAATTGTTAAATCTAGCAAGAATACTTTTTTTTCAATAAAAGCTTTTTTATATTGAAACCATAATAGCACACATGCATCTCTTCCCCGTATTAAGCCAACCTAAACTAGCGCTTTAAAAGGATGCTTCTTACCTTGGGGCCAGTCATGAGAAAATTGTTCACTGACCTGCAAGAGACAGACAAAAACCATCAAAGATGGGGAAAAATGTTGCTTCACTGCTCAGGACATTCTTGACATTTCACTCCTGTCAACTGATTATTTTAATAAGTATTTTCATATATGAAAAAATACTATGAAATGTAGAACATCATACTTTGTTTTAAACTTACTCAGAGTACTCTTCTGAGCACTTTTGCAATGTATATTCATTTCTCACCTGTCTTTGCACTTTCTGTATATTCCATTAACCCTATGGTTGCTGACTTTCAGAAAGTTCTTAAGCTAAATTGCTATTGGAAGTCTGTAAATGTTAATATTTCCAAACCCACTAAAACTGTATGTAAAAGTGCTTAAAAAAAGGACTAAGGGGATCACTCTACGTAAGATTATATAAATTTATTTTGGAGAGTTTAGATCCCCTTTAACAAACAGACAAGAGGAATCAGTCATCCAGCTACATTAGTAATATTAACGTTATTTCATACAATTTTAAATGTAGAAATTCACACACAAGAGGGAAAGGCATGTTGTTTGGGTCAGTAAGTTTATGTATATATCAGAACCTATATTAGTGGTGTCACCTGTGGCCTTTGATCACAGCTAACAAACCATGCTCAATTATGAATTACTTGTTATTTTAAGTTCCTAAGAGTTTGGCACCTTGATAAGGATATAGGAATGATGAGACAGTCAACCATAAGTCATAGGCAAAAGGCTGTGTCTATATTCTACAGCCAACAGTATTAAACATGAAGATCACTATTACCCATAACAAGTGTGTTAGTTTCACTTCTGAAGAATATAACTTTCTTGCCTTTCTTTTCTAACTTGAAAGTGTAACTTGACCATAGGAGCCATTAGTCTTTGTTTACTGTACAAATTATAGCTTAATATTGATTCCAGTTGCAACTCAGTCTTCAGAATAAGGAACTTCTCACTGGTAAACCTTTAAAAGTTTCCATGATTCTCAAGTCACTAAAGCTCCTGAGTAAAAGGTAAGTGCAACAAAGTATTTCTCTTTTAGGCTCCCTCTCTTTGGGGCTCCCATACATTTTTTCAAAGCTACAACTTTTTATAGTTTTGGAAAAAAAACACTCTATTCTATGGCATAGGGAGACATGATTGCATCATGAGCTAAGTGTCTCTTGGTGACATGAAATGCGTCAGGCTTTTTCTTTTTTATATTTATAATGAAAAATAAATCAAAATTCTTTTAAACTATAATTGATGTCTCCAGGTTTCTACTACTGATTCTGATTTGGTGATAAACTCCCTTTGCTGACGGTCTTGGGTATGTGTGTATCCAGACCTACCATTGCCAGCAGTAAGCTTACACTTATGTCCACTTCACTGATCACCTAGTTATTTGTGTCATTCTATAACATATCCAATGCCCACATTCACTTGTAAAATGTATGTTATTTATTTAAACACCCCAAACCCAAATAGGCCAAACTTGAAAACTGCAAAACCCCTTTTTGGTGAGTATAAGGTTGCTTACAAATACATTTAAAAGTTAAGGTTTAATAAACGTATGCCACTGAAGAAGGACAGGCAAATAACAGTATATTAACAAGATACAGTGCCTTGCAAAGGTCTTCACCCTCTTGGCATTTTTCATGTTTTGTTGCCTCACAACCTGGAATTAAAATGGATTGTTTGAGAGTTTGCACCATTTAATTTACAGAACATGCTTACAACTTTGAAGATGTTTTTTTTTTTATTGTGAAGCAAACAACAAATAGGACAAAATAACGGAAATCTTCAGCGTGCATAACTGTTCACCCCCCCTTAAAGTCAGCACTTTGTAGAGCCACCTTTTGCGGCAATTACAGCTACAAGTCGCTTTGGATAAGTCTCAAGGCAAAACTGCTCCAGCTCCTTCATGTTGGATGGTTTTTGCTTGTGAACAGCAATCTTCAAGTCTGACCACAGATTCTCAATTGGATTGAGGTCTGGACTTTGACTAGGCCATTCCAACACATTTAAATGTTTCCCCTTAAACCACTCGAGTGTTGCTTTAGCAGTATGCTTAGGGTCATTGTCCTGCTGGAAGGTTGAACCTCCATCCCAGTCTCAAATTTCAGGCAGAATATCCCTGTATTTAGCATCATCCATCTTTCCCTCGACTCGGACCAGTTTCCCAGTCCCTGCTGCTGAAAAGCATCCCCACAGCATGATGCTGCCACCACCATGTTTCACTGTGGCCATGGTGTTCTTGGGGTGATGGGATGTGTTGGGTTTGCGCCAGACATAGCATTTTCCTTGGTGGCCGAAAAGTTAAATTTTAGTCTCATCTGACCAGAGCACCTTCCACCATACATTTGGGGAGTCCACATGCCTTTTGGCAAACTCAAAATGTGCCTTCATATTTTTAACTTTAAGTAATGGCTTTTTTCTGGCCACTCTTCCATAAAGCCCAGCTCTATGGAGTGTACAGCTTATTGTGGTCCTATGGACAAATACTCCAGTTACTGCTGTGGAACTCTGCAACTCCTTCAGGGTCACCTATGGTTTCTGTGCTGCCTCTCTGATTAATGCCCTCCTTGCCCGGTCTGTGAATTTTGGTGGGCGGCCCTCTCTTGGCAGTTTTGTTGTTGTACCATTGTTGTGGTCCCATATAAGAAAAGGTGTGTTTATACTGACAGATCATGTGACACTTAGATTGTACACAGGTGGACTTCATTTCACTAATTATGTAACTTTTGAAGCTAATTGGTTGCACCAAGATTCTTTAGGGGCTTCATGGCAAAGGGGGTGAATACATATGCACATGCCAATTTATTTATTTTTAATTCTTTTTTACATATATTTTTCTCATTTCACTTCACAACTTAGACTGTTTTGTACAGCTCCATCACATAAAATAAGATTGAGAAACATTTAAATTACAGGTTGGAATGTAACAAAATAGGTAAAAAGCCAAGGGGGGGTGAATACTTTTGCAAGGCAGTGTAAATGTACAGGAGGATATCTGAATATAATCGACTTCCTCTTAATTATCTTCCCAAGCAAAATCTGCATGGAAATTAGTTGACATAATTGCTTTCCTAGAGTTGATCGTTTTTTCCCAAGGAAAACCACTTTGCGCGTTTTACACGTTACTAGGTAACCATTTCCATGGAGCCATTACAGAAAGCTGGTGTTGGCAGAAGGAGGAACGTGCACTAGGGACTTGCATAATTGTACATGATTTACTTTCTGGTTCCATTGAAAGGCAATTTACAGAGCGCTTTATGCGACCACTTCAAACCAAATATATTTGGTGTGGGAAAAGGCAGACACAGATTTGGTTAAATAAAGCATTTGGCTGGGGACATCTAACAAGATACTAAAGGGATTTATTTGAAGAGGTAATCTGTGATAGCATAGGACAAAAGGGGATAAAGAGCATGTGTAAAAACAGTGCGGCTGGTGACGAGTTAACATTAGCATAATCCTATTAAATTTATACACAGGCACACCTGGGACACTAGAAATCTTTATGGTGGGCTTTAGTGTTAATACCAGTACTTTCTAATCTGTAACTGAACTATGTTAAAGTATAAAATAGCTTTGATGAGGCTAAAGACCTTTGCTCCACATTAATAAATATATCAATTATATGAATCAAACTCTTTAGTTGGCCTTGATTGCAAGATTGTAGTGTAGACAACAGCTGACCCGAGGGCTCAGATGACAATGTAAAGAATGAACATTGCTATGTATATATAATCATGTTTAGAAATAAAAAGCAGTACTAGGTTGGACTTTACTGCCACTTCATAAACCAACTTTAAACTTTAACAATACTTAATTCACAAAGTTAAAATGAGGAAAAACAACTGTTACTTTTCAATTTACTAGGGTTACATGTACTATTTGGTGAATTGTGCCAAAACTGGTTCTATGTTTGTTGTCAGGCTTATTTGATTGGGTACCACTGATAACTGTAACATGATAACCATTAATCCATGATTTTTTGTGTAATCCTAATAGCCAACTATCCCTAATTGCCAGGGAAGCTTCCTCGTGTTGACTCTTTGACCCTGGAAATGGCTGCACAGAAGAATTTCAATGATCTTATGATCCAAGTGTCTGCTTTTATTCTATGAGCTAGACTTACTGAAAACAGGGGTCAAAACACAACAGAGTTGTTGTAACAAACGTCCTTACGCTGCTGAGATGAGGTTTGTGCTACCAGATTATATCATTGCTGATTGGATGCATGTATGTATTTTGTTTATATAGTGCTACTTATGTATACAGCACAGTAGCAAAATAATGAATTAATAGAACAAACAGGGGTCATTACAAAAACAAATACAAATAAATACAAAGTACAGTTATAATAAAGAGCTAAGTATCAAAGACAAGAGAAAGGAATCCATGCCCCATACAGGTTACACTCTTAAGTCGATTTTTTGGTTTAAAGTATAAATCCCAATTCAAAGATCACTGTTATGAGAATTAGCCTTAAACCGATGACAGTTGTAGTATATGTTGCCCCTTTTTGGTGTAAATGTTGAGGAAATAATGTTTATAAGTGCTTATGTGTGTGTTTTAAGAATATTATCTGGAAGGTTTTAAAAGAAAAAGCAGCTTCAAGTGTACACATATTACTAACATCATATTGCTTTCCATAGTTTTATAATGTCAACAAGCTTTTAATAAAAAGTGGAATGTATAGCATTAAGTTCCTTAAAGCTACTGGTGGAGAAGGGCTCAAAAATGCACCTGCTGTCATTGATTTCAGTGAAAACACTGTTGGCACAGGAGATTTTTAGCTTAGCAATGACCAGTAGATTGTTTTGAGGCCAGGAGGTTCCCATAAAGTTTCCAATCAACACGAGCCAGTAGGACACGGTGTTTCTCCTTCACCAACTAGCTGAGGAAGCATTGCATGTGCCATTAGCTTAAATGTGCCTAACTGCAAGAAGTGGTATAGAATATTTTGTTCATTCTAAATGATCTGACCTCCACAACCAAATCTTCAGGACCCCTTAACCTTCTGGAATATTTCATATTTAGTACACAAATATTGAAACTGCAAATTAGTATCTGAACTCATTACGAATCAGTCATACAGTATGAATATTTTGTAGTAGATATTAGTTTGGCGTAATTTTGCCAGTGTGCAATTTGCAGTTAATTCATTTTAACCCAGACTAAGATATACATGGGGAATACAGAAATCCATACCTATATATACCAGAATTTTAAATACAGAAAATCTGTAATACCCATAAGTGGTAATGACATCATTGATCCTACTGTTTGCCAGAGGAAGTAAAATAACTTCCCCTGGAAAACAGACAGGAATGAAAACACCCAGGAGTGCATGCAGCTTAGTAATTACTAATTAGTAATTACAATTTTTAAAAAAAGATTTCCTTTATCTCTGTAATATAAAACCAGTACTGTGTACTTGATCCAAAATGAGATATAATTAAAGGACCAGTAACGTCAATTTTTTTTAATTCATTCAATTCGTTAGTATACAAAAAAAAACACAAAGACAGATGAAACTTTGAAATCACTAAATCTTTATTAAGAAATAACTTACCGAAACTCCGCTTGCGCTCTTCTTCAGAAAAAGTGACAGAGCGACGATCCATCATGATCCATCTTGATTTCTCCTCCCTGTCTATCTCCTATAAGGAAGGCAGGGAGGAGAAATCAAGCACCGCACGATGGATCACTTTTTCTGAAGAGGTAAGTTATTTCTTATTTGTCTTTGTGTTTTTTTTTTTCATTGTATACTAACGAATTTTTTTTAAAAAAATTGATGTTACTGGTCCTTTAATCCTTATTGGAAGCAAAACAATCCTATTGGGTTTAATTCATGATTACATGATTTATTGAAGGTGCAGAGACCCAAATTACAGAAAGACACCTTATTCAGAAAACCCCAGGTCCCGAACATTCTGGATAACAGGTCCCATACCTTTGGCAAATTCTGAATAATCTTAATAAAAGAACAGATACATAGGCGTACTTAATTGATGCTCCCTGTGGTGTGTCCAAGGCATCATGATACCCAATTCATTATAACATAAAGCTGCTGCATGTTCAAGGTATACTGGGATTACTGTTGTGGCAAGCAGTTCTTTCCATGCCATTTTTGAAAAATATATTTTAAAAAGTACTTTCACAGTAAGATTAGCAGGATATTTGCTTTAGAGTCACTTCCAATTGGAGCTTTCCTTCCAAAGAAAGATAAATTCTCTGTCTCCATCTATTCCCAATCTCCATGTGTCTTTTGTTTCATCTCCTTTCTCATTAACACAATTCCTACAAGGCAATCCAAGACTGTGCAAACACATTAGCACAGTTTGTGATCAAAAATCCCTTTCTTATCATAAGTGGTTAAAAAAAAACACACGCACACTTGTGTCAATGGTTAGTCCCCTACTGTGTGATATCCTGTTCTCTGCTGTCCAATTAAATATTTAACTGCATGTTGTAAGAATCAATGCATAGCATTTTATTTATAATATCTGAAACAGTGAAGGTGATTTAACTCTTACTAAAAAGATAACCACTACATGCTTTTGGGACGTGATGACGCCTTTATCTGTCATAGGAGGGGACCTTAGGCTACCGTCAAAGGGATGACTTTTAAGTAGTATTTAATTGCTTTGGGGAATTAGCTGTTATTGTAATCAATAGCCCCCTATGGGGCCATTCACATGAGTAAATGTAAGGCCCTTCCTCATTAAAACAGCTGCCTTTAAGTCTCCAGGTACAGTCACTGGCTCTTAGGAAGATACAGGCAGTTCAAACAAGTACAAGAAAGAGCAAATTACATTGGTGAAGGAAAAACATTGTTCATAAAGCACAACAAAAATGTGTATTACAATAAAAAAAAAGTCTAATAATGTAAGTAAATAAAGATTTTATGGCCCAAGACAAATTCATATACAGTACATCAGTGATGTATGTAAAAAAAATATTGCTGCAATTTAAATTCAACCATTTCTCCAAATGGGTCCCTAAAGTCTAAGTTTCCAAGCCTAGGTCAGACTAGCATAGTGGTGCATATTATATTGAACTTTACCCCTGAAAAAAAAGTCTTCTGCCAAATCAGAAAGTGATACAGTATATGATTTATAGCTGCCTTACCACTATTCATATCTTTGTTTAGGAAATGTGGGTTTCAGGAGCTCATACTTTAAGTTTTATAGAAAGTGCAGACTCAAGACATTATTCTACAAAAACATGTTCAACACATCATCTGAACTTGTTAGTGGTTCTCATCATCATTGCTGCAGGTGTAAGATAGCAATGCTTTGCATGCTGTGTTTTGCAAACCTTTTAAATCATTATTTGAAGCACTGACTGTCCTCCATGGTTGTCCTGTAGACTATAACTTTATATTTCAAATAAATGAAATGAGCTATAAGAGTTCTGCTTATGTGAATGTGCTCTACAGCAAAGGCTAGATTGTTCTAGGATCATACTTTACATTGGCTATGCATGCCCAAATACGCTCTTTTCACTAATATAAATAACCCTGTGTTGCTGGTTCTTCTTGAAACTATGCTAAAGTTTAACCATGCAACTAGGTGATGTTCAGAAGCGGAGTGCCACCCATTCCATATAGAGAGAGAGAGAGAGAGAGAGAGAGAGAGAGAGAGAGAGAGAGATGCAAAAAAAGTTTACCCTAGAATGTTTAAGGTTTCTATTGGAACATATAGGGCTATATAACCTCTGAACTCTGGTTCATTTCGATACCATTTTCATTTTCTAAAGCATATAAGTCAGGTCAAGCTGAAAACATTTTTATCTTTTTCTTGAGTTTGGATATTTTGCTTATGTATGCAGACATAAAAAAGATTGCACACGAGAAGTCTCAAGGCTAGCTGTTAGATAAGGTGGAAGATGGTTCTATAAACAATATGTTGTGTTATGGTACAACCTTGGGCTTCAAGGTTACTTAGAATAAGAACTAACGAACTAAAAATTATTTTGGAAAAAAGTAATCACGCCTTTATGCTAATTGTTGTATGGCTAATATTTTCTATGCTGATATAATATTATAAAGATATATGTAACAGGCAGTTTGGTAGCGAATTCTCCCGAGCTACGGAATGCTTTTGTATTTTGCGCTTGAATAAACTTCCTTCTTTGATTGAAACTTTTAAATCGCATTGGATTGTATCATTGGAAAAGACACTCACACCGAGGTCCAGACCCAACAAAGGATATAGCCGTTATCAACTATTTGAACTGAAAGAGCAATCACATACCAGATGGCTCAACAATATTCCTTTTTAACAATGTTTACAGATAGCATGTAATTGTATTAATACTTTTCCACAAGATTTATGAGCCTTGGGTAATAATGAAGACTAAATATAGGTGAAAATAAATTGATGGATCCTCATCTCTGCTCCAACTCCTAGGATCATATCTAAGATATCTAATGGCCAATAACCAGTGAATCAATATTGGAGTAATTCTAAAGAGATTTTAAACACTAAAGGGAAGTTAAAAAATATCCATTTTATTCCCTATCATACAAATATACCAAATTGTAAATAAATACTAAAATATTTTTCTGACTGATCGGTATCTGTCTTTGACCATGGTATTTAAGATTCCAGATACTTTTAAGAAAACAAAAACTTAATTTTAGCACCAAGCAAATTAAAGGAAGATTAGCCTACTACCAATAAAATAGTGGGTTGTTCTATAAGTGTATATTTGTGTATATTTGGTACATAAAAATAAACTGGTCAAGGGCCATGGGAATTACTTTTAAAATAAAAAGCAGAATTGATTGTCAATCCAACAATATTTTGATTGTTTGTGGGTTAAAATATGCAGGAAAAAGCAAGAGAAGAAGTTTAGTAGGCTTGACAAAGGGCCTTGCATAGGTCTGAAATGTTGCCATGAGCTAATAAACAACCTACCCTGGTTCAACAGCATCAGTAGTGCCATTGATGTTTTGCTTCTGGATACTTTTTTGGGCCCTTGACAGTTTTTGGGCTATACACCTAGAAGCACCTGATACCAAACAGGTATATGCTGGAAGCAGCACTAGACTGTATCTACTAGACTACTACTGTACTGTATCTACATGCAATAGAATTTTTAATAGGGAAGTAGATTAAATCTTTTATTGTAAGTTATACTGTGCAAACAGTGTGTGGCACACACAAAGTTTTGGAGGCTCCCTCCTCCCTTCCTCAGGTGCAGAACTCTGCAACAGAGTAGCAGTCGAGTGTGAATACGTTTTTTTTATACATAGACACTTATTTATTTACAATCATGAAATTACAGAGTATAGCCCCTCCCCCCAGGTTGTCAACTTTCTTATAAGAACTATGCTTTTTGATAAATTCAGAAATGATGTACTGTACCTGTGGCTCTCCAGAGTGAACTTTGCTTATACCTTGTACTGTACCTGTAGTCTGGGCATGTACAAAATGAAATGATAATATGAGTTAAGATGGCCATAGAACCGATCGTTCAAATCCGCAAACAATCGGACTTCCCCATCTCCCGACCTGCCACTAACCTTCAGTTTAAATAAAGTAGTAAATGAACAGATCAGCCGATGTTCTGCCCCTGACAGCAATCACATGAAAGTTTATGTCCGACAAAGCTGGTGACAGTCTCCCACTGAAAATTGTCAGATCAGCAATACATGCAGAGATACCGTATATACTCGAGTATAAGCCGATCCGAGTATAAGCCGAGGTACCTAATTTTACCTACGAAAACTGGGAAAACTTATTGACTCTAGTATAAGCCTAGACACAACTACAGCCCTGTCTCCCAGCAGCGCACCTTCCGCCAAAGAGACTCCCCCAGCGATCGACCGGACTTCTTTGCAAAGTTGATGGTGACAGAGAATTGTGCAGAGAGTGCTGTGTGTCATAAAACCATCACTGATCTTTCGTATTACCAACAGATGGCACTATGTGATATTGCCATCACTGTTAATCCTTTATTCAACCAACAGATGGCGCTGTGTGATATTGCAGTTACTGTTATTCTTTAATATAACCAACAGATGGCGCTGTGTGATATTGCAGTCACTGTTATTCTTTGATACAACCAACAGAGGGTGCTGTGTGATATTGCAGTTACTGTTATTCTTTAATATAACCAACAGATGGCGCTGTGTGATATTGCAGTCACTGTTATTCTTTGATACAACCAACAGAGGGTGCTGTGTGATATTGCAGTCACTGTTATTCTTTGATATAACCAACAGATGGTGCTGTGTGATATTGCAGTCACTGTTATTCTTTGATACAACCAACAGATGGCGCTGTGTGATATTGCAGTCACTGTTATTCTTTGATATAACCAACAGAGGGTGCACTGTTATTCTTTCATAAAACCAACAGAGGGCATTGTGGGATATTGCAGTCTCTCCCCAAGTGTACTGTTGGTATAGGAATGATTAAAAGTGACTGCAATCTCGGCTACTGCCCGCTGACCCGAGTATAAGCCGAGGTAGACTTTTTCAGCACATTTTGGATGCTGAAAAACTCGGCTTATACTCGAGTATATACGGTAATATCGGCAGCCGACAGAAATCTTTTAACCTGACCGATCGATCAAACAACCGATCTCCATGGGGCGCAAAATGTCGGGATTCTCCCGACGTGGTCCGAAAATCGTACGAATCGCGGATTCGTACGATCGGATCTTTGCGTCTATGGCCAGCTTTAGATATATGTTTAGTTATTTCTAATGTCCTTAAATCACAAAGGTATTTTTACAACACCGTTGTAGACTCAATTCATGTAGTTGAGGTCTTGAATAGTGAATATATGATCCGGAATGTGAAGTCATGCTACTGACATTCCATACTGATAATACGTTCTTGGAATTTGTCATGTCAAAGGACATGTTATGTGACTGTCACCATTATTACTGGGTCACATCATTCTAAACCCTAGGAATTGGATTGCAAAAGATGATTCCGACAGATTAAGAACTGACTGCCTTTAATTTCATTGCCCACTACCCTTTGTTTAATTTGCATTATCACATGTTTCACATTATACACTTGAACATCTTGTTAGTGGATTAGATGTTAAAATTCCTTAATTTAAAGCAGCAAATAAAGCCTCATGGCTCAAACCCCTGTGAGTTCTGAATATTCAAATATTTGTGAACTTAAGTTGATTTGTTTTCCTATCTCTATCAAAGAGATTTTAATTTTTAAAAAGCAATAACTAATCAGTGTGTGTTGCTCTGTATTCTATATAAATACCAAAGAGTATATTTATACATGGGATATATTAATATAAACGTACACATTAGGGATATATATATATATATATATATATATATATATATATATACAGTATATATATATATATATATATATTAGATACAGGTATAGAATCTTTTATCTGGAATTCTTGAGACCTCAGGTTTCCAGATAAGGGATATTTCCGTAATCTGAATCACCATACCTCAAGTCTGATAATAATTTAATCATATATAATCATAATGTAATCATTTAAACAGTGAATAAACCCAGTAGGATTGTTTTGCCACTTATATGGACTTTTGTAGCTTGTGCAAGGTACGTACTATTTAATTATCATTGAAATGTATATGCTTAAAATGGTCTCTGTGGCAGTCAGCCTTCCTGTAATTTGGATCTTTTTGAATAACATGTTTCTGGATAATGGATTAATAATCTACATAACATAAATAATATATATTATACTCATACAGAATTTACACCTTACATTTAAATTCTTTAAGCTTATGCATATTGGGGAGGGGGGAGAATATATAGACAGATACAGTAGCAAGGAGTTGGGAAGATTCTTTTTTGAAAATTAAATCAAACAAGTAGGGATTTACTATTTGCATGTCTTCTGCATCTTTCATTTATTATAATGGGTCAAAAGAAATTATTAGGTAAACAGTACAAAGGAAAAATGAAATGCATGCAGAAATGTATAGTACAAAGTAAAACGAATGCATACAGAAGTGCATAGTACATTATACATGGAAAAATAGTATATTTAGAATTGTTAATAAGTTCTAATATTTATAATATATATAAGCAATACTGTTGCCAACGTAGAAAAATCGAATTATTTAATTTTACGTAAAATCCTAATATAAATGGTGCAAAGCCACAGAATTTTGCCTGGTAACATCCAGTAATTATTAACTGATTCTATTAAATATGATTTTTGCTATATGACAAAACCCTGCCAGATGCTTGATTGCCTTCGGGGCACTTATGCACAATTCTTCTGTGTCATGGTTTCTATAATTTAAGGGCATATTGTGCCATTATTTCTTAAATGCTATATGGAATGTCTGAATATATCTAGTGCTGTCATTAATGTAGATCTTTTATGCATAGACTTTGTTTTTGGTTTGGTTTGCATAGGCCCAGTTCAACATACAGTATAGTGATATAGGGGCATGTTTACTAACATTGGAGATAAATATAAATCTCTCCAGATATTTATCTCCAATGTTAGTAAACATGCGCCATAGATGCTAATCTGGTGTGTGAATTAGACAATAAATAACCTTAATTAGAATTAAGGTTAGAAACCAGTGCACCCAAAATGTTCTAGAAGTAGCACATTACCTGTATATATCTTGCAGTTTTCCTTGTTTGCATGTCTGTCCCTCTAATTTATAAAGTAATATATACAAACAAATGAGACTCCAAAAAACTCCCAAACCATCTATATGTTGCCTGGTCTTTCTACTGCCACTGAAGTTAATTTCAGTTCTGCAGTCTGTCAGATACTAGTTTATATTTTAATGTAAGAATGAAGCATTGTGCATGCCTAAGAATAAAATGTCAAACATTGTAAAGTATATTTCATAATAATATATAAAACACTAATAATATCAAAAGACTCAGAATATATGTTCACAATTAGCAAGTTACAAAAAATATTTAATCTGGACCAAAAAAAAAAAATACCATGTAGGCGTATTCAAAATGTATCTTTAAAAGACAAAATCAAATTGTATATCATTTGTCATAGCACAGATATAATTATTTTACATTGTTAGCCTCAAGTGTTCATTCATTAAAGCTGCACTGCTGCCAAACTGTCAGAGCCAGCCAGTCACATAGACTTTAATACTACAAAAGTATTTCTTCTAAAACCTAAATGTATGTGTAACTATGTACTGGCCAATTGATGCATGTAGCCATTCACATTATTCTAACACAGAATTCCCATTTATATTGTTAGCAAGATATACCATGCAGTTGAAGAATTGGTCTTAGGATACAGTTCAAGTATTTTATGTAGTTCTAATGCTGTGGGAACATTGTAAGAAAAGCCATGAGGATGCTCTTCCCCTTTAGAGTTTGCGATTAGTTTTAATTATAATACATATATATATATATACAGGTATGGGACCTGTTATCCAGAATGCTCGGGACCTGGTGTTTTCCAGATAATGGATCTTTCTGTAATTTGGGTCTTCATGCCTTAAGTCTACTATAAATAAATTAAACATTAAATAAACCCAATAGGCTGGTCTTGGTTCCAATAAGGGTTAATTATATCTTAGTTTGGCTCAAGTACAAGCTACAGTTTTATTATAACAGAGAAAAAGGAAATCATTTTTAAAAATTTGGATTATTTGGATAAAATGGAGTCTATGGGAGACAGCCATTCCGTAATTTAATTCGGGTTTCTGGATAAGGGATCCTATACCTTTTTATATTTCTTTATAGTTTTGCAATGTAGATTTTGCATAGGGTTGCTTGATTTTGATTATGTCACTATGGGATTTATAATAATATCCTATCTCACCCCACCAGACCCACAGGTACTTACCAAGAGTGGCAAAACGGAATTGCTGGCAGTATGATAAAGAGAAACCAAAAGGATCCAGTATAAAACATAATCCAAAACTGGAATACCTTGAGACGCTACAGACAAAATTTCTCCTTTGAAAGTGTTGAGTCTGGCCTGGTAAGAGATCCCAAGAGCCAAGGGGGTAGAGAAATGGAGCTGCAAACTTGCTAAGAAGAGATTATCTACTTAATTAAAGATTTTCCCTCTAAACCCTTTAGCCAATCAGGGCTCAAGTGACAGAGAGAGATTGAGTTGATCAAAAGAACACCCCAGGCTCCAATAAAACAAACACATCACAAAAAAAGAATTGGGAAAGGCACAGGAACAGAGTGTAGAGGGGAGGATGGAAAAGAAAAAGGAACAGATCATAAATGTAATCTGTATATCGGGGATGCAAATCTTTTAGGAGTCTTTATTCTTCCTTAAAGGCATACAGCTGGTAACATGCAATCTGGTCTTTCATAAAGTAAGAATATTTTCAAAGGGTGCCATTTTTAGGAATCTGCAACTTAAATCATTATTTCTAAAAAATACTCCAAGTAGTAAGAAGATGGCCTCAATGGGAGCAAGTAATCAATACTGATCAATTGTTTTTCTTATACACACATTCTGAAGATGCATTATCTGTTTAATAGATGCCAGTAAATCTAATCATAAATATTATTACTTTTTTACTGTGTATTAAAGGGCAATATTAAATTGAAAACAACCCAGAATTATAAATAGGGTATAATTAAGTTTTAGAGACAAGAGCTCATTTACATGTGCAGTAATTTTGGTCATGCGTTATGTTATTATAGTGTACCAATAATTGCACAGATGATCAGGTTATATCTTATGACCACTGTCAATGAACTTTTTCCACTTGGCTCCAGAGGTGATCCAGCTCCTCCCACCACTAAATACTCTTTTGCTATGCCATGGCTTTGATAAGGGTCAATCCAAATAAGAACAATATGGGTATCCATATTGACAAATTGCTTGGCTTGTTATCTGACCAACCACCCACATAAACATTGGGCCAGATGTTTTAAGCTTTATAAAAATATATAGACTTTCTGTATTGGGACATGGCAGGGCACTTGTATACTCTGCTTCATCCTCTCATGAGGGTCAGGAGTGTCTTGATGGGTAAAGCCTTGAAACATACGCACCTAGTGTCCCATAGAGGAACTGGATGTATTATTGTAGGGAGTGGGAAGTACAGGGACCTGTCATGTCCATGGCATGGGGCACAGATCAGTAACAGGCAGTTTACTATAATTAACAAGCCTAACATATATTATATCCAAGTAACTCTGGCTAGTAACTAGGTAAAGAGAACTGTGAGAAATCCTTACTATAGTGAACAAATGAGACAGCTCTTGAAGACAGTAAACATCACCCACCTATAGGTGAGACAGATTGATTATCCAGAATTGATCCAAAAGGACACCAGTAGTTTGTGTTTTACAATATTGATCAAATCTACATTAAAGGATTTGACTTACTGAGTGTCCAACATACACTGCACTGTCTTCGGTTTGTTTGGCTGGATGGTTGGTGCTGATTGTATGCTCTTCCTGATGGAAAGAAGTTAATGGCAGTATAATACGGTATTGGCTGTACTTTAAATTTGTGTCATTGATGATTTTAGAAAAATATTTTTTCTGTATTTGTTATTCCTATAATTACTGTTCTTTTTTGTACATTTTGCACAATTAGGGCAGAGGTTCCCTTTATAGGCTAACATTGGGTCAGGCCTTCTTAATTCATAGCAAGCGAAAATGTTGTAATTAAAGGGAAAATGTACCCATCGTTTTGACAGGAGCTCATTTAGTTGGCCTTATGCAGAAATGGTTCATAAACAATATGTAAACTTCCAAAAATAAATATAAATGTATTTTTGTACAGACATACCTGATTTAACATAACTGAAAGTAAACCATGATATTCTGTCTGTGTGTTTGCCAGTTTCATCCCCCAGACTGTATTGCGACCTTCTATTAACCATTAACCTAGTTCCATTGTGATGTGGCTTATTCTAGGACTTGAAATTCCTCTGCTTTTCACAGAATCTGTAAATTACCTACTATGTTAAGTACAGGGACTTCAAGTTCCAGAATTCATTACTTCACAAGGTGAGGGAGGGGTTATTCTCTCCTTCCCATTGCTTGGGACACCCCTAGGGCTACATTAGGGGAACCCAGAGACATGTTAAACATTAAAAACATTATTAGATTAATTTAATTTAATTACATTTATTGATTAAATAATGTCTGCTAATTTACTGGACAACAGTGTATTTTTTCAAGTATACAGTAAGTATGTTCTCCCCAGAGTAAAGGAAAAGTTCTTGCCCACAGAAGGAGTTAAATTGGGCAAAAATCAGATTACCAGCATGATATCTGACTGATTGGCCCATGGGCCGAATGGACAGAGAGCATGGGAGGGGCCATAAACAATATGGCCACCTTTCTATTGTTCCGATCATTCAGGCAGACAACCAAATGATTGGAACATCATGATGTGAAGAGGAGCTGCAGTTCTTCTTCAGTTCTTAATCCAGGGATCCACAACCTTTTTTCACCCATGAGCCACATTCAAATGTAAACAAATGTTGGAAAGCAACACAAGCATGAAAAAAGTTCCTTGGCAGTGCCAATTATGGGCTGTGATTGACTGTTGGTAGCCCCTGGATTGGCAGCCTACAGGAGGCTTTATTCTGCAGTTGACCTGGTTTTTATGTAACCAAAACTTGCACCCAAATAAAGAATTCAAAAATAAGCACCTGCTTTGAGGCAACTGGGAGCAACATCCAGGGCATCAATCAGAAATCACAGGCCCCTGTACAACAACATTTTCTGGGCCCCGCACGCAAGTTTGCCCCCAAGCCCCATCCCACACTACAGTTAAAAGGCCACACATACAAAAACAGTACCCTCCCCCCACAAGTTATAAAAATCCATTGGTGGCCAGCTCCCCTCCCAAGTAACAAAAAGCCTTTGGTGGCTAGGGCTCCCTATAAGTTAAAAAAAAAACATTGGTGACCAGAGCCCCCTTATAAGTAAAAAAAAAACATTGGAGGCCAGGGCCCCCCTATAAGTTAAGAAAAATTGATGGCCAGGGTTTAATAAGAAAAAAATTCTCCTCTTATTCGGCTCCATTTGGCAGTTTTTCCTTTTTTTTGGTTCCATTCTGCAGCTTTCAGCTACATTAGTCGGCTTTTGGCTCCATTCAGTAGCAGCTTTTGGCTCTATTCAACGGCTTTGGCTTTAGACTTCATTCGGCTCTGCTTCGCGATTCGAGGGGGGCCTGACTAACCCAAGAAATGAAGCACGGCTGGGCTCCTTTAAATCTTAACAATCACTGGGCCTGGTACAGCTGTACCCCCTGTGCCCCCCTGATGGCGGCCCTAGCAACATCCAAGGGGTTGGTGAGGAACATGTTGTTCATTTTACTCCCCCCTGCAAAAGACACTCTCTCTTAGGTTACTCTCCAAGTAGACTAAAGGGCTACATGGAGCTGGAGTCTGTCTCTTGAATCACTTTAGTGAAAAGAAAGGTTGCAATGCAGAGTGTGGGTGGATTAGCGCAATGTTGTCCTGTTGTAGGTTCTAGAGCAGTGCAATATTATTAGGCACATAAGATTCCACTGTTGACTTCTGGTGGAGTCACAAGCCTGAGGGTTTCCTTGTGAATGCTGAAGAATCTAAGAGAATGATAGACTGTGACTCTCTTCTGAAAATATATCTACACTTGAATGGTTGTCTCTCCTCTAGTTTTGTGTATAGTGGCAAAACATTTTGAATTTTGTGGATATATAGTGAATAAGGTACCCCTCTTGTAAGATATAGGGATATTATAAGTTACCAAGGAGTTCCGTGACCATATAAAAAGACCAGACGGAATGCCAAGTGTTTTTATACAGGTCATGGAACTCCAAGGTAACTTCTAATATCCTCATATTTTGCAACAGGGGGTACTTTATTTATTATACATAAGTTTCAGTAAGTCATGTGACAGAACTGACATCACTAAGCTCCAATTATAACCAATGACATCACTAAGCACTGTGTATAAGGATATAATTTACAGGATATTCATGACTCTTGTGTGTTATAAGGATATCATTTACAGGATATTCATGGCTCTTATGTATTATATACAAATATTTATATCCTGACCTTGAGGCTTGGGATGGATATGTCTCTTGCAAACTCCTGTAACAGATCAATACACATTACCAAACAATGCATGGATACAACTCTTCCACATCACAGTAGTGCAGTTGCACTATTCAATCAGTTTGGCAGTTGGCACTACATAAAAACACGTTCCTGGCAAGGCATGTACTAATACTGGCACACAAACATTCTGTAGGTCCCTGCATCTATCCTAATTTTTGCTGCATCTTCTAAAACAGCAGACTGAGTTTTAAGTAGGCTGGAGTGTTTATGGATTTATTGGTACAATTCCACTATTGGAACCTCTGGTAGATACAGTATCTAATAATCTTCCACTCCATATAATTCTATAATATATATTATAATTCTATAATATTTATTATAATAAGTGATGGGCGAATATATTCGGCAGGAGTGAATTAGCGGCGATTTCCCGCGATTCGCCACCGGCGAATAAATTAGCAAAACAGCCGTGAAAATTCGCCAGTACAAAAAATTGGACGCCCACTCTGTTTCGGAATTTTTCGCCGTTTTGCGAATTTCGCAGGAAATTTGTGAATTTCCCAAAATTCACCCATCACTAATTATAATTCTATAATATATATTATAATATATATAATATATTATATATAATATATAACAGGGTGACCATTGTAAATGCCTGAGGGTTTCCTTTAATGCTGAAGAATCTAAGAGAATGATAGACTGTGACTCTCTTCTGAAAATATATCTACACTTGAATGGTTGTCTCTCCTCTAGTTTTGTGTATAGTGGCAAAACATTTTGAATTTTGTGGATATATAGTGAATAAGGTACCCCTCTTGTAAGATATAGGGATATTATAAGTTACCAAGGAGTTCCGTGACCATATAAAAAGACCAGGCGGAATGCCAAGTGTTTTTATACAGGTCATGGAACTCCAAGGTAACTTCTAATATCCTCATATTTTGCAACAGGGGGTACTTTATTTATTATACATAAGTTTCAGTAAGTCATGTGACAGAACTGACATCACTAAGCTCCAATTATAACCAATGACATCACTAAGCACTGTGTTTAAGGATATAATTTACAGGATATTCATGACTCTTGTGTGTTATAAGGATATCATTTACAGGATATTCATGGCTCTTATGTATTATATACAAAAATTTATATCCTGACCTTGAGGCTTGGGATGGATATGTCTCTTGCAAACTCCTGTAACAGATCAATACACATTACCAAACAATGCATGGATACAACTCTTCCACATCACAGTAGTGCAGTTGCACTATTCAATCAGTTTGGCAGTTGGCACTACATAAAAACACGTTCCTGGCAATGCATGTACTAATACTGGCACACAAACATTCTGTAGGTCCCTGCATCTATCCTAATTTTTGCTGCATCTTCTAAAAAAGCAGGCTGAGTTTTAAGTAGGCTGGAGTGTTTATGGATTTATTGGTACAATTCCACTATTGGAACCTCTGGTAGATACAGTATCTAATAATCTTCCACTCCATATAATTCTATAATATATATTATAATTCTATAATATTTATTATAATTAGTGATGGGCGAATATATTCGGCAGGAGTGAATTAGCGGCGATTTCCCGCGATTCGCCACCGGCGAATAAATTAGCAAAACAGCCGTGAAAATTCGCCAGTACAAAAAATTGGACGCCCACTCTGTTTCGGAATTTTTCGCCGTTTTGCGAATTTCGCAGGAAATTTGTGAATTTCCCAAAATTCACCCATCACTAATTATAATTCTATAATATATATTATAATATATATAATATATTATATATAATATATAACAGGGTGACCATTGTAAATGGTCTTGTTATAAGGTACTGGGGGGGGGGCAAACTAAGAGCCTTATGAGCCTAAAAAGTTCTGTCCTTTAGAAAGACACTGCTGCAGACTCTCCCAGATACCCAGCCTCTCCACGCTGTACCACAACATAGCTCAGGGTTGTCCCAGTACTGTAGTTAATTGCCACTCAAACTCATTTTTAACTAATTGAGCTGCAGTTACAATTGCATCCATCTGATATATTTATATTAAGGGACTCTAACACTTTTTTTTATTAATGCTATGCATTATGCTTACTTGATTATATGCATTAAATCTAATATTTCTAAACAGATCCTGCACTCAGAGAAAACTCTCTACTAAGATACTTTGAAAATGGCATTGGTGCATAGGCACCACACATCAATTAAACCAGACAATAATTCTTATTGTTCCAAAATATAATCTTAAATTACTTTAGCTATTGGGAATAACCACACAAGTAAAAATGTCTTCTCCCAGCAGTCATTGATTTTTATTCTAAATAATAGTGAAGACTGTCTGTCGCTGATGCTGGCAGGGGTAAGCAGATAATGAAGAACTATCCATTTTGTTTATAAATATATACTTTTTAGATATGTCAATAGCAACAGTTTCCTTTTAAATAGATGATAAACTTATATTAAGATATACATCTATCTTTACAATGTAGATTGTGCTTTCCTCTATATTTGCCTGACATTTGGCTGCCCTCTGCTGGTCGTGAGTAGTAATGGTAAACAAATACATAAGCTTTATATGGGCAAGAAGTACAAAAAAATTGTACTGGGGTGCTTTCTGAACAAAGATTTTTAGTGAAGCAGTATTCAGTTGTATGAAATTAAATCAAATGTGAAAAACTGGCTGTGTAAAATTTGGGTACCCTTGTAATTTTGCTAATTTGAATGCATGTAACTGCTCATTACTGATTACTGGCAACACCAAATTGGTTGGATTAGCTCGTTAAGCCTTGAACGTCATAGGCAGGTGTGTCCAATCATGAGAAAAGGTACAGTACAGTATTTATTGCAAGTTGTGCTTCTGTTTGACTCTCCTCTGAAGAGTGACAGCATGGGATCCTCAAAGCAACTCTCAAAAGATCTGAAAACAAAGATTGTTCAGTATCATGGTTTAGGGGAAGGCTACAAAAAGCTATCTCAGAGGTTTAAACTGTCAGTTTCAACTGTAAGGAATATAATCAGGAAATGGAAGGCCACAGAAACAATTGCTGTAAAACCCAGGTCTGGCAGGCCAAACAAAATATAGGAGCGGCATATGCAGAGGATTGTAATAATGGTTACAGACAACCCAAAGATCACCCCCAAAGACCTGCAAGAACATCTTGCTGCAGATGGTGTATCTGTACATCGTTCTACAATTCAATGCAATTTGCACAACAAACATCTGTATGACAGGGTGATGAGAAAGAAGCCCTTTCTGCACTCACGCCACAAACAGAGTCGATTGTTGTATGCAAAAGCCACAGTCATTTTGGAACAAAGTGCTTTGGACTGATGAGACAAAAATTTAGTTATTTGGTCATAACATAAAGGGCTTTGCATGGCAGAAGAAGAACACCGCATTCCAAGAAAAACAACTGCTACCTACTGTCAAATTTGGTGGAGGTTCCATCATTCCTTTGGGCCAACTTTCAATGGACTGAAAAATGTAACCAGATTTGATATGAAACATCTAAAATATGTTTTCGAAGTTCTCCCCTTATATATCACACTATGACTATGAATGTCAGCAAAGCAATAGGACCAAGAAAAAAAAGAGAGTTAGAAAAACTTGATGAAAGTGAAATTGGTTCCTATGGGTTGCTACACCTGGAGAAACATATGGGATAGATTTGTAAAAAAGTCTAATTTTGCCTAATAAAAGAAAACAGAATTCTAAGCAACTTTCCAATATACATTTATTTTAAAAACATTCAGTACAATTGCTACTGAAAGCAGTATTTGCTTAACTGCTGGTTGTTACTTTTTAAACAATGTTGCAAAAGTTCCCCAGCACTGACAGGTCTGTTAATAATCTGCCTTGTGTTACATTGTTTCAACAGTCTGAGCCATCAGGGCAGAGAATAGAAAGGGACAGACAAACACTGCTCAATAGCAATACATTAGTATACAAATAACATGAAAAACATAGAAAATGTGTAATGAATGTATATTGCAAAGTTAGTTTGATTAGTATAATTCACTGATTGGTGCTTTTGAGTATACTGGGGGGGCCCGGGGCCCACCGGGACCGCTGTCCAGGGCCCCCCTCCGGCCTCCCCGGCCGGCCCCTACTGTGAAGCACGCCGGTGCGCACGCATTCAGGTGTGCTCGGCGTGTGTTGCACCATTTTTTATTTGTTTTAAGATTTCAGAATGGAGAGAGGGGGTCTGGCCCAACCAGTCCAACACTGTATATGGTGACTACTTCCCTGTGTATCCTGACGACGGTTCAAGGAGAACGGAAACACGTTGATGTGGGGGATTATATGAAGCTACAATATATTCACATACTATTATGCCCGTGAGTGCCTCCAGTACTTTTTGCTATATATATATATATATATATATATATATATATATATATATATATATATATATATATATATATATATATAGAATACAAATAGGATCCGCACTCTCAATATTATGAAAGTTTTATTAAAAAGAAGTCTGATTGTCAAATCTAATCCATCTAATATATATATATATACACACCAATGGAGGAAATGTTTATGTGCTCCTGTCTGACCCTTGTGTGCACACTGATAAGCTGATTCCATTCCTGTCTGTGCCACTGCACAGGCAGTTACACTGGGAGGTGGCACTAGCAGAATAATCGATCAAAACACAATGTTTGTACTGAGTATCCATTTAATCACTTATAACAATAAAAAAAACTTTGTTGAATCTTTCCACAAGGTGGAGCCAGCCAGCAGCAGAAAGGGTTGTGTATACTTATATTATTATTACGGTATTACTTAGATGCAATTCCCAAAACAAAATGTTGCTAGATGTTCCATTATTAGAAGAGAAATGTATTTTCAATCTTGTTATTGAAATGGTCTAAGTTTAATAAAGACATGCGAGTCAATCTTGGGTATTGTTTATTATAGATACACCCCAATGTGTTGATTTACTGAAAGCCATGTGCTCCTATATAGCGTATGTGCTTTTACTCAGAGCTGCATTTGTATGTATGTACAGTGAATAATGTGCTCTGCAGAGATAAACAGTTTTCTAAAATAGAGACTTTTTTTTTTTAACAACTGTTTTTATTTATTTTTCATAAAACAAAACAAAATCAAATAGAGCAAGAAAATAATCTGATAGGAATTTGGAGGAGCAAAGAAAATAACATAAAACCAATATAGACTGTGAGCAAGATATTCACGCATTTTTACCGTAATCAGCAAACAACAGACGTAAGATATGAAAACCCATTCCCGAAATGCCTTCCGTATCGCTTATACATTACTTATAGATAGCAACCTATTAATTTGATGACTCCTGGGGGGTGATTGGTGACTCTGTGACTGTGAGCTATGGAGATTCTGAAATGGAGACGTTTTAAACCTGCTCTATGGATATTTGCCTGACCCCAGGCTGGATATTGGATGAGCAGGCCCTAGTGTTCTTCTAATACAGGGCTGTCCAACTGGCAGCCCGCAATCCCCCCCCCTTGTGTGCCCCCCACATGAAAGTCTGCCTGCTGTGTCTGCTTACCATATGTAAGATTTAAAAGGTATCACAGACATTAACTGGCCCCTGCATTGTTTAATCAAATTCAGACTGTAATCCCCTGTATTGTTCATACATGTAACCCCCCTTGCATTGTTCCCACTTCTGATACCTCTATTGTTTATATCCTAAAGCCCTGTACTGTTCACACTGAGACCCTATGCTCCCTGTGTGTGCCATAATCTTGGCCTGGCCTACTCTGCCTGTGTGTGCCATACTCTGTCTGCCCTATTCTCCTTAGGTGTGCCCAGAGCCGGGCCAGGCTGGACAGGTGCCCTAGGCAACCTGGTCGGTCCCGGAGCCGACTGGGCGCGCGCACATGCGCACAATGACAATATGCACAATATGACGAGCACGCATGTGGAAACTCTAATTGATGGGGAAACTGTGGGGAGAGAGGGGACCAGACATGGGGTAGGCGACAGAGAAGGTATGTGTCTGGCGCCCCCCCCCAGCTTTGCGCCCTAGGCACGTGCCTACTCTGCCTACCCCTAGTTCCGGCCTTGGGTGTGCCATACTCTGCCTTCCCTATGCTCCCTTTGTGTGCCATACTCTGTCTGTGTGTACCCTGTTCTTCCTGTTGAACATAAGCCTGGTATTTGTTCTGGGGGTTTGTTAGCATTTCAAAATTATTGTTAGGGGCCCCTAAGGTGTTTAATCGTGTGTTGGGGTGCTGTGTTATCCACAGGGGAGGAGGCATATGGATTTAAGGGTAGGTCTTAAAGGAACAGTTCAATGTAAAAATAAAACCTGGGTAAATAGATAAGCTGTGCAAAATAAAAAAAAATTCTAATATATTTAGTTAGCCACAAATGTACTGTATAAAGGCTGAAGTGAGCGGATATCTAACAAAATAGAACAGAACACTAATTCCTGCTTTTCAGGAAGCAACTTGGAGGGGGGCCACATGGGACATAACAGTGCAGTGAGTTTGAAATTGATCCTTAGCACTCAGCTCAGATTCAAATGCAACAGAAATGACCCATGTGGCCCCCCATCCAGTACTGCCTGGTAACCAATCAGTGGAAACCAAGAGAGCTGCAAAGCAGGAAGTAGTGTTCTGGCTTTTATGTTAGACATACAGTCTCTCCAGCCTTTATACATTACATTTTTGGCTAATTAACTATATTGAAAACATTTTTTATTTTGTACAGCCTATCTATTTACCCAGTTTTTATTTTTATACTGAACAATTCCTTTAATATGACAACTTTTTTCACATAGGAGTGATAAATGATATCCCTGCAGTGAGCACCAATCATTTGGTCTTTTGGTGTGCTACCAACATTAATGTATACATGGTCTTGTGGTAACATGGGTGTCGGTGTGGTTTAAAAACAGGGAGTGGTCAACACTGGCTTCCATTATTGTCCCTCCACCATGAAGGCCAGAAGAATTCCTGCCCTCTGTATCACAGAAGTTGGACTGTACTGGTCTAATATATTAGTCAATAAGCTGCCCACTCAGCCTGGAGTGCCCACGTCACAGCAATATTGGTTTGTAGACAGAATTAGTATGACTGTGCTGTATGCAGCAGCAGAACTACACTACAGACACAGGGACACTATTTGTATGTTTTCCTAAGCTGAGATTTAGTACTTTATACACTCCTCTGTATTGCTTCTCGGTGTGGTTCCTTCTCATTGGGGTTAAACCCCTGTCTTAAATTCCATTAAATAACACAAAGGTGTTTCTGCCTTGTCTAGTTCTAGCCTAATCCTCTGGCTTTACATTTCGGTATATAAACTGGCTTACTCTTCTTTCTTTACAACATGATGGCCAAGTGATTAGCACTGATGCCTTGCCTGGGGTCCGAAGTTTTATTCCAGCCAGGGCACTATCTGCAAGACATTTGTATGTTCTCCCTGTGATTGTATGGGTTTCCCAAAGTACTTTGGTTTAGTCCCACACTCCAACAAAATACAGTCAAGTTAATTGTCTCTGACCAAAACTGACCATAGAGTAAGTTAATACAATAGGGACCTTCAGGCCTGGACTGGGATTCAAAATAGGCTCTGGCATTTCAACTACACAGAGGCCCAAACAACCCCCACCAGCCCAATACATAGTGACTGTCTATTTCATTTGGCATTTATCAGCATCCACAGATTGCCAGTCTGGCCTGGGGACCTTAGATTGTAAGCTCCATTGGGGCAGGGACTGATGTGACTGGTGTCCATAAGGCCCTGCAGAACATGCCAGTGCTATTTACTGTATATAATGGATAATAATAATAATAAAAATTCTTGTTACTTAAAAATGTGAGGCTACACCATTATGGCATAATGACTGGTTTCATTGTATCTGCAGCACAGGTACAGGACAATGACCTTACTCAGCAGAGCATGAAGTTCGTGTTTAAAGTGACAAGTTCAGCCAAAAAAAAGAGAAGAAAACATCCTGTGTAGTTTGAACTCTGCCCCCAGCCTGAGTAGATGTGCCAATGAGTCAATATATGTGCTCTAATGTGACCTGTGGACTTCTGCTTATCAGTATATTAGCTCAGATCACTCACTGCACAGATGATAGAAATCTTCTCCTCATATTAAAAACACTTCTAGCTCCCACACAGTACAACTCTATCTCTATATGCATCTGTAGACAAAACATTTGAGAGACTGTTGAGGGCAAAGATCATTTTTGTCACTCATGATCAACTAATAGCTACTAATATCTTGTGTTCTAAGCTTCCCAAACATGCCATGTGATGGCATTCGGGATATCTCTGCAGTATCGTTTGGCCACAAGCGTAAATAGTTTCATTGCACTGATGCATCTGATGCCAGTGGGACAATAGGTCAGATCGTTATTTGATGATATGAAGTTACACCTTATTAGTTGCCAATTCTTCCGAATTGTCAGGTCACCCACTGGTACAATGGCACCAATCCAAATAAATTGTGACCCATCTAATGACCAATAATAATATACTTCAGTCACCACTAGAGGGACTAATTGCCAAAGCAGGCACATTTTCCAGTAAGAAGTTGCTGTGCATATCGTTGTTGCATTTTGGGGCTATGCTGAAAGCCAGCGGGAAGGTGCCCATATCCCTTCAGTTCAGCACAGTTTTGTAAATTCTCCTGTGTGGGTATTGGGCCCTTTAGAAGTACAGTTATGGGACCTGTCAGTGGAGTAACTAGATGATACTGAGCCCCACAGCAAATTCATTTAAGGGCCCCCAACATATTCAGAGGTTGACCTGTTTACCAATATATGTTAAAATTACTCATTAATTAGGGCCTCTTTGGGCCTCTATACCTCCTGGCCCCCCCTGCAGCTGTTGGGTCTGCTTCCTCTGTAGTTACACCTCTGGGACCTGTTATCCATAGTACTCTGGACCTGGGGATCATCATACCTTAAAGTGATACTGACACTAAAAAACATGAATGTACATTAAAAGTTACCTATAGGTCATGTTGATCGTTTTTTGCTGAGAGGTTTGTTTTTGTATGTTATTGTTAGTTGAAGTTCCTAAACCTGACTGTTTTGCCAACCTGACTGTGAGAACGCATGCTTGCGTCCTGTCCGGCGCAGGCGCGGACGCGCTAATGCGCGTCGGCGTCTGACGCAGGACGCCGGCGACGGTCGCGGACGCACCGGCGACGGTCGTGGGCGCAAGGACGTAAGCGGAAACGCCTGTGACGGACGTGCTGGCATCAGCTCTGCGACGTCAGCGCAATGACGCCAGTTTGGCGCCAAAAATCCTGTATTTAAACCCAGACCAGATTAACATGCATTGCCTGGTTATTAGGTTATTTGACTGAAACCCTAGCGACTCTGAACTTTGGATTCCTGATTATTGACCCTTGCCTGAACCCGGACTTTGATTACTGCCGCCTGTCTCGACCTTCTTGCCTGTTTACCGATTACGAATATTGCTGCCTGCCTTTTGACCTCGGATCTCCTGACTACGCCTTTTGCCTAATCCCTTGTACTTCGCTGAACGTCTCACTGGCTACTCTCCACAACCCTGTTCCACTCCAGGTGGGTAGCGGTTGTGTGAGGCGCTTGTGGGTTCATTATCTTCTGCTCCAACCTCTTCTACGTCTGGATTATACTGGTAAGTCCTGACACTGACTGTCTCATCTCAGCTTGTCAGTAAAAGTTTCTAATGCTGCACAAATATGGCAGCCCCCTCATAGGCGATCACAGGGAGTCCGAAAGGTAATGTAAAAGCATTGGGCAAATCACAAAATTATAAGAAGCATGCAAAGTCAATTTTATGGTAGATGTAAAAAACGGTTCAATTGCTGGTGTTAGTATCTCTTTAAGTCTACTAGGAAAACATGTAAACAAACCCAAGAGGCTGGTTTTGCTTCAAATAAGAATGAATTATATCTTAGTTTGGATCAAGTACAAGGTACTGTTTTATTATTACAGAGAAAAAGGAAATCATGTTTAAAAATTGAATTGTTTTGATGAAATGGAGTCTATGGAGATGGCCCATAGGTGCTTTCTGGATAGTGGATGTCGGATTAGAGATCCCATACTTGCATTAGGGTATTGATTAATGCTGGGAATCCGTACACTCTCAATTAATATAGAAAAAGAGCTCTAAGCATATTAAGCTTAATTTTTGTGCTTTATGTCCCTTTTAGGTCATTAATTCAGGGACCAGGTGACTGGGTGCTAGAATTTGGCTGTGAAATGCATGTGCCAGAGGTTGAATACACTTGATAGAAAGGCCAAAATCTGCATGGATACCATTTATTAAAAATAAAACTTGATTTTTTTTTATGGAGGAATCTCTTGGAAAGAGCTTTAGTTTGATGCAAAATATTTGGAAATAGCTTGCTGACATGAAATAGCACAGGCAGATGGGTGATGAAATATCATGGCCATATGTCGCATAGTTACAGTAACAAATCCGAAGCACATGAGTGGGCTCCATTCCTAAACAGCTGTTTGGAACAAAGATCAGAAACTGATATCAGCATTGCTAATAATGTTTAACTGATATTAGGTCAGTGCATGTCTAGACTGCCTTCATAGACTTCATCGATCAATATTTTTTTTTCTTGTTGCAACACATGGCTACTGCTTCTTATCTACAAACACCTTTGAGAATGTTCATTCTGATCATCAATATATTAAAGAGGACAGGGCACCACACTCTACACAAAATTGCCAATAAATCATTTGCTATACATTGTAATGTTATTTTTGAATATGAATATTTGAATATTTCTCAAATATGCAAGTCCAGGTTTGGATCTGACCCAAAAATTATTAAAAATTTAAAATTTTATTCAAAATTACATATTAAAAGAATGTGCATACAGACCCCATGATACGTCTTACCTGTCCATACCATATGGGAGGGTATGAAACGTGTAAAGTGCAGTATCACGGGGTCTGTAATGGCAATCAGTGCCAAGACAGACAATGAGTTGCTTTAGGTGCAAGTAACTTTGTTGAATTTACTCAATTAACTGTGCCAAAAATTGCCCAACTGTAACTGGGGTTGCAATTTTAAATATAAAGGAATACACACCTGTAGAATTTGATTCCCTGCTGCCTGAAACACCAATGACAAGCTCTGCTGCTTTTCTCCCTCCCATCTGTACTGTTATGTGTACGCTGTGTTGCTGGCATTATCTGGCTCAGCGAGTTACACCTATAAAGCTAACACTCTTTGCTGCTGCCAGTATACTCTCTTGAGCCCACTCTTCACACTCTCAAAAATCCACCCTCATGCCCTCGAGCCCACTCCACACTCTTGAGCCCACCCTCCATCCTCTCAAAACCCACCCCCATGCTCTCAAGCCCTCCCACCAATGTCCTCTACCCACCATCCACAGTCCTCTTGTTGCTCCGAAGCAGAAGCCTCCTCTTCTGCTTCATCTGTAGCAAGAGCCACCCATAACTCTCTCGAGCCTGCCCCCCATACTCTTGAACCGACCCCCACGCTCTTGAACCCACCCCCATGCTCTCGAGGCCTACCCCCCATGCTCTCAAGCCCACCCTCCAGGCTCTTGAAAACCCATCCCCCATCCCCTCAAACCCACCCACACTCTTCAGCTCACCCCAGGCAGGACTGGTAATCTGTGGGTTCTGGCAAATGCCAGAGGGGCTGCTATAAGGTGCCATTGAAAGTCAGTATTTAGTGGGCTGGTGGGAGCTGTTTAGGCCTCTGTGTGGGCTGATCGGGCCTCTGAGTACATGAAATGCCAGGGCCTATTTTAATTCTCAGTCCGGACCTGCACCCCCACGCTCTCGAAAACCCACCCCTCACACTCTCCAGCTCACCCTATACTCTTGAGACCAACTCCACGCTCTTGAAACCCCTGTGCTCTCAAGCGCCCCATGTGCTCTCAAATCCACCCTCCTCGCTCTCAAAAACCCACCCCCATGCTCTCGCACCCACCTATGCCCTTGATCTACTCACCCACACTCCACTTGTTGCTCTGCAGCAAGAGCCTCCTCTTCTTTTCCATCTGTAGCAAGAGTCTCCTCTTCCGCTTCATCTGTAACAATAGCCATTAGTGATGTTTGGGCCAGCCCAATATCCTCAGAACCTATGGGTTTACTCGGGTCGGTCGGGTTCGGGCCGACATGCACAGTGAATTCATCGCCTGCGATCTAAGTATGCGATGTGTCTGCCCACCCCGCCGGGCGCGAGTATATGAGGGGAAGCAGAGCTGCGGGTTAGGGTCAGATGTTGGTGCAGAGTGGCAGGTTAGGGTCAGGTGTGGGTCGATAATTAGTGATGTGTGGGCTGGCCCAACACTCATTGAACCCATACATAACTAGTCTGAATGTACATTCTTTTAACGTGGAAGTTTGACCAACATGTGTATTTTTGTAATAGTTTCTGAGTTACAGAGTCTTGCCCTTGGAACTGGGGAGTGGAATTTCGCATACTCTGGCCCTTTGTTTAACTGGCAATATACATTCCCCAAAGTAGACTTAATAGTTTTCAATCCCTTCTCTCTCTTAACCTTTTCCCCACTGAAATTACTCAATTGGAATGCTTCTTAAAGCATTGGGACATTGGGAATGAGTTCTAGTGCACTAATAATCAGTGTTATATATATATTTGGTGCCACTCATTTCTCAACTTGCCTCATGTCTGGCAAGGGAGTTCATTAAGTTGGAATTCAGGGATAGAAAGACAACTAGGAAAAAATGAACACGTGAAGTGGTGTAGTGAGTTGGGGAGAAATAAAAGACTTTGACAAATAGAAGGATTTCACAGGTTAATATAATATAAATGATAATGTTTGCAAGCCAAGCTAATTTGCACATAGAAATGTTATCTGGCACAAAAGGGACTAGCTACTGTCTCTTTAAAAATGTATTCTAACCCTGATGAAGTTGAAAACCCTGATAAGGTTGAATGAGTTCAATGAAACATATTGATTAAGGTTGCTATACGTTGAACAGCCTTCCCAGAACCTTAAGAGGCTGATTCAATCTCAGCACCTTGGAGGACAAGTACTACTGTGAACTGGGAAGGGTTGTGATGAGCCTTTTTACTTCTGAAAAAGCAGAAATTGAAAAAAGACTATATGGCACAGGTTAAATAGTGGATCACAGATAACACCATTATGTTCTACAGAGCTTATCTGCTATCTGTTGTGTAACCTGAGCCTTTTCTCCTTTGAATGGCTGCCCCCATTGCTACACGGCAGCTTATTTATATAAACAATAGTAGTGTTTCTGAAGCACACACACTAGTTTTACCAGTGCAGTGCAACAATGCATTATATTTATATTAATTAAAAACACTTTCATTTTTTGATGTTATTGTTCCTTTAAGTTGGTGTTAAAACTAACTGCTGCCACTAGATGGTGCTATAGTTGCAATCCCTTTTCCATAGTAAAATGTGTGCAAAACTAATGTTAATGATATGGCATCAAGCGTGTCCTTTCACTATCTTCCTTTCACATTTCTCACTAGGTGCTTTCATTTCTTGGAAAGTTAAAACATCTCTGTATTTTTATCAAAGTGCTATAAGCACATTCAGTTAAGGTTCTATATTAAAATGACCTTGCAACAAAGACTGTTGGATATTTTTAGATAAATCCATTAGTCCCACCAGAACATCTTGAACGATTCGAACAATTGATTTTGGATTCCATTCAGAGAGATGTCAGAATAAGAGGTTTAGGGGAAAATGGAGTTAACAGTTGTTTTTTCTATGAGAAAATCTGCATGGATTAGTCCTCAATAACAGTAACATGGTTATCTACAGTACAACATAAAAGGGAGCAAGAAAACTGTAACCGTGCTCTGTTATTGCTGCTAGACTTGGAATGAATGTCCTACTTTGCAGAAAGAATTTGATGCTTATAGGCAAGCGATATAATGGAGTTCATTACAAAGACAGAGTACATGAGCACATGAGCGCACCTCTTAGTGCTCATTCAGGCTTGACTTTTTATCCTCAGGTCTGGCTGGGCTCTGCAACTTGTCCTGAATAATCCACCACAAGGTTTCAAGGGCAGTGTCCTAGGGCTAGAGATAAGGCCAGCGCCCCATTGTGGTCTGCGTCCATTGTTGCTCCCTAAATTGTGTGTCTGGATGATGGGGACAGGTTTGGGACGGGAGTTGGGGACACCTACATGCCCCCTCTGCCCACTTCTTATGAATCCAGTGCTGCTTAGACTGAACACAGAGACCTGGAAGGCAGGGTGCAAAGTGCAAAAAATGGTGCATTGCACATAGGGTTGTTATCTGTCCAGTATTCATCTGGTGTTTGGAAGGGCTGTTCAGGTCAAAACTAATTTTCCAAACTTTCTCTCGTGATTCTTTGCAATTTTTCATAGCTGCGCCTATATAATTTTTTATAATTGTATTATGTCTAAAATGTTCACCTATGCGGTAAGATACTGAAAAAATAAGGTTTGGAAATAGAATTATCAACATTTCATATAAGAATGTGTCTCAGTGAAAGTGCTCCTGTACAGGCAAGGTTAATAAAACCTGTTGAATACCAGGCCTAAGCCCGCACCCGTCTCTCTAAAATTGTCGCTTGTGCAGACGGTCAGTCTGTATATTGTATGCTTCAACTACAGGACCCCCAGCTCTACTTGATGACAAATATCCATTGAATTTTTTTATTCAAGCTGCCACCCTAGGCAGTGGATCTGTATTGTAGATATGGCCCTGTCCACTACCCTTTTTTATAGCAGTGCTTTACAGAGCTTGTTCATCATTAACATTAGTTCTTGTCCCAGTGGAGCTTATAATCTAAAGTGCCATGAAAAAGTATGAGGCATGTGAATACCTTATGATTTAAGAATGTTTTTAATGCATGTTTTGCAATAGGAAGGGCTCTTTGGCTCCTCTTAGTTAAAAACCTGTAATGGTTTCTCTGCTGAGTAGAGATGTCAAACATCAGCGGCACTTGTGGGGTGTAGTATTTAGCCAGTCTCCATGTGGTGGTAGGCCAGGCCGAACAGTTTATGAGAGTATAGTTTTTGTTACTACTTCTTTGCCTGTTGGCTAATAACTCTTGAGACCCTGTAGAGGATGGAGATGTAAAATGAATACCCTCTCATGTGGACTATAAAATAGGAATATACCAAAGTCTATGTATGTGGGTGATCCACTACTCTCACACTTCTCCAGCCCCCACACCCAGAACTGTTACTGCTGCCTTATACCAAGTCCTCAATGGTGGCGGGATGTGTAGAGAATCAGCCCTAGTTCTCTAGAGTAGGGGCTCTACTTCTTCCAATCAAAGACCAAGGGAAAAAGTGCAAAAGTATACTCCCTGGTGCTTTCTGCAAGCACTTTTCCACTAGTCTGCTTCAATCTGCACCTTGTGCCAAATACGATTTCCAGAGCAAAATTGTATTCATGGGGGCAGCTGCAGGAACAAGAGAGACATGATAACTTTTCAAATCTCACCCACGTGCCTGTGCCATAAATATCCATCTAAGGTTTCCTGGTATGGAAGCAGAGACAATCGTCATCTAAAATAAAGTCCTCTGCCAATATACTTGGAGGAGCCAGCTCACTAATTTTCAGGGCACCAAAAACCACTAAGCTAAATACAGCAGAAAACTGGGCAGTCTCATATTGAGATTTGGTGACTGAGTGAATCAGTTGTTGCAATAGTGCCAAGGAATCCAGCCTACTACTGTCAAACTTTTTACCCTCTTTTTTACAGCCTTTCAGTGGTTGATGTATAGCAAAATGTTTAGTGGCATCTTTTAAACCATTAAGTTTAAAGGCAAGTTATAGCCACCTTTAGTTTCGTTTCCTTGGATTAGTCAAATCACTTATCTTTGTCAAGTGTAATCTGATCTGGGGATATGAAGCTGGCCCTAGACACAAAGATTTTACAGCGATATCGGACGAACTATCGTATGTCATCATCTCCCGACCTGCCGCTAACCATTCAGACCAAATAAAGCAGTAAAAGAACAGATCAGGGGATGTTCTCACCCTACAGCAATCGTACAAAAGTTCATGTCCGACCAAGCTGGTGCCAGTCTCCCACTGAAAATCGTCCGATCGGCAATACATGCAGAGATATGATCAGAGAAATTTTCTAACCTGTCCGATCGACTGAATGACCGATCAGCATGGCAAGATAAATGTCGGGACACTCAACACATGATCTGAAAATCGTACGAATCGAGGATTCATACCATCTATTCTGTGCGTCTATGGCCAGCTTAAGGGACCAAAAATTGAAAAACTCATTATGCCAAATTTTTCTGCTTTGATAGATGGCAACCTAAAGGTGTCACCCCAAAAAAAGAATTATATTTCAAAGGACAAGTAATAGAGGGAGGGCATAAACATTGCGGATGAAGAGGTGCTCTCCAACTTACCCCTTTAGTAGGTGCTGTGGTTTTGAGGATACTTCCCACTTATAACATGCAGAATGCGGTATATGCAGTTTAAAGAGTCTCCATGCTGGCTATTTAGTTTAATGATACCTTGGTTCTGCTGAAGTTCAAAGGGAGTCTAAGCCCACCTTAGTGTATAAGCATGTATCTTGGTGCCAAAATCAGCCGTGTGTGCCTTTACCGTGTGTGCCTTTACCCAGGCCGACACAATGGTTCCAGGTGCAGGCAAAGAAGGAAGCTACTGTCAACATAGGGACTGATTTTCGGTCTGTGTTTTCCACAGGGCGAGATCAGCCCCTGCATGGCATTAGCCTTAGGTTACAGTAGTGCAACCTATGTATAAGTAGGGCATACTTTATTATTAAGTCATTTATATTTCCAGCTCAACATTTGTTACAGCTCCACATTAATAGAGTAAGTGGACTGAGTTCTTCTATCTGCCCTTGACTGTATGTTATCTTCTGCAGTTCATGGATAGATCAGTTTTATTCTGGGCTTATCAGGACTGATATGATTAGGTTGGGCAGAGTGAGTGTGCTGTTGATAAGATGACTCTTTATATTTCTTTATCATTGTGTTTAAGGGATTGTATTGGCTCCATATCAGATTACATTTGACTTGGTGTTCTTGGGGCTGCTTTATTGCAGTGTTCTAAACATCACCCAGGTGACACAGAACATTTTTGCCACCATACTGCATTCTGGGATATTGTTTTTGGCTGTGTTCCCAAATTCAAGTCAGTGGGGCTCATATACAAGCATTATTTAGATTATCCATGTGCAGTAACAGATGACAATCAATCAGAGATCTGATTTTGGAATCATACCTGCAGTAAACCGGGTAAGCTAACTTCTAACTAGTTGCTCTGGGTTACTTCATTAGGGCACATATGCCCAGTCTTAATGAATGAGCCTCAGTAGCAAGAAATACATTAACACTAGTTGCTGCTACTATATTAACGTACAGATTCTGTAAGTTTAATGAAAACCACCTGGTATTTTATATAACTACAATATAAACTAGAAGAGTTCCAATACTAGTAATGCAGTAGCCAATATAAATATAAATAGTACAAAATCTTTATTAGGCTACACATGTTCTAATAAAGATGTTTTACTTTTTATGATTATATTGGCTACTGCATTACTAGTATTGGATATCTTCTTATTTATATTGTAATTCTTAAAAACTGATGGCCATTGGACTGGGGATCTATTGAGAAATCCATAATGTGATTTTTCTCTGGACTATGTTATTTGACTTTGCTTCCAAGAGCAGAGCTATACACCATTTTTCTTTTCCTTATTTTATATAACTAACCCGAAAACCGGGGCTGATGTCCATAATGGCAAAAGAAAGCAATCATGTAAAACACCCTCTGGATATCCTCTGGGTTTTGATTTGGTTAGGAATTTTGCCAAAGACATGCACTTTTTGCAGTATTCGGCTGAATACTAATTCTGCAGAACCAAATGTGAACCCTTAGCATCACATGACCACAGTCTGGAATGGAACAATTTTCAATTTTCTTCCCTGAGAGGCTTCTGCTACAGACAGAGGTCCCAACCTTTTTACCCCTGAGCTGCAATCAATTGTAGAAAGAGTTAGGGAACAACAAAAGCATGAAAAACTTTCCCTGGGGGTGACAAATAAGGGCTTTGATTGGTGACCCTTTGAAAACTGGCAGCCTACAGGAGGTTCTGTTTGGCAGTACAGCTGTTTTTATGCAACCAAAACGTGTCTCCAAACCAGGAATTCAAATATAAACACCTGCTTTGAGGCCACTGGAAGCAACATCCAAGGGTTGGTGAATAACATGTTGCTTACAAGCCACTGGTTCAGGATCACTGCACTAAAGGGGATCCATTTTACTAAGGTGTCTTTACAATTTACATCTTCTACTGCCTATGGTGCAACTTGCTTAACTTTTGCTAAATACTACACTCTCAGATTGCCTCACTATTTGCTGTACTCAGAAAGTACCTTTGCTACTGTTCAATAAACCACCTTTTGATTAAGAACCACTGTTGCCTAATTCTTTCTACATACAGTATATGTTTAGCAGGGTCAGACACTGCGGAAAAACCCAATGGGCTCCGAAAGCTCCCCGTAAACTCTGGGTTGCTTCCCCCGCTGACAACTGCAGGCACCGACACTCCTCCCACAATCATGTCCACAAGGTTCACTGTGTGCAGCTCACCAGAAGTTGCACCTGCTGCTGTAGTTACACATGCTGCAAGCATTATATAGTGAATAAAGTACCCTCTATTGTAAAATATAAGGATATTATAAGTCACAAAGGAGTTCCATGACCATACACACGCTGCAAGCATTATATAGTGAATAAAGTACCCCCTATTGTAAAATATAAGGATATTATAAGTCACAAATGAGTTCCATGACCATATAAAAGCCGAAGGCCAACAGCATGGTATGAAGAAGAAGCAGGGCCAACCGGCACTCAGATGGATCCACAGGACCAGAGAAAATTTGTTAAAAAATATATATTTTATTTGTACATTGAGTTAAAAAAATGTTTATTTGCATCTCCATACCTTTGCCGTACCGCTCCCTAAAGCTGGGGGTCTGGTGCATCCGGACCACATTTACTATTTGGTGAGTCATTTACAATTTATTCTGGGGCACCTTGTGTCTCCAAACTACTGCTTTTATACAGGTCATGGAACTCCAAGGTGACTTCTAAAATCCTCATATTTTCCAACAAGGGGTACTTCATTTATTATAATACACAAGTTTCAGTGAGTCATGTGACAAAAATGACATCACTACTAAACTTTGATTATGACTGATTACATCACTGCTCACTGTTTATAAGGATATAATTTACAAGATATTCATGTCTTTTGTGTATTATATGTGCATAATCAGGCCCAGACTGGTAATCTGGTCTACTGTAAGATACCATAGACAGTCATTATTTATTGGGCTGATGGAAGGCTGTTGGGGGCCTCTGTTTCATAGACACTCAAGAAATTTGTTTTTAATAAATGATATTGATGCACATTATCTAAATGTGTGATCTGAAATCAAGGCATAAAGGCTTGAAGAGAAGATGCTGGTAAGTAATAGTTGAGAAGCTGCAGGTCTGAGATCTCTGCTCTACACTTAAAGCATTCATCCCTTTAGCTAGTTGTTTATGCGTATGATCACGCCATACAGAATTAATGCAGAATGTAATGTAAAACTTGTCATAATGGGAGTTTTCTCCAGTAAGTAACATGTTAGAGATGACGAGTCTGCAACCAGCAGCTGTGAAAGTAGAGCTTCACAGAAAGAATGAGGGGGAAAAAAAGCACTGAGCGCTGATTGGCTAAAAAGAATCAGACAAGTATGTCATGCTTTTCTAGGGAGCTGCTGATTGGCTGGGAATGTAGGCTGTTACAGACTGAACTCACTGACCGATAGTTACCTTTCCCCTCAATAGATGCAGGTCTCCCAATCACTCTCTTTGCTTGTGACTCGCAGTCTGGCCTGTTCCCCAGCAGCCAGTAAAAGAAGCACTCTTTGTATTACTACTCACTGGAGAGGTGTGGAACGTGATATCCTGGAGTTACACTTCACTTGCCTGTACCGGTAATAATAATATGCTAAATTACACAATTGCTAAGCCTTAAGGAACAATGCCACAAGCAGCTGCTAATTGAATTGCAAGCTCTCTAAAACAGTGAAATAATAAAAAGCCTCACAAATAAAGACTTATGTCTTAAAGTATTGAGTCTTTGGTGCATAATGCACCTTGTTCCACTGTGCTTCCACTTGCCTTTGCCCTGCAGATGATCTTTAAGAGCGAATAGCAAAAAGTGGGTGAAATGCTGTAACGACTGGCATACAGGCATGTCATTGGGCATAAGGCAATTCAGGAGCTCTGAGCTTAAAGCCTGGCCAGATACAGCGTTACAGTATAAACCACACTGAGACTAGATATTAGTGCTATTTATATTGAACACAGCTTTGCCTCCTTTAGTACATGTACCACTATTGCAGGCAAGTGACTAATTAAGGGCTCAGACTCAGGGGCGCTTTGACCTGCATCATGTTGTGTACCACCTGTGTTTGGCTTATCTGTGACGCAGTAAAGGCCCGGAAGAAAGAATAGGCTGCGTTTTGTCCTGTGCTCCCCTATGGTGGAAGGAAGAAAAACTGACCGCAGGTATAAACGCCAGTGAGTATGAACTAGGGATGCACCGAATCCAGGATTCCTTCTTCCTGGCGGGGAGGGAAATTGCGTGAATTTTTGTCACAAAACAAGGATGTCTAAAATGTTTTTCCCTTCCCACCCCTAATTTGCATATACTAATTCAGATTCAGTTCAGTATTATGCCAAATCTTTCACAAAGGATTTGGGGGTTCGCCGAATCCAAAATAGTGGATTCGGTGCATCCCTAGTATGAACCCTATGTATGTCCTATGCTAGCCCTAGATAACTAGAAGATCTTATACAGAAGAAAATGTCAGGCAGCTATTTAGAATTCTCAGTTGGAAAATATTTTATTTAGGGGGAAAAACAGGCACACATTTGAGGTTTGTGACAAAGTAAACATCAATGTCGGTGCAAGGGTTCTACACTTGCATACTATAGGGCACATTTATGAAGTGAACAGTGTCAGACTGGTCCACCAGGATACCAGGAAAACTCCCAGTGGGCCCAGGTGTCAGTGGGTCCTTTTGCTTCTAACTATGTGGCCAATTTCATGGTCATTCCTTATTTCTTTATGGGAAAAAATGCTTAATAATGGAAGAATAGACTACTTAAATATAAAAGACTAGGAGAATAAAGAGGTTGAGTGAGGAGAGGAGGAATAATAGTTTGGAAAGTGGGCCCACGGTCTAAGCTTTTCTGGTGGGCCCCTGGTGTCCCAGTCCGACACTGTAAGTGAAATGTAGGGTGCAAGGTGCAAAAAGAGGGGGGCAAACTTTCAGGTTTTTTGCGCTTTTGCACCTGACCACCAGAATGCAAAGACCTGTGCTTCCCCCATAAATAAAGCACTGTCTGAGTGAGGCAACTCTGTAGTCAGAAGGGGTGGCATGGGGGCAGAAAGTAGAAAGAAGGTGGGAGCACAGTGCAGCAATGCCCTATTCAGGACTGTCTTGTATCCATCAGTAATGTGCTCCAGGGTGCAGAGCAAAGCAATGCAAATTATGTGTAAATGAGCACTAAGGGGTTGTTTTTTGTTTTTTTTTATTTCAATACATTTTTATTTGTTTTCCAAAAATGATGTATAAAGACTATTATCTCCATCATAAGTGCATATCCGTCATTTGTGTATATGCTTCCGCACAAAAAAAATTGTGAACATTTCATTATCATTGAGTACATACAGTAGTTATATTAGTTTGTGATAAACAGGCCCGGACTGGCAATCTGTGGGTTCTGGCAAATGCCAGAGGGGCTGCTATAAGGTGACATAGAAAGTCACTATGGGCTGGTAGGGACTGTTTGGGCCTCTATGTGGGCTGATTGGGCCTCTGTCTACCTGAAATGCCAGGGCCTATTTTAATTCTCAGTCCGGACCACTGATAAAGAATCCGTATCACATAATAGTTTAAGGCAAAAATCTTACAATCAAATAACAATGTACCCTAAAGGTCAACATTTTAAAACAGCATGGAATTTCTCATAAGGGGTGTATTTTATATCCCTTAGTGCTCTTGCACTTGAGTCCAGGACATACAGAAATTACATTCTGAATAGTGCCAACAGATGATCGGCAGAGAAACATTTTGCAGAAAGCGAAATGTTGATGGAATTTCACCAATGCTCTTGAAGAACACTAAGTCACATTGTGCCATTTCTTGCATTTTTGCCCATGGTAAATAAATAAGGCACTTGTCTTGAAGATCAAATATGAGAAGCTTTTCAAAAAATGTTTACTTAAAGGAGCAGTACAACATAAAATTTACTTTTGGCATGAAGTAGACAGTGGGGTTCAAAAACAGGTTGTAATTTATTGTGTTCATTTTTTATTTTTTAGTGATTCAATTATCCTCCTAGCAACGAGGAAGCAGTTTGGAAGTATAATAAAAAAAATAGGAGTAACAATAAACTGAATGCACATCTGTGACATTTTCAGCTGTGGGCCATAAAAGAGGCGGAATATGAATAATAATTTCAAACCCATAAGAAAAAAATCACAAGACCAGTTAAAAAGTTGTTAATAATAAGTCCAGTTAAAACATACCAAAATGTATTAAATTGTGAAATTTACTCAACAGCTGAAACCTTTTAGGCACAAAACAGGGGTAAAAATAGGAAAGAAATGAAGGCGTCCCAAATTGAAGCTATAATGGTGACACATGTAGTGCATATTGTATATGTGCCTCACTCTTTCATGAACAAGCAGCATAAAACAGTTAACTAGAGCCAAATTCATGTAAATGTACAATTAACAGCACAGAAACAGTTAATGGATGCACGTTACTGCCTGTCTGAGTGTAGTTATATTACTAATAGGCCTGTGCTTAGCTCCTGCTCAGCTATTATTCTTTTCTCCTAGGTAATTAAGGAAAAAAGCTGTGTGCCATGAAGGCTTTTTTGGATGGAACAAAGAAGACCTAAGGGCTCTTACAGACGAGCGTTTTTAGCTGTGCTCCCCTGCGTCCCGGTTTCATGCGTTCAGCTGCAGGGGAGCACAGGAGTAGACGCACTGAATTCTTTGCAATTGGGCTGTACTCACACAGACGCATGTAAGTGCCGTACGCAGGTTGCATTTTTCCTTCGTTCTGTGCTTACATGCGTCTGTGTGAGTTCAGCCCGATTGAAAAGAATTCAGTGCGTCTACTCCTGCGCTCGTCTGCGGCTGAACGCATGAAACCGGAACACAGGGTAGGGCAGCTAAAAACGCTTGTCTGTAAGAGCCCTTATTCAGTTTGTTTGTTCTTCATTTGGAGAAGTTGATTGAAGGAATACATGTGCCCCAATGTTTGCAGTGCATTGTGGTCCCTCAGACCCTGAGGGTTAACTGCCCTTAGTTGGAACAGACTATGGCCACAGAAACTGATACCAGTGCAATAAAAAGGAGGAAAGCCTATCTTTATTGAATGTAGCCATTCATTTCTGGCTATGTTACTACAGAACCACTTGAAAACTTGTAATTATTAAACCATCATGTTCAGATTTGTCAACTTGTTGTGCCAGGGTTGTTGGCATGGCCCCTTGTGACGTCACTGAGCATGCGCACAATGAGTGATGATATCACTGAATGCTCATTGCGCAGGTGCAGAGAGCATTCATAAGCGTCCGGACACCAGGGTAGTAGATTGGAAAATCAGGAGACTTCTGAAAATTTCGGGAGAGTTGACAGCTCTGCAGCACTTGCAGCTATCATCCTGTTTTTGTGGCCCTCCAGAGCCACAAACACACACACACAATTTTTTGTTTGTCTTCTTCAACTGTATAGAGTATTTGTTTTTGAAAATTTGGGGGGGTGTATTTCACACATAGGCCAATTCATTAACTTCGAGTAAAGGAATAGAAGAAAAAATACTTTGAATTTCGAAGTGTTTTTTTGGCTACTTCGACCATCGAATGGACTACTTCGACTACGACTTCGAATCGAAGGATTCGAACTAAAAATCGTTCGACTATTTGACCATTCGATAGTCGAAGTACTGTGTCTTTACGAAAAGACTTCGACCCCCTAGTTTGCTATCTAAAAGCTACCGAACCCAATGTTAGCCTATGGGGAAGGTCCCCATAGGCTTGGCTAAGTTTTTTTGGTCGAAGGATAATCCTTCGATCGTTGGATTAAAATCCTTTGAATCGATTATTCCTTCGATCGTACGATCGAAGTATTTGTGCAAAATCCTTCGACTTCGATATTCGAAGTCGAAGGATTTTCATTCCCAGTCGAATATCGAGGGTTAATTAACCCTCGATATTCGACCCTTGATGGATTTGCCCTGTAGAGTAAAATATTTTTCTGAGTTTTTCTAGGTAAACTGAACCTAAAGGAAAAGAGAACAACATTTCCAAAAATTGGTTGATATGTACCGGTATTGGACCTGTTATCCAGAATGCTTGGGAACTGGGATTTTCCAGATAACAGAGCTTTCTGTAATTTGGTTCTTCATACCTTAAGTCAATTAGAAAATCATGTAAACATTAAATAAAGCCAATAGGCTGCTTCTGCATCCAATATTAATTATATCTTAGTTTGGATCAAGTACAAGGTACTATTTTATTATTAAAGAGAAAAAGGAAATCATTTTTAAAAATTATGGAGTATATGGAAGACAGATTTTCCGTAATTCAGAGCTTCGTGAGTAACTGGGTTTCAGGATAACTGTTCCCATACCTGAAGTACTCAGCTGGTTTACCATGCTGGATGCTTAGGGTGCTCTTCTACCCGAAGCAGTTGGGCTTCTAACAATGTGAATAGCTATTCTGTCATAGAGTTATGCAATTAAAAGGGTAACATTTGACCAGGATTAGTAACCCTGTTTGCTTATAAGCAGCAGTTATTGCTACCTGCTGTTGTTTTTCTAACTCTGCACCTTTTTTTTAGTATTACTTGTTTATAATGTACAATTTTCTCACTGCTATCCTTACAGGCAGGGCTACCATCAGAATTTGCGGGGCCCCATACAAGTAAAAAATAACATTGGTGGCTTGGCCCCCCCAAAAGTAAAAAAAAACATTGGTGGCCAGGGATCCCCATAAGTTAAAAAAAAAAAAACATTGGTGGCCAGGGTCCCCCATAAAAGTTAAATAAAAAGATGACTATAATTTCTTATATTTTAATAAAACAAGTTCTAAATGTAGCATTCATATGTAAAAATGTTATACATATTTCTTGCATATGGGTGTCACAATGGCAGCAATGCACTGTATTGTACAAATAACTGGAGGCACTTGAAGGAGCAGTATACCTCTTTATACAAAATATGTTCAATGAATAGGACTTGTGCAGAACATAGTCTTTCCCTATTGAATTAATCACAAAAAATATACAGTTCTTGTTATTTCTTGAGCTGAACAGAGCAACTGAAGCTATTCCATGTTTGGTCCTTGCAACGTATATAATTAGATTACCAGTATACAACCCCCTCCCTTCCCCCTTTGTTGTAACTGTCAACTTGTAATGTAATTATCTACCATGCAAGGACCAAACATGGAGTAACTTCAGTTTCCCTATTATTTAGTTAAAAAAGGGGATTACCGCACCGACTGATTTTCTGCTTAGAGCAAATCAAAATCAGTAAGAGCTGGCTACTACAGCCTACCTAGTCTCCAGGTCCAATGGAGATTCCCATATGTAGGAAGCATCCATGAGATTAATACACTCAGAAGCTAAATTGAAATATCATCTGTATAAATACAGATATGGCACCTGTTATCCAGAATGCTATGGACCTGGGGTTTTTCAGATAAAGTATATTTCCGTAATTTGGATCTTCATACCTTAAAGCTGGCCATAGATGTTGAGATTTTTCAAAGATCTGATCATCATTGTGAGACCACGATTAAATCAGAACAATCGAACGAATTGTCCATCAACTAAAAAGACCAATTTGCCAGGAAAACAAAGGGTTGCTGCCTGCTTGGCCCTGCAAACATAGATAGATTGCATTGGGACCGACAAAGATTTTTTAACCTGGCTGATCAATTTCCTCAATTCCGAAAAATCGTAAATGTAAAATCCCACTAACTGCACGATAATTTCGAAGGATTGGTCGGACTTCGCTAAAATCCGTCGTTTGGCTAGAGAAATCTTTCATCTATGGGGACCTTTACTCTACTAGAAAATCACATAAACTTTAAATAAACCCAATAGGCTGGTTTCACTTCCAATAAGGATTAGTTATATCTTAGTTGGGATCAAGTACAAGGTACTGTTTTATAATTACAGGGGAAAAGGGAATAAAATTTTGGATTATTTCGATAAAATGGAGTCTATGTGAGACGGCCTTTCTGAAATTCTGAGTTTTCTGAATAACAGGTGTAGAGATAATGGATCCCATACCTGTATACCTTTAATTAGAAATAAACATTGAGTTGGTAAATATTTACAATCAGACTATGATATTATAGGCTTTATAGTTCATTAACAGGTTCGTTTGTCAGCTTGCTATTGAATATATGGTATATCTTCAACGACTTTTAGATGACAAGGACTAGTTAAAAACCGTTTTATTTGTAGCAATAAGCTCTGAAACTCTTTTTCTTTTTTCCTAGGCTAAAGATAGTCTCATGATTTCACGTATTTTCAAGCACCTTAATGTCAAGAACAATGCAAATATGTGGTGTGAGGAATCTCTTCCAAAAGCACTGTAGAAAAGCTTTTTGAGTTGTTTCATAATATATAATACATTAGCCATCAACAGGAATTGCTATATACAGAAATGGTCATCAGCGTGAAAGAAAAAAAAGCCATCATAGAAAACAAAATCCAAATAAGAAATTCCTTTATATCATATCAGAGGTTGTGCCCTCCTACTCCTGCTATCCTTGCAGGGTATTCATCAGCTCTGCCCTGTCTTTTTAAAGAAAAACACTTTGGGCCAAATTTACTAAAGGGCGAAGTGACTAACGCCAGCGTGACGTCATTTCGGAACGTCGCCGATTTACGGTTGCTGACGTAACTTCGCTAGTGAAGGAGATAGACTCTAGCGGTACTTCGCTCCCTAATGCCAGGCAAATTTGCGCTCTGGCTAATGGATGTAACTACGCAAATTCACTAAGATGCAGATTTTACTGAACGTTACCTCTTGCGCCAGACTGACCATCGCCACTTCAGAAGAAGTGCAATAAAGTAGATAGGACTTCCTCAAAAAATAGTTGAACGTTTTAACAAGTCCCAGGCATCTTTTCCTTTTCAGGGTGATAGACTGAAAAAGAGCGTAAATTTTTTTGGGGTAACCGGCTTCCCCCCTACATTTCCTTACATATGGCACATAAACTATACAGTGGGCTCATGTGTAGGGCAATATAACACCTCTTTTTTATTTTATTAAGGTTTCCCGGGCTTGTGTAATGTAATGTATTGGCTGCAACATATACATCCATTGAACTTCCCGCCATATGCAAATTAGGCACCACTATCGCAACTTTGCCAGCGTTTGGCGCCCTGGTCGTAACTTTGGATTTTAGTGAATTACGGTTGTCCTGGCGAATCTTCGCCTGGCGAAGTGTTGCGCTGTGAGCGAAGCCGTCGCTGGTGAATTTTCGTAGGTTAGTGAATTTGCCCCTATGGCTCCAATTTGTAAACGAATAGGGTCTAATTTGTTCCTCATTCGATCATTCATATGAAGGGAAGTGTGGAATTATAATGATGGACTTTGTGGCTGTCGACCAGTATATTGGAGAAAATTTATGGTGGCTTATTTATCAATACAAGGCAATGTTGCACCTGTGGAAAGTCAACCCAGATCCAAAGTAATCCAGGTGCATCTTGGCCCCACCCCCTCACATTCCACCCCAGCCACGCCCTATTCTGCCCAACCCTGGATGATATGGGAAGACTTCAGATTACAATTCTTTCCATTTCAGTTGAGCAGGTAGGTGAGGTTTTGGGTGACAAATCTTTTATTGTGTGTGAAAAATACAGGTGAGTTGATATTTCTCCACCTGGGCAGTAAGCCATGGCAACCACATTGCTCCTTTCCTTGTTTTACATCCAGCTGGCTCACCACTGATTGGTTACTGCCCAGGTCAAAATGTGCCCAGTGGTAATAAATTGGTGCCGCAGCCTATCATGTCTTTGTCCATTCCTGATGTCACAGCTTCATCAGCAATTACAGAAAAGTCTGACACACATACTGTAAGTGACATGGGGAAAAGTGTGAACAACATACTTCTGCGAACACCTATTTTTAACAAGAACTTAAAACTTAAGGAACTTAACCATTATTTCACACTTACTACTTCCCTTCTGATTAGCTGAGTTCATTTAAAAAGAGACCCTGAGCTCTGTATAAACAAGCCAAATGCTCACCTTTTTTTATCAGTTTTGTTTGATGCTCAAACCAACAAATGCAGTGTTTCTATTTCTTAAATGATTATATTGTTGAAGAATGCAGTACTTCAACCTCTCCCAAGGGCAGGCTCTACATTAAATATTTTCTTTAAACCTATGTGACCTCTTAACTTTCCTCCACTTTCTTATCACGAGTAAGCACTCATCTATCAGGCGAGACGAAGGCTGCTTCTATTTGCTGAGATCTGCAACGGCTGTAGAAAAAAGCAGTAATGTATTTACAATACATGTTGTAATATTGACTTACCGTAACGATACTGTAACAATAAAAGAAGGCTGTGCATATTACTATACACTTTGTATATGTGCGTATAACTTTATTTTTACAGTGTTACTAGGATACTCAGTGTTGTACTATTTTACAATGTAAAGAAGTACGTGCTGGGAGGACAAACAATATAATAGCTAATAAATAAGTATAAATATACATATATTGTGGTAAGTGACACATTAGGAAGGAGGTTCCTGCCCAAAGAATGTACAAGCAAAATTAATTTTAGGGAATCTTAAAGCATTTTGGGGGGTTAATTTATTAAAGGGAGCTAAATAAACATTTCACTACAATTAACCTTGTTTTTTCTACTATGTGATTCTTTTTCCCAGAGTTCCAGCATCATTGTAGCCACCACATGTTGGTGCAAGGCCTAAGCAGTGCCAAAATACACATGCTCCTATTTGTAAAAGGCCTGCAATATATATTGCTATATATGATCATAACCAACTGCATCAAATAACTTGCCATGTACTATAGTGTTCATTCTGAAGGGGTGGTTCACCTTTAAGTTAACTTTTAGTATGTTATAGAACGGCCAATTCTAAGCAACTGGTCTAATTCTAAGCAATTGGTCTTCATTATTTATTATTTATAGTTTTTTAATGATGTGCCTTTTTCTTCTGCTTCTTTCCAGCTTTTAAATGGGGGTCCCTGACCCCATCAAAAAACAAATACTCTGTAAGGAATGGGTCCCCAACCTTTTTTAACCTGTGAGCCACATTCAAATGTAAAAAGAGTTGGGGAGCAACACAAGCATGAAAATGTTACTGGGGTGCCAAATAAGTGCTGTGATTGGCTATTTTGTAGTCACTATGTGGACTGGCAGCCTACAAGAGGCTTTACTTGGCACTATACTTAGTTTTTATGCAATTAAAACTTGCTTTCAAGCTCAGAAATAAGCACCTGCTTTGAGGACCCCGAGAGCAACATCCAAGGGGTCGGAGAGCAACATGTTGCTCACGAGCTATTGGTTGGGGATCACTGCTGTAAGGCTACAAATTTATTGTGATTTTTTTTTACTCATTTTTATATTTAGGTCCTCTCCTATTCATATTCCCTTCTCTTATTCTAATCAGTGCATGAAATTGCAGAGCTGCTGAATAAAAAGCTAAATAATTGAAAAACCACAAATTTTCTGAGATCATTTGCAATTCGTTGAAATTCTTTATTAGTTATGGTTTTTGCATTATTTAGTTTTTTTATTTATTTATTTAGTAGCTCTTCTGTTAGCAATTTCAGCAATCTAGTTGTTAGGGTCCAAATTACCTAGATGTTTGGAATGAGAGACTGGAATATGAAAAGGAGAGGCCTGATCAGAAAGATGTGTAATAAAAAGTAGCAGTATCAATACATTTGTAGCCTTACAGAGCATATGTTTGCTAGGTGGGGTCAGTGACCCCCATTTGTAATCTGAAAAGGGTCATAAAAAAAGGCAAACAATTTAAAAACTGTAAAAAAGAAAAAATGAAGACCAATTGAAAAGTTGCTTAGAATTAGCCATTCTATAACATACTAAAATTTAACTTAAAGGTGAACCACCCTTTTAACATTCATTTATCTCAGAAATTTTCATACAGCTCTTGCAGCAATGATCTTTTGTTTAGGTTTTCACAGGTTGGACTAGATGTGTTTGTGTGTAAAAAACCTTGGGTCTGTGCTGTACTTCGGTTAAGTAAATCTTCCCTTTGCTTTATGTTTAGCTAATTTTGCCCATGCCATTGACTACAAATACACATCAGCTGCCACAAACAAAGCACGAGAATTCCCAAATTTTGCGCCTAGGTGACCCACTTCTATAGTCATTGGCACATCACATGGCATCAAATCAGTTTATTTCTATACAGGTATGGATCCTGTTATCCAGAATAATCGGGACCTGGGGTTTTCCCGGATAACAGATCTTTCTGTAATTTGGATCTTCACTGCTACTAGAAAATCATGTAAACATTAAAGGGGTTGTTCACCTTTGAGTTAGCTTTTAGTATGATGTAGAGAGTGATATTCTGAGACAATTTGAAATTGATTTTTATTTGTGGTTTTTAAGTTATTTAGCTTTTTCTTCAGCAGCTCTCCAGTTTGCAATTTCAGCAATCTTTTTTTTCAGTATTCATTTGAATACGAGACTGGAATATGAATAGGAGAGGCCCCAAATAGAAAGTTGAGTAATAAAAAGTAGCAATAACAATACATTTGTAGCCTTACAGAGCATTTGTGTTTAAGATGGGGTCAGTGACCCTCATGTGAAATCTGGAAATAATTCAAAAACTTAAAGTCTTAGCCATTCTATAACTAAAAGTTAACAGTGAACCACCCCTTTAAATAAACCCAATAGGCTGGTTTTGCTTCCAATAAGGATTAATTGTATCTTAGTTTGGATCAAATACAAGCTACTGTTTAAATTACAGAGAAAAAGGAAATCATTTTTAAACATTTGGATTAAATGGAGACTAAGGGAGATGGCCTTTCTGTAATTCTGAGTTTTCTGAATAACAGGTTTAGAGATAATGGATCCCATACCTGTATACCTTTAATTCGAAATAAACATTGAGTTGGTAAAATATTTACTGTAGATTGCCTTTATAGGCCAATAGTTCATTAACTATGTGAGATGGCCTTTCTGTAATTTGGAGCTTTCTGCATAACGGGTTTCTGGATAACAGATCTTTCTGTAATTTGGATCTTTATACCTTACGTCTACTAGAAAATCTTTAAACATGATATAAACCCTATAGGCTGCTTTCAATAAGGATTATTTAGATCTTAGTTTGGATCAAGTACAAGGTACTGTTTTATTACAGAGGAAAAGGAAATCATTTAGAAAAATGTGGATTATTTGGATTAAAATGGAGTCTATAGGAGATGGCCTTTCCATAATTTGGAAATTTCCAGATCCCATACCTGTATAGTGTTAGCTACAAATGAGGGTAAAAATGTCATTCTAATTCTGAAGGAAGATATGAACTGCAAGCGGATGAGTATATTGTGTTGTACGACACTTCAGTTTACTCGTGGGTTTAATCAATTCTAAACATGTCTTGTTATCAATGTATCAGTGGCTGCTGCATCTGTTTGTGCGAGCGCCCTAGATCTATTTACGGAGGGCTGAGAGACAGGTCACCAGACGGAGCATTAAACTGTAATTAAGAGCTTTGCTTTTTTAGAGATGTTTTTCTGAGCAGCTCGAATTGATGGGTATATTCTCCATGGCCATTAAATCTGCTCATAAACATCTTTCCCAGGGTTTCTGCATCTGACACACACAAACAAACATGCCGGCTTTATTTTGCTCTGTCATCAGAGACGCATTGAACCATAAAATATGTTCCCTCTTCAACCCGAAAAGCTGATTAGAAAAAAACAAACTTGCTCATGTAATATGCCTTTTAATTAAATGATGCCTCACCATCAATATGGTGCCTGTTTATATTTGCCAAATCTATTTATATAGGGTCTTCCTCAAGGCTTTCTTATAACCTATTGTCATAGCCACATACGAGTTTGTGAAAATGATTAGAAAATAAAAGGAAATGAAATAAGGAATTCTGCTGAAATGCATCAGGCCATAGGTTTCGTATAAACAAAGCCTTTTCATGAAAAATATATATTTTTATAACAGTATCTTCTATTGGATAATCCCAAAAGGAAACACCCTGTTCTTCTGGCACATATTAGTCACTGTGCACATAGACCAGGGGCAAACATACATGCCAGGTTACATCAACCAATGAATGGACAGAGCTGTGTCTTCTTTTATTCTCACGCTTCTTCCTGTTACAGAAAGAACCACCATTACTTCCTGTCAGGTGATCTCTGAGGGAGCGCACAGAACATCACTAAATGGTGTCTTAAAGGAGAACTAAAAACGAACTAAAGAAGTAGGTATAAATGTTGTACATTATATTTTGGGCTTCTATATCAGCCCAAGGCAACCAGAGCCCTTTAGTAGGGAAGATCTGTGTCTTCAAAGATGCCCCCGTAGCTCCCCATCTTCTTTTCTGCTTATTTTCTGCACATGCTCTGTCCTGCTGTCACTTACTGAGCATAGGGACTGACTCACAATATACAGTATATATAGAATAAAAATGTCACATTATAAGATTGATTAGTACTTAATACAGATAATTACTACGTCAGCTCAGAAACCAGTGCAACTAGCACCATAATTTAATAATCAGACCTATAGCATCAGCTTATATTACAGGTCAACCTAATTTTCATCTTGATAATTAGTGACGACCCCTAAGCTTAGCTTCTCAACAGCTGCTTAGAGCCCACTGAGCATGTGAGTGTCACAGACACTTTGCAAGATGGTGACCCCCTGTGACAAGTTTGAAGTCCTGGATCATTGCTGCTATTGAGAAGCTGAAACTTTAGGCTGGTGCAATCAGCTCAGTATATAAAATATGGCATTTTTAATCATATTAATTTTTAGGGTTTAGTTCTTTAAAGGGGATCAAAACTCCAAAAATGAGTTGATGTAAATGTAATCATCTCTGAACAATGGTTGCCATTCAAGTCTATGACATGCAGCACGAGCGACGACAGACATTTCTTCTGCCAAAGGAGCTAATGCAATGTTAGCTTCGGGGTTCAAGAAGTTGCCTTAAAGGAGTGGTTCGCCTTTAAGTTTTTATTAGGCTATAGAATGACCAATTCTAAGCAACTTTTCAATTGCTCTTCATTATTTATTTTTTATAGCTTCTTATTTGCCTTCTTCTTCTGACTCTTTCCACTGACACCACCTAAAAACAAATGCTCGGTAAGGCTACAAATGTAGTTATTTCTCCTTTTTATTACTCATCTTTCTATTCAGGCCTCTCCTATTCATTTTCCAGTCTCTTATACATAACGCATGGTTGCTAGCCTAATTACAACCCTATCAACCAAATTGCTGAAACTGTAAAATGGAGAGCTGCTGAATAAAAAGCTAAATAACTCAAAAACTACAATTATAAAAAATTAAAACCAATGGCAAGTTATCTCAAAATATTACTCCTTACATCATACTAAAAGTTAACACAACCCCTCAAAGCTGTCATGTTGAATATTTAATGATCATGAACATGTTGCCTGGGAATAGTAAATAAGTGACTCAAACAAAGAGGTGTGTCATTAAAGGGGACCCGTCACCCAAAAACAATATTCAAAATCCTATTTTATCTCATTAGTCAAGTAAAATGAACTTTAATTACACTATATAAATTAATTGATACTTGTTTCCTTCAGTCTGGGAACTCATAATTATATCAAGCAGGCAGGAGCCATTTTGTGGACAGTGTTATTAAGACAAGCCTTGCATCATCTCAGAATCTTGTTTGTGCACCAGAATGGGGGACCTGATGTCCATCCCCATGCCCTGGCTACACATTTAAACTGTGAAGAGAACAGGGGGAATGTGAGGAGAGCAGTGACATCTAGGAAGTGCTGAATGGAAAGTGAAAGTAATTGTCTGCCCCGTCTCTTTGCCTAAGGCATAGAGGAGGGGCAGACAATATTTGATTGACAGCTGAGATTTTTAAATGAGCTTACAACAGCTATGAATGCTTTAATAAAAAATAGAAATTGGATTTCATGTTATTTTGAAAAGGCCTTTTATTATACAGATTTTTGTAGGTGACAGGTCCACTTTAAATTAGCAAAAATACATGGAGTTATTTGTGCAAGTTCTGTTTTGGTTTTTAGACTGGGAATATGGAGGCTATCTCTTGACGAAGGCTTGGCCCACTCTCAAATAAAAACAAAATAAAATGGAATTATTTTTAAAATTTTATTTCAGAACACAGGACACAGATCACAATAATGCAAATTAAAACCTTCTTATTTTTCCTTTCACATTTGTTTCACCACACATTGACGTACACAAACTTTGCAGTAAGATGTGACCTTTTAGCTGATGGATCTCAGTAGCCAGCACTGTATAGGTAAAGATAACTTTGTCATTTCCGGAGGGTGGCAATCGTTTTAGTGCTGATTCTCTTTGTAACATGGGAGTTTGGTTGCAAATGCTCTCAGATTAGCAACGGTGTATTCTGTATGTTGTAGATATACAACCTCGATGGGTTGCGATCACATGAAATAAACATAGTATAGAAGTGAAACAGCCATTATTAAACATCAACATGTGAAGATATAAATACATGATCCATGGCAGGAATGGGTAATAGCATGCACTAGAGATCAGTTTATTCCCTGTCTCAGTCAGACATGTCCAAACTATGGCCTCAGAGGTCATCCTTGCCCTTCTGCCGCCCCCCAGCTCTCACCTTTTCTCCGAGGGAGGGGGTCCACGTTACCAGTACGGAGACTGCATTTGCACTCTCTACACTAGAAGAGCAAAATATCCGGTTTGAAAAATGGAAATTTGACTCTTAAAGTTACCAGGAGAGGCTTTTTGATGTAACTTGTGGGGTGCTAACTCCTGAGGCAAACTTCTCAACTTGCCTCATTGGCACAGTGCCCCTGAATGGCCTTCCAGATGCTTGAAACATTCCCTACTTCAGTAAAAGTTAGCAGGCCACAGACTGGGCATCTTTAATACCCAAAATTACTCTTCCTATAAGAATTTCATTAAAATTTCAGATGTCTTTCAAAACTACTAAGTGCAATGTTGATCCGAGGGAAATATGGTATGTTCTGCTGTGGTCCCAGGGTTTGCTGAGTTTTAACATTCATACAACACACCAATATTTTGCTGAACAAAAGAGAATTCTATTTTGTTTACATTCTGGCACTTTTTTAACTTTATACCGAGTCTTAAGAGTCCTGCGCGGAACCAATTTCTAAGACCCGGATCCAACTGAGCCCCGCGACCTGAACTGCAACCCACATATTTACCCACAACAGCCTTATCCACAACCTGACCCGCCGACCATCATTAAACAGAAAGCGATGGTGCTGCAAACCAGAAGTGATGTCATCAAAAGTGGGCGGGGACAAAAACAAGTTTTGTAAAACTTTGAAAGGAGTAAAATATAGACAATATTACATAAGATAAGAAATTTAGATGATACCCGCTACCCGACCCGCATCTATACCCGCACCTAAAAATCCTCTCCTCATTCTGCAGGGTGTCTGCTTTTTTTGCCGGTAACCGACCCTCTGCAGGACAGCACTGCTTTAAAACCAAAAATGAGATATGAGATTAAGGAAATATGTGTCAAGATTGTGGTTATCTTCTATTACAAAGAATTTTATTGCATTGTTTACATAAAGATTTGCTTTAATAAGTGCCACTACTGCATTTTAATACCACATTCTTGTAGTGTAATTATTTAGAGCGTGTTACTGCCATTTCCAAAACTGGAAATGATCATTTTTAAGAACAAAGATCAAGGATTATCTGTTTGGTTTAAAGTGACAATAAACCATTAGCTAAAAGAGCAAAATCTACAAGATACGATTGTTTCCAGACTGACCACACTGTTCAGAGATTGCCAATCATTTGTGCTCAATGGACTGGCATTTTCATTGCTGAATGTTTAACGTAACGACTCATATCTATGGAACAAGTATATCAGTGCCAATTGTTCATTGGACACACGTGATGAATGATGAAATCTTGATAATATCCAGTGAAAATATCTCTACGTAGGACTGAAGTCTGAGAAAACTAACTGCCACAGAGTTATCCTCACTTTATAAATACCTGGCTCATAAATGAAATTTAAAAGAACAGCTAGATGATTTAACCCAGGTAGCCTAACCTGACGCACCCCAGCAATTAAAGGAAAACTATACCCCCAAAATTAATACTTAGGCAACAGATTAATATCATATTAAGTGGCATATTAAAGAATCTTACCAAACTGGTATATATATCTAAGTAAATATTGTCCTTTTACATCTCTTGCCTTGAACCACCATTTCTTGATGTTCTGTGTGCTGCCTCAGAGATCACCTGACCAGAAATACTACAACTCTTAACTGTAACAGGAAGAAGTGTTGAAGCAAAAGACATAACTCTGTCTGTTAATTGGCTCATGTGACCTAACAAGTATGGTTTGTTGATATGTTTGTGTGCATGGTGAATCGTATGATCCCAGGGGGCGGCCCTTATTTTTTAAAATGGCAATATTCTATTTATGATTACCCAATGACACATACTACTAGAAAAGTATAATATTATGAAAATGGTTTATTAACATGAAGCAGAGTTTTACATATGAGCTGTTTTTTGCAATTTTTTTTTATAGAGACCTACATTGTTTGGGGGGTATAGTTTTCCTTTAACTAGATATACCGTTTACCAAGAAATCGAAAAGTTTAGAGATTCCGGTTTGAATACCAAGGAAGTATTTGGGAATTTCCTTCTATTTGGGCCCTCTCCCGTTCATCTTTTAACTTTTAACTTTCCATGCCACGATTTGTTGGTAAACACAGAGCATGGCATCGATCAAAGAAATACTTAAGGAGCCACAATATTTTTTTCTGACCCCTTAAGTGCCTTTCGAAAGTACCCGTTAGCTGGATGTGGCAAATTATTTTGTAGACAAAAACTACAAAGCAGTGGGTATTAAACTATGGGTAGGGCCTCCTAGCTGGAGCACATAGAAAAGGTTAAAGTGGGCTGCTTAAAGGCCAATTAGTGAGGTATTTTGGGAAGAATACTTTTTTTTATTTTGTATTATAATTTTTATTGAAATTTCAAACATAGTACAGAATAGAATTAGTAGATTCTCACACTCACACATTCTCACACAACATAATAAAATGTATAACAAATATTCACCATAAAGCGTGAGGGAGGCTGAGAGAGGGGGATAGAAGGGGTAGGGGGAGAAAAGATGTAGTAAAGAAAAAAAGAAAGGGAGGAATACATTTTTTTTAATTAGAGATTAGAGATATTTGTTAAGATTACTTATTGCATCCCATATAAGACATGTGCCATTTGCCCTAAGCAAAAGTAAAAAAAAAAAAAAAGCAAAAAAATAGGGGCTTTCAGTTTCCTTTGCTGCTCACCCTTTTACAATCCCTTATACAAGAGGCTTAGAAACTTTACGAAGCTTTAGGTTATTTTAGAATTGTGGCACATCAGATTGCTCACTATGGATTTCTAGATGTGAGCAAGCTAAATACTTTTTATTATATAAACATGTAAATGTCTTAAATTGCAAATCTGGAATATTAAAATTTCACCTAATCCCATTATTCAGGGCTGCCATGGGTCGGGGGGCAAGGAGGACATCTGTTAGAGGCCTGGACTAAACGGGGTTCTGGATTGTCAAGAAACGGTTGGGTTTGAACAGATCAAGGGTGTGGTGTGGGTGGGTCAATGGCATGGCCAGGCAGGAGTATGGGGTCCCTGTGCATACGGCAGCTACACTCAAGGTGTATGGGGGCAACACCAGTCCATATGGCAACTACACTCCAAAGTGGTTAATATCATTATTAATCACCCAGACCAAATGGTTTTCAATATTCTGGTAAACAGTTAATACCTGCCTCTTCTTTAAAGTGGACCTGTCACCCAGACACAAAAATCTGTATAATAAAAGTCCTTTTCAAATTAAACATGAAATCAAATTTCTATTTTTTATTAAAGCATTCATAGCTGTTGTAAGCTCATTTAAAAATCTCAGCTGTCAATCAAATATTGTCTGCCACTTCTCTATGCCTTAGGCATAGGGGAGTGGACAGGCAATTACTTTCACTTTCCATTCAGCACTTCCTAGATGTCACTGCTCTCCTCACATTCCCCAGTTCTCTTTACCAATTAATTGTGTAGTCAGGGCATGGGGATGGACATCAGGTCCCCCATTCTGGTGTACAAACAAGATTCTGAGATGATACAAGGCTTGCCTTAATAACAGTGTCCACAAAATGGCTCCTGACTGCTTGCTGTAATTATGAATTCCCACACTGAAGAATACAAGATTCAAATAATTTATATTGTGTAATTAAAAAGTTCATTTTTCTTGACTAATGTGATAAAATTTTGAATATTTGTTTTTTGGGTGATGGGTCCCCTTTAAGGTATTTCTGAAGCTATGTTCTCTTTACTTAACTGTCAGTAACACAACAGAAAAAAACAGTTTGTCTGGTTATCCTTTATTTGGCATTTCACTTGAACAAAACATATTTGGTTTAAATAATCAAATGTTTGGCCTATAATATATTAAAAGCTCAACACTCTTGTTATAAAATATATTAAAAGCTCAACACTCTTGTTATATGAAAGATCTTGCAAATGGTACAAAAGTGATAACTTTATTGGATAACTCAACAATAATATTATAATAATATTCCCAGGAATCAAGTGTCACAGGTTCTGTGCAAAACAGGGCAATGCACAAAGCTCCAGTGCCATGCAAGAAGCAGTGAGCCCTGGCAATGGGAACATATCAAAGTAAAGGTCAAGTACAGAGGAGCTTACTTACTGCAGAACATCCAGGACCAGGTACAACATTCATTGTTACAGTGCTTAATTAAATGCATTTGTATGTGTACATAGCTCAAACTGGATTGGAGCAAATATATGAGGTGATGGGTAAGTAGTATCCTGCTTGCAGTCATGGTGTATTCATTAGACCACTTCATATCCTATAAAGCAGTGACTAAAAAGGCCAAAAATCAACTCTTGGCTTGTGACTGTAGGCAGTGAGATACTTACAGTACTTTTGAATTAAAGGTCCTGTGTGCCATAGTTTATGGTATCACCGTTAAACTCCTTATGCTAATTTTGATATGACAAGAGTATTTAAGCCTTCAATATATTACATGGCCAGCTAACTACTAACGATTACTTCTGTTTATATACAGAAATAACGAACAAATACAATTCAAATTAAGTGATGGAAAGTTTACAAGCTTCAGTAATCACCTAACAGAATTCCAAATAAGTGCTTAATGTCTAAGTGCTGATGTTCATACATAGAGAAAATGTAAAAGTAGGGAATTACTTGAGTGAAACCAAAAAAAGGGCAATCTTTCTTTGTCCTCTGAATGCAGTGTAAGTGCTCCTCTGTTATACAATCGCATCCATACTTACGAACAGAACCATCAAAAAGCTTTAAGGCAATTTTATTTCACTGCAAATTCTCCTCAAAACGCTGCAAACCAAATTTTACATTCTAGAATTATTTTACAGCAGTTCACAACCTACATTACTCACTCGTTACATCCAAACAGCAAAATGTTAAAACTATTTCTTAAAAAAAACAAAACTATATTTTGGGGGACAGCTAGTGTGTGGGGTTCTAAGGGTGTTTATTTTGGGGGAAACACTTGAAGAGGCTTAGAAAGGGGTTGTTTTGAATATAATATCCATCCTCACCCTGGGCTTTGCCCAAGTCAGAAACTAACCATTTAAATCATAATTTCATTTTAATTCCCTTTGGTATATTTTGCCCCAAACTAAAACAGAATGATCGATAGCACATAGGGCAATATTGGGCACTTTTGTGCCCATGATTTTTAGAATACAAGAGGCAAATTGCCATCGTTGTCTGCTAGGCAATCCCCTAAAATCCTCATGCAAGTTCTTGTCCACCAACTATTGCTTGCAAATATGGACAATTATGTTGGGAAACGCTTGTACGAGTGCTTACATATGATTTTCAGAGCAGCCATTGAGGGTGATTTAGCTCTATACAAAGAAATAATAATGACAAAAGCTCCAATCAGTCAGTATGAGTGAGCGTTAGTAAATACTCTACAAAGACTATACCTGCAATAACTGTTTCTTGCACTGTATCAATATTGGCCATGACCAGACTTTGCTAAGCATTATTTACACAGACACTGCCTGATATATATGATAGGCGATGCTGTAGTATGCCTATGCACAGTTTTCCAGTCCAGAGAACATTTGGGATATAAACTTGTGCAATTTATATTATTCCTCATATTACAGAGATTTACAGTACATTAAAATATGACTACAGTATATCAAAAGGCAACAATGCCCCAGAATTTACAATGGAGCTTATTTTATAGTCCCATAATTGATTTGAGCTGTCACCCCTGGTTTAACTAGAATTCTCAGAATCCCTTGGCAAAGTGAAGCTTGCAAGAATTCGGGTTCAGTTCCTGTTACTCCCAGAAAAACCTAAGATAATTTGCTGAATAACCCTGTGCTGCAGGGTAGTATGTGTGGGGCAACACCGAGCTTGCCGCAACAAATTCCTAGGAATAAATCTGTGTGGATCTATAAGCATATTTGGGAAAATTTAGTAATAAAATAAAATTGAGATTTTACCAAATTTTCTAATAATGTAAAAAATTATTTAACAAGTATACTGAAAAGGGCAACTAAAGCCTCAAGAAAATATATTCCAGGCATACTAAAAAGGACCACTATACAATTCCTAGTGTAATGCATGCCAATACAACCTAAGCTGTAAATGCAGATTTTTCAGATTTAGAATATACACTACATTCCATCCTATCAAGCCCAAATGTATATCTGGTATCCCAGACATGGCTCCGTAAGCTCTTCCTCTTTCTGTAAATTGCTCACAAACTAAAAAAATATAAAGAAGGAAATGAAACCCATACAGTGGGGCACGGTGTCAACTAAACTAGCACTTCCTCCACCAAACCTACACTATGTTACCAGGCGGGGGGAACACACCAGGCATATTATGAATATAGATAGATTTAAATATATGTTGTTCACAGTATTTTTCCTCAGAAATATTCCCATTTTTAACCTACTATGATACCTAATTTTCTGGCTGGTATTTGCGGATGACAAATTCTGCAGCAGGAAACAAATCTGATTGGATAACCACTGAGGGTATTATGTGACAGCCAATAAAATAAGATTATGCCTACTATATTTGTATGGCTTGGGTATTTTGTTTTCTGTGGGTAGAAAGAGACTTTCAGGCTGCTTTTCACGCATCTTAAAACCATTTTCTGCCATCTTAGGAACCACAAAGCTACAACATACATAGAGCACTGCCTGTGACCTGTGTTAATGCCTCAACTGCAGTCAATGCAAACTCATCTCATCAGTGTTAGCACAACCAATGGCTCAAAAAATTGCCAGTTGTAAAATAAACTGCCTAAAACCACACTCTGTACTTGTTAGAGTAAATCAAATAGTTACACAAACAAAAAGAACTTGTTCGCTTTTTCCCTTTATGTACAAACTGTTAAAAATGGCACCTGAAAGTTGTCCACTTATTAGATTTCATTCTGTTTTAGAGAGCCTGAGTACAGTCAAATACCTCTGAAGAGAGAGCTGGAGTTTTGGTCAGTGCTTAAGACAACATTTACAGAAGGTAGGGGGTCTGGTGATAGACCGACACACCAACTGCAAATGAGAAACGAAGAGAGAAAAAGACAGCAATATAAATAGCTATACAGTGCAGAAAGTATCTGAAAAGCAAACAAAACAAAGGTTTCAGAACAACATTATGTAAAGGAAGGCAAATGGAACAAGGGATGAGCCATTAAACATGGAGTTATAATTACTTTAAATAATTGAAAAGAACACTGTGCTGGGTTGTATTAAAGTAATCATAATTAATATCTCCTCTCAGCCTTTTGTTAATCTTTGACTAAATAGCCCTTCTCTTCAGCCACTCCTGTGGCTCCCATCACCAGTGCGCATCTTCCGAGCCATTATGGTCTCTTTGGATACGCTCTTGCAGTGACTAGCCAGGCCTAACAGGCACATAAGGTCAATGAAGCCGGTGGTAAGGTTGAACTTTATCCCAAATTCACTGGTAGAATAGTCATAAGGGAATGTGTGATGGTAGTTATGGAAGCCTTCGCCTGTGTAAGAAAAAGAAAAAAAAAGTTTGATATGTTACCTAAATAGAATGTGTATATTATTTGTCAATAAATATAATACAGTGCCCCACAATTCAGCAAAATAGCTGCACAGAGCTTTGGACATTGGCTCTTAAGTTACAGGACATTCTACTTCATCTCCAGATGTAAGGAGTCACAAGGTAGACAGGTTAAAGGAAAACTATACCCCCAAAATGAACACTTAAGCAACAGATAGTTCATATCATATTATATTAAGTGGCATACTAAAGAATCTTACCAAACTGGAATATATATTTAAGTAAATATTGCCCTTTTACATCTCTTGCCTTGAGCCACCATTTCGTGATGGTCTGTGTGCTGCCTCAGAGATCCTCGAAAATGAATATACACGCACTCTTGCAGCCATGGCAATTGAGGTTAAAAGTAGTAACTTTATTCCATCATGTTAAAAGGATACGTAATCATATCAAGTGCCTATGATTACGTATCCTTTGATACGAAACGCGTTAGGACGCTACTTTTAACATGATGGAATAAAGTTACTACTTTTAATCTCAATTGCCATGGCTGCAGGATTGCGTGTATATTCATTTTCGAGGATTGGTTTCGCCTAAAGCTACGGGTTCGGGGCATGGCACCCGGGCCACTTGACAAATTTGGTGAGTGACAAGCATTGCTGAATTTCTACCATTTTTGAAATAGAATTGTTCTTCTTCAAGTGAAGGGCCTGGGGTTTGGACACCCAGGTCACCCTTTCCACTCGGTGAGAATTACCTAGTGGTTGCTTGCTTTTTTGTTGGTGTTTTTGGTTTATTTGCTTTTTGCCCGTTTTATTTGATGTGTTTAAATATCCAACAATATAAAAGCAAGTTTATAATGGAGGTCCTTAATTAGTTAGTCCATTTAGAGATTGGAGCCAGCTACCCATCATTGTGTATCTGTCTCAGAGATCACCTGACCAGAAATACTACAACTCTAACTGTAACAGGAAGAAGTGTGGAAGCAAAAGACACAACTCTGTCTGTTAATTGGCTCATGTGACCTAAAATGTATGGTTTGTTGGTATGTTTGTGAGTACAGTGAATCCTACGATCCCAGGGGGCGGCCCTTATTTTTTAAAATGGCAATTTTCTATTTATGATTACCCAATGGCACATACTACTAGAAAAGTATATTATTATGAAAATGGTTTATTTACATGAAGCAGGGTTTTACATGTGAGCTGTTTTATGTGATATCTTTTTATAGAGACCTACATTGTTTGGGGGGGTATAGTTTTCCTTTAAGTACAAAATATGGCAGTGGGTGTGGATGCTGTAAAATGACACTAAATGGCACAAGAGACGGGCACAAATGTACAGTGAAACAGCAGGAAAGTTTGATTGCGGGAAGGGAGGTGGGAGTCTGGGTGCCCAGTTAGTAGGAGGTTGCTGTAGTCCTAGCGGTATAGGATAGGGGCACAGGTTAGTGTTTTAGCAATTGCTTGTAAAATAAATGTGTGTATATTGGCAATATTACATAGGAAAAAGGGACAGGTTAAGCATTAATATAGTTAAAAGGGACTGGTCCAAAATAACTCCCGCATTAAAGTACCAGTAACATCAGTAACATTGCGCTGCTCTTCAGAAAGGCCATCCATTGTGCGGCGCTCGATTTCTCCTGCCTGCCTTCCTTATAGGAGATAGCCATGGAGGAGAAATCGAGCGCTGCATGATGGATCATCGACGTGTTGCCTTTTCTGAAGAGGAGCGCAAAAGAAGTTTCAGTTAGTTTAATTTGTCTTTGTGTTTTTTTTTCGTTCTATACCAACGACTTTTTTTTTCTTTCTTTTTTTAAAAAATTGATGTTACTGGTCCTTTAATGGCCATCAATAGTAATGGTAAAGGTGAAGGGACAGATGTTGGGTGAGAGGAGCATGAGCTCAGTTTTAGCTAGGTTCAGTTTGAGCTGGTGTGTGTTCATTCCACAAGGAAATCTCTAGAAGGCAGTTAAAGATCTTGGTCAGAGTGTCCGAGGTTAATAATGGGGAGTCTAGATATATTTGGACCTCATCTGCATGTATGTGATATTTAAGGCAAAATGAAGAAATAAGGTCTCTTAAAGAGAGACTGTGCACGGAGAACAGCAGAGGGCCAAGTAGAGAGTACAGATTTTTCATTAAAGCAGACTAAACTGGTGTATTGCTGCAAGGTGCAATTTACAGTATGTAGTGATTGAATCACTTTTAGTCGCTGCATTTAAATAGACAGTGTGCCCTTTGCACTTGTGTTCTTAAATGTGCCTTCCAGTGTAGAAGCTCAGGAGTTCACTCCATGGCAAATCAATCTGTAACGGCACTATCAAAGGACACAACTTGAAATTAAAAGGGATGTATTGTATTGTAGGGAGTATTTTGATAATCCCTAACGGCAGCTACTGCAATAAACTGCAATCTTTAGTACAGCAGAACACAGTCATGTTTAGTGAGCAAGACAACAGATTAAGAGCTAGAGGCTAAAACAAATATGTGCTTGAGATCACAATTGTAATATAATTGCTAGTCCAATACTCATTTCCAAGGAAACGTGCTAGCACACACAAATAGGCAGATATTACAATAGAAAAGGATGATCCTGCAATTGTGAGTTTTTACATGTTTGCTTCTATGCAAACCTGCGACTATGACCCTGTTTTTATAAATGCCTACAATATTCAAATGCAGTATTGTGTCTGTTGTATTTAGTCTATTAGAAGCAAAATACAGGCATACGGTGCTCAGAAATTTTATGTCAAATGAACATTAGGTCTCTTTTCTGTGAAATTGCTGCATAAATCCAGACTTTTAGCTCATGCCATGAGGTTATAAAAATTGCCAGATGGAATCAAGCAAAGGCACATAAGTTATTTGATTGCCAATGAACACTGCCCTTTATTTAGCTCTGAATAGATTATTGAAAATATGTCACAATACCATAGCCTCTAAGGTGAGGAGCATGAAACTATACAAGAATATATATCATTCCAAATATCTTTTACTGAACACTGTTTATTAAATTAAATGGCTTTATATCCAAGACCATAGTAATGATGTTTTTATTGAAGTGAAATGTAAAGTTTGTACAAAATATGAGCTCTAGGCCAAACATCTAGACCATCCCGGAACAAGATCTGCTCATAATCCTTTCCGCTCTGGTCACCTACATTAATGAAAAACCTAACAATAACAGAATTGATTTGCATTGAGATAAGAAATGGGCATACCTATGGCTCCAATAGCGACAAATGGGTTCTCCCTGGGATTGATGGTCTGGTCATATGGTCGGTTTCCAAACATATGAGCTGCACTATTCACCAGCCATGTTGCATTGAGCACTAGTGCATAACGTAAGAGGCAAGGGACATAGAAGGCAACAGAGAACGACTCGCCCCAGAAGTACCATGGAATCACAGTGGGGAGAATGAAGCACATCACCAGTATGGAAAGTTTATAGTTTCTGAAAAAAGAAAGATTTTAAAAAAATGTTTAACAACAGTTTAAAAATTGCTACAACCTGGTGGTGAGAGAAAGCTGCTTATCAGTAATCTTGCCGATTTCTTACATATTGAGATTATCATTTTCTCATCAAGAAATTACACTGATAATAAACATCATTCTGCCTTTTAATTGGTCTGTGACCGAAAAACCTGTGTTAAATTTTAATCAGGGCACCCAGTCCCGGCCCATCCCTACTCTTCCCAACCACAGCAAGGAGGTCCCACCCCCAGGATGGCACTGCAGAAGGGTTGGCCAATGCCAAGACAGACTGCTGCAGATCTGCTTCTGGTGGTGACCTCCAACCAGGAGCATGCACACTTGAGGGTCAGGGCCCACAGGCAGATTTTGGGAGATTAGCCGCCCGGCGACAAATCTTCTCTTCTTCGGGGTGACTAATCTCCCCGAACTGCCTCCCCTGCTTTCCCACCGGCCCCGAAGAAGAGGAGATTTGTCACCGGGCTGCTAATCTCCCCGAATCTGCCTGTGTGCCCTGACCCTTAAGCAAGTTTTATGTATATAAAGTTGTCTTCAAGTGCACATGCTTGACCACGTCATGTTGGCCGCCAACCTCACCCTACATTTTCAAGATTGGTAGAGCAGGGTCATCCTAGAGGGTTTCTTTAAGCAGGAAGGGGGCCAGTAAAAGGAAGCCCTGAATAATATCTGACTTTAGTTTTCCTTTAATACTGCAAAGACAAATAACAGATCCTTATTTAAACAAAGCAGATGGGATTCTCAATGGAATATTCAATTGCACTTTACTGGGGTTGTTGGCCCTGGAGAAGTATACTGCTTTAAAAATACAACTTTGACGTTAATTAACCATGTTAATATATTAAAGTCTGCTGGGATTTGCAGTCCAGCTGCAACTGAGCAGAGAGTGGTCGAGAAGTTTAGTTCTCCCTTATGAAAACATATGCTAATGGAAAGAACCACATGATTTTACCAGCATACTTAAAGGATATATATAGTATAACTAAAAACCCTAAACTCCTTATCTTGTAGGCAATATTGAATAATATATGGTGCTGGTTTTACTTTGGACTAAAATATCTTTAAAAACTGCCCCTTTACTCCCTATAGATATGGTCCCTGTCTGTATTTCAAATGGGACTATATATATATATATATATATATATATATATATATATATATATATATATATATATATATATATATATATATATATATATATATATATATATATATATATATATATATATATATATATATATAAATCAAAACAGGGGGGTTGTGGGAGCACTCTAAAGGCTTTAAAGTATATATAAGTATAATAAATGCTATTGCATATGTACCCAAAACAGGGGTTATTTTGTTACAAAGTTATGATCATAAAATTGATAAGCCACCATACCACGTCAAGGTAAACCCCGAATGGCGGTCCCTAACTTGTTTTATATTTTATGTGCATGTGCTTATCAATTTTATGATCATAACTTTGTAACAAAATAACCCCTGTTTTGGGTACATATGCAATAGCATTTATTATACTTATATATATATACTTTAAAGCCTTTAGAGTGCTCCCACAACCCCCCTGTTTTGATATTATATATATATATATATATATATATATATATATATATATATATATATATATATATATATATATATATATATATATATATATATATATATATATACACACACACATACATATACAGATATATATATTTCTATATTAGGGATGCACCAAATCCACTATTTTGGATTCAGCCGAACCCCCGAATCTTTCACATCTTTCTTTGTGAAAGATTTGGCCAAATACTCGAATATCGATACCGAACCGAATCCTGGATTTGGTGCATCCCTAATATATATTTTTTATAAATTTAATTTACAAAAAACTTTATTTTTGTTTGCACAAGACTTATAGAGTGTTTCATTGCTAGGCAGACATTTTAGTGTTAATGTTCCTTTAAGGAAAGCAAGCCAAATATATCTCACATGGGATCTGCTGGCTCTAAAGATGATTGCTAGAGATTATAAATGAAAGCTTTATTCTTCAGCATCTTTTAAATGAAGGATCGGGCAACATCCATCAATTCTATTATTCTCTTGAGAAAAACAGCATCTTTGTTTCAAACAAAAACCCCCACACAGCAACAAAAATAACCAGACTGTTATAGAACGAAGCATAATAATTACTAAAGGGAACACATAGTGTATAACACAAAGCATTCAACAGTGAGTGACAATTCCATTTTAGAAATGGCAATGCACATTAAAAAGGTCCAGCGCTTCTCAAAGCAGTTAGAAATATTTTCTAGCCTAAAATGGCCCCTGATTTTCCAGTGTCATGAAACTGTTTGGAATAACCATCATGCAAGGTTGTTACATAAGACAATTCCAATAACTATCTACAGTGGGAAGCAATAGCAACAAAGTTGTATCCTGATCCATATTAATGGCACTTAAAGATATAGTAACCCCTGCCTCTGGGGTTTCGAGGCAGCTATAGCTATATAATAAAAATCCTTTTCAAATGAAACATACAACCTAAATTCTTTTTATTAAAACATCTACACCTGTTATAAAGGTATTTAAAAATCTCAGCTGTCAATCATATATTGCTTGACTCACCTTTATGCCTGAGGCATAGTGGGTGGGTCAGGTAATTACTTTTACTTTCTATTCTACACATGCTAGCCACATATACCCTCCCTCCTCAAACTCCAATTTCTTATGTTTTATGCCCGAAAACTTCGGGGTGTGGCATGAAGATCATTGGTACTTCTGCCAGTGACTTATATGCAACCTCAACAGGTCTGAAATGCAGGATTTTCTGATTCAGACTTTTCCATCCTTGGTGTTTAATAAATTTCGAAGAAAAAAGATTTTTTTAAAAGTTCGATTTTATAAAAACAAAAAAATCACAAATTTTTCATGATTTTTGAATTTGGAGTTTAGTAAATAACTGCCTAAGCTTGCCTGTTGTTTCTATTTTCTATTCTATATTAATAACAGTGTTCTCAAAATAGCTGCTGCCTGCTTGCTGTGATTATATAGGGCAAGTAACGTTTATTTTGCTTGACAAACACAATAGATAGGAATCTATAGAAGCCCCGTACATTTCTCTACTCTAAAACAGTGCAACTGAGTCTACTGAGCCATATGGTTATATAATATCAAAACACCTTTTGATATATTGAGGTACATTATACCCTTTTGCCATTTGATGGACAATATTGTTTCTCTAACCTCTTAAACATCACATGGTCATTTATTATTATTAAATCATTGCTAAAAGCAGTTCTTATAAAACTTCAAAGCAATCAATTGACAAGCAAATTTGAGATGAATAAGTGATTACAAGTCATTTAATAATTATGTTTAGTAGCTTTCAACCTTAAAGAAACAGTCACATCAAAAAAATTAAATATAATGTAGTATTACCCGGCACTGGTAAAACTGCTGTGTTTGCTTCAGAAACACTACAATTGTTTATATAAATAAGATGCTGTGTAGCAATGAGGGCAGCCATTCAAAGGAGAAAAGGCTCATGTTACACAGCAGATAGCAGATAAGCTCTGTAGAACATAATGGTGTTATCTGTTATCCATTATTTAACCTGTGACATACAGCCTTTTTTCAATTTCCACCATTGCTACACAGCAGCTTGTTTATATGAACTATAATAAATAGAGATGCACTGAATCCACTAATCCTTTGTGAAAGATTCGGGTGAATACCGAACCGAATCCGATTTTGCATATGCAAATTAGGAGTGGGAAGTGGAAAACATTTATTACTTCCTTGTTTTGTGACAAATGTCAGGTGATTTCCTTCCCTGTTCCTAATTAGGATTCGGATTTGGTTCGGCCGGGCAGATTTGGCCAAATCCGAATCCTGCTGAAAAATGCCGAATCCCGAACCGAATCCTGGATTCAGTGCATCCCTAAAAATAGTGTTTCCAAAGCAAACAGATCAGGTTTACCGGTACATGGAAACACTATATGATATTTTCATTACTTTAAAACACTTTCATTTTTTGGTGTTACTGTTTCTTTAACATGAATAGAAGTTATAAACTGATTTAGGACATTTGCAGTTGAAACGCCCCAAGTGCCATTAGCTTTACATAATGTACTGGGTGCATCAGGCAGGGCACTGGCCATTCAATAACAAGTACCCTTGCCATCGGCTTCCTAAATGGGTACTGCAAGACATAAAATTTAATGCTAAGTTTCAAGGAATCAGATGTTTTCCTTGGTTCCTCTCTGCCATCGGCAATGATTCTTAGCTAACACCCTAGAAGCTCAAGATGTTACTAAAGGAAAACAAATAGTTTTGCTTTGGGCAAATGATCTGGGTGACACATCAGTGCCCTTTACTTAGTCACCACTGAAAGAAATAAGGTACACTAACAAGTAGGATATTTCACAGCTGCTTGTATTCTGTTTAAATCTACAGGAAGTAGGCTACCATCTAAAAAAAAACCAATCTCCTAGCAGGCTGAAACCTGGTAACAGAGATTGATTCTAAACTATTTATTGCCAGGGTGCACTGTATTGACATGACAGCATGCAAATTTTGCTTAGAATGCATGTAATCAATCCTAATGCAGGAAAGAGAAAAGAGACACAGGATGTGAGGCATAATAATTGGCAGCTGTAAATTCTAGGCAGTAAAAACATGTTTTGTATAAAAAAAAAAGATAGTTGGAGTACATAAGATGATAACATTATGGCATGGATTTGATAAATACATAAACAGTCTGTAAATGTAGTTTACAGACTGTATTTGATGCTTAGTGATGTCACTTGTATCCCAGGGCTTGTTCCTTTGAGAAAAAAATCCTATTGTCGTGTGGTGCATGCACTCAAGCAAGGGTGGACTGTTTTAAAGGAACAGTTCATGGTAAAAATAAAAACTGGGTATATAGATAGGCTGTGCAAAATAAAAAATGAGTCTAATCTAGTTAGTTAGCCATAAATGTAATGTATAAAGGCTGGAGTGACTGGATGTCTAACATAACAAAACAGAACACAACTTCCTGCTTTTCAGCTCTCTAAGGAGTTAGTCAGTGACTTTAAGGGGGGGGGCACATGGGACATAACTGTTCAGTGAGTTTGCAATTGATCCTTAGCATTCAGCTCAGTTTCAAAAGCAAACAATTATGACCTATATGACCCCTCCCCTCAAGTCACGGATTGGTTACTGCCTGGTAAACAATCAGTGGAAACCAAGAGAGCTGCAAAGCAGGAAATAGAGTTCTGGCTATTATGTTACACATCCAGTCACTCCAGCCTTTATACTGTAGCATTATTGTAAGCATTTTTTGTTTATCCAGTTTTTATTTTTACACTGAACAATTCCTTTAAATGCTACTAAACTAACATCCCATTGAAATTATGTTGCGGGTGAAAACGTCTGCCAAGCCTGAATGACTGCCTCAAAGCACATCTTTGCATGGAAAACTGAAAACATAAGTAAAGAAGATGATTATGATTTTTTTTCCCAATGGAAAGTTAATCAAAGAAAAAAGATAAAAATAAAGACATCAAAAAAGCAAATGTCATAGATATCTTCCTGCTAATTGAATTAATGGCTCTGTCAGTCCTGGGGGTTGATCCATGTCCGGGAGGGTCATGTGCAAATGTGGAATGGAATGTGTTATATAGTATCTATCTTTGTGCTACAGACAAAATGAACTCTAGAACTGGTAAGAAAACCATTGAGACTCACCTCCTTTGGAACATAACCACCTTATCTTCTTTGAGGTCACTCAGATCAAGCTTCTTCCCTTTTTCTATTACATCGGGGTGTTTGCGCAGGAGAAGCCAACCAATGTGCGAAAAGAAGAAACCCCTCACAGCGTTATGTGGGTCGGCATCAGTTTCAGAGTATTTGTGATGAACACGGTGATCTCGTGCCCACTCAAAGATGTCATTCTACAATTTGGGAAAAGTAGGTATTACTAACAGTTTGAAAAAATAATTTTTGCCACCCAAGACTAGGACTAGGCTTAATTATAGTATCAAAGGAGCAGCCTTTCCATATGAAGGATCTGCTCTCACAGGGCCTATACTGGCTAGGGATGCACCAAATCCAGGATTCTGACTTTTTCAGCAGGATTCAGATTTGGCCAAATTCTTCTGCCTGGCCGAACCCTAATTTGCATATGCAAATTAGGGCCGGGGAGGGGAATGTCACAAAACAAGGAAGTAAATTTTCCCCCCCTTCCCACCCCTAATTTACATATTAGGATTCAGTTTTGGTTATAAACCTCTAATTGCGGACCCTAGAAATGTTTTTAAATAATGAAAGCAAATGTAATTTTAACACCTTTCCAATATTGTCAATGGTGTTAATGTTACATACTTATTCTAATTATAATTATTTTGATGAAAGGTTTTTAGATAATAAACAAAATAACCTAGTAGCCCCAGACAAGAGCAGTTCCCAGCAACCATTTCTTATCCATGCCTATATATCACCTAAGTCCAATAATGTCTTTCAATATGCAAAGAACAGTTTTTGGGTGGATGACCCATTTTATATAAACACCTACACAAATCTATTAAAATTTGAAGAGCACACTGCTTCTAATTTGCTACCCATTGGTTATACAAGTTCACATATAAATAGATTTGTGCCAGGAAATGGAATTCATTTAGGGGAAAAAAAAATACAATTCCTACCTGGAAAGCCATAGAGTTTACAACTGCCAAAAATATTCTAAGGGGTAGCTTGGCCTTATAGGAACGATGACTCCAGAGACGATGTGCACCAGCTGTCACTCCAAGAGCACTCAACAAGAAGCACAGAATTGCTGTAGGAAGAAAAAACAAAATCAACCCCAGTAAGGCAGCAAATAAGTTTCAAATGTAGCATATGGAAGCTGTGCATAAAAAGGTAAAGGCTACCATCACCCAAAAACAATATTCAAAATCCTATTTTATCACATTAGTCAAGCAAAATGAACTTTAATTACACTATATAAATTATTTGAATCTTGTTTCCTTAAGTCTGGGAATTCATAATTATATCAAGCAGGCAGGAGCAATTTTGTGGACACTGTTATTAAGGCAAGCCTTGCATCATCTCAGAATCTTGTTTGTACACCAGAAAAGGGGATCTGATGTCCATTTCCTTGCCCTGACTACACAATTAAATGGTTAAGAGAATGGGGGAATGTGTGGAGAGCAGTGACATTTAGGAAGTGCAGAATGGAAAGGGAAAGTAATTGTCTGCCTTGCCTCTATGCCTAACACATAAAGGAGGGGCATTTAATATTTGTGAGTTTTGACACAAAAAAAAAAAAAATCGAAAATTTGAATTTACCATTCAAACCTAATAAATCTGATCCTAAATTGTTCAAAAATTCCCAAACTAAAACAGAACTGTGTTTGTGAAATCAGCAGCAACAGTAGTGAATGTCCCATGTGGCCTCCTTAAAGTCGCAGACTAACGCAAGATTTAGAGAGCTGAATAGCAGGAAGCAGTGTTCTGGCTATTATGTTAGACATCCATTTTTGGCTAACTAACTAGATTAGAAACTTTTTTTTTATCTTGCACAGCCTATTTATCCAGTTTTTCTTTTTACACTGAACTGGTCTAGTTTACTGAATACCAGCCAGCCTTATGTTGCATTACAGTAGTTTAATGTCTCATTTCTCCCAAAGGCACATCACAGATTTAGCTCTGTCACAAAATGTGCAGAACATTTGCAGAGGCCTCAACAACTGCACTCAGATATCCATTAAAAGCTAACAGTATACCCAACAGTTCAATCTTTAGTGATAACACTTTTATACACACCCAATGCAGGGCATTTGTAATTATTTTCCTGTCGAGTTTTCAGACCTATAAAACCCAGACAAAACTGGTCAGCATCTCTCTTTACCATTTAATTGTATAACCCATGCATGGGTAAGAACATGAGGTCCCCCATTCTGGTGCACAAACAAGATTCTGAGATGATTCAACGCTTGCCTTAATAACATTGTCCACAAAATGGCTCCTGCCTGCTTGCTATAATTATGAATTCCCAGAGCAAAAGAAACAAGATTCTAATAATTTATATAGAGTAATTTAAGTTCATTTTGCTTGATTAGCATGGTTAAATAGGATTCGGAATAATTTTTTTGGGTGACAGGTCCCCTTTAACAAATTAGCAGCCAGTATTTTTTTTTTAACATTTAGTAAAGAGGTCAGTGAGCAGCAACATAGTTGATAAATGCTTTTCCTGTCGCTCAGAACTGCTTTCTCATTAGTTCAGGAAAGGCCAAATAATTGAATTAGCAAGATAATGTTCTGAACAATTGAAATCCCTGGATAATACACTGTGCTTGCTGGAAAAAAAGTTGCTTCTTTATTATCTGTGACTTTATGACCTTTTGGGCTATTGGTAACATGCTGTAATGCTTTAGTAACTCCTGCCTTTTTTTCTGTTGGTCAACATGTTTTTCCAAATGAGGTTTGTATTCCCAAATAATGCAATGTATTTTAGTTTGCTTCGCTGAGCATTTGATTTTACTTCACAAGTACAAACATAACATAGCAACTGTTCCCCTGATGATTAGGAGCTAATATGCAACCAGATCAACCAATCAGATGTCAGCTTTCATTATTACAAGTGCACATATTTGGCCAAAGCTTGTTGCTTGAATGCTTATACATACTGCTAATTTGTACCTGTGTGCTTGTGCCTAGACCGTTTTAATTCTCCTATTCAACACTGAACTTAAAGAAATGTCTTACCCCATGCCAAAGTGATGGGCTTTGCAGAAGATACATAAAACAGTCCGTAAAATGCTCCAAAGTGCAGCAAAGACATCAGTATTATATTCCTCCAAACCAATGTAATGGGTGGCTTGGAATCCACTTTTTTAATGTATGTAGTATCAAGTATGTCATCTGTCATGCCTCTGTCAGCCCCAATATATTCCTGTTTTGAGGAAGGACTTTCTTCAAGTATCGTTGATACAGTCTGACTGCCCCTGAAGGTCATTTTTGTAAGGCCTGAAAATAAAAAATAAAAAGTTACAAATTATGAGAAAGGATGCAATATGCAATGCAAAATCATAATACTATGAGTTTGTGCCAGCATGGTTTTATGCATAATAGATCTTGCCAGACTAACTTAATTTCTTTTTATGAGAAGGTAAGTAGAGACCTCGATTCTGGGATGGCAGTGGATGTGATTTACTTAAGACTTTGCTAAAGCATTTGTTACAGTGCCACACAAAAGGTTACTGGTTAAATTAAGGAATGTTGGCCTGGAACATAGTATTTGTACCTGGATAGAGAACTGGCTAAAAAATAGACTACAAAGAGTGGTGGTAAATGGAACATTTTCTAATTGGCACAGTGTTGTTAGTGGAGTACCGCAGGGCTCTGTACTAGGTCCCTTGCTTTTCAACTTGTTTATTAATGACCTGGAGGTGGGCATTGAAAGTACTGTTTCTATTTCTGCAGATGATACTAAATTGTGCAGAACTATAGGTTCCATGCAGGATGCTGCCACTTTGCAGAGTGATTTGTCCAAGTTGGAAAACTGAGCAGCAAACTGGAAAATGAGGTTCAATGTTGATAAATGCAAGGTTATGCACTTTGGCAAAAATAATATAAATGCAAGTTATACACTAAATGGCAGTGTGTTGGGAGTTTCCTTAAATGAGAAGGATCTAGGGGTTTTTGTAGATAACAAGTTGTCTAATTCTTGGCAGTGTCATTCTGTGGCTACTAAAGCAAATGAAGTTCTGTCTTGCATAAAAAAGGGCATCAACTCAAGGGATGAAAACATAATTATGCCTCTTAATAGGTCCCTGGTGAGGCCTCATCTGGAGTATGCAGTGCAGTTTTGGACTCCAGTCCTTAAAGGAGAAGGAAAGGTTAAAATTAAGTAAGCCTTATCAGAAAGGTCCAGCTAAATATACCAGTAAACCCTCAAAGTAATGTTGCTCTGAGTCCCCTGTCAAAAGAAACACCACATTTCTTTCCTTCTATTGTGTACTCATGGGCTTCTGTATCAGACTTCCTGTTTTCACCTTAAACCTCATTGCCCTGGGCAAGAGCATGCTCAGTTTTCTCCTCTTCCCCCCTCCTCCCTTCTCTACTGTAATCTGAGCCCAGAGCAGGGAGAAATGTCACACCACATTAATACTGCAGCTCTTATCCTAAACAAACAGAGTTTCTAGAGCTTTTTACTCAGGTATGGTAAAACATTGTACAGAATAAATATGGCATTCTAGCTTGCACTATTGCAGCTAATCTATTGGCAATAAAATGCCTCCGTAGCTTTCCTTCTCCTTTAAGAGGGATATAAATGAGCTGGAGAGAGTGCAGAGACTAAGTGCGACTAAATTGGTTAGAGGGATGGAAGACTTAAATTATGAGGGCAGACTGTCAAGATTGGGGTTGTTTTCTATAGAAAAAAGGCGCTTGTGAGGGGACATGATTACACTTTACAAGTACATTAGAGGACAATATAGACAAACAGCAGGGGACCTTTTTACCCATAAAGTGGATCACCGCACCAGAGGCCACCCCTTTAGACTAGAAGAAAAGAACTTTCATTTGAAGCAACGTAGGTGGTTCTTCACAGTGAGGACAGTGAGGTTGTGGAATGCACTGCCGGGTGATGTTGTGATGGCTGATTCAGTTAATGCCTTTAAGAATGGCTTGGATGATTTTTTGGACAGACATAATATCAAAGGCTATTGTGATACTAAACTCTATAGTTAGTATAGGTATGGGTATATAGAATGAATGTAAAAGTAAGGAGGGGTGTGTGTACGGATGCTGGGTTTTCATTAAGAGGGGTTGAACTTGATGGACTTTGACTTTTTTTAGCCCAATTTAACTATGTAACTATGTAAATATAACTTCTTACAAAGCCTTGTACTATTTAGTGGGGAAATACAGAAACTGTTGTTTATGTGCTATGCAACGATTTATATTATTAACCGTCATTATAATACGTACTGAACTACTTTTTAATTCAGCAATATTACTCCTCAGTATCTTTCGCTCTTCATTAATTATCCTGTAGTAAAAGTATCTTAACAAACACAATGTCAGTAGAAGACCCATAAGCAGGCACCATTTACTGCTGTCTAACCAGCTAAGTAGAGTATTTACAAAATAAATTATGTCCTTCTGATGATTTGATTTAAAGGCAAGTGATCTCGAGATGCAAGAGCAAAATATTTTTAGGGACATGCTGAATCCATAATTTTTGAATTTTGTTGAATACCAAAGCCTCCTCTAAAAATGCAGACACATTACAAACCAAAGGTCAAACACTAATTTCAATATTCAAATTTGATAAAAAAATCAAACCATTGCACAAACCAAAATCAAATCAATAAGAACAAATAACCTAGAGAAACCAATCAGATGCTTGTTTTCAAACAGCTGACCAGTAATTGGCATCCTGCTGATTGGTGGGTTACTAGGCATGTAGCAAACATAAGATATTTTATTATGTTACCCCATAAGGCAGTTTTGACTGAATCGCATTCCTAATTTTCTTACATATATTATCATCAATGTTTGCACAGAACTACTGCACATTATTATTTATGCCAATGGGACTTGACATGGGAGAGTTCAAGTTTGGCAAATGATTGGATCTTAGAGTCTACCCAGTTTTACAATCTAGGATGTTTAAGTGACCTTAAGCATGTTGAAGTTAAGTAACTTCCCTAGGTCAAAACTTAAGGAACAAAAATTTGTTTCATGTAAAGGATTCTGCATATATTTACCCTTGAGGAAATAAAGTTACCCTGAAATGTTGGGTGTATGTTTCTGTGTTGTCGCAATCAAGTAACTTGATCACATTCACAGAGAAACTTGAATGACTTCTTATTCAGAGTATTACTAGTTAAGGTTGGGACAAACACATACCATCAACCTGGAATATTTCTAAAACTTACTGTACAAACTGTTTTAAATTGTATAATTGTGTTTTCCACAATCACTTACAAACTGTATCTATGTTTTAACTAGCCAATGGACCAGTTGTTGACCATATTTAAGCTGTTTTATGGCAGCAAGGGAAAGGTTAAGCTAGGAACTTTCTAGTGGCCATAAAGTGATGGATGTAGTAAGACACTAAATTAACCAGTCTTCTTATATATACCTACTGATATCTAGTCAAAGAATGTTAAATGAGATGGTGTGACACTACTGTTCCCTTCTGTCTGGCCACTTTCTCCAACGGGGTGTTCTCTTCATATCTGCAAGGATTTCCTCTGGGTACTCCCACACTTCAAAAATATAATGGCATAATGAAGCCATTACTGTGATAGGGATCTTATCACCCCAAAAAGAGCCACAATCCCCAAAAGAGCATTGCATTTTTTTACCTCTCCCCCAAGCAGTCCATCCTAAGAAAATTCCCTACTCCAAGCAGTAAATCAACTCCTACATGAGCCAGTGAATACTTCACTCCAAGCTCCCCCTTCCAAATGAATTCTTCTTGAGCCAGCTTCCACCCTCTCTACTCACTGCCTGCCTCTCAGTAGTACATACAGTAATACAAGGAGACATTTGAAGCTATTCAACAGCTTATAGCATTTACCTGGCTCTGCTTCCACCTCTGTCATGGGCCAACATGCCAAGAGACCTGACATTTAACCATTTTCTTATTCAAAATAATATACCGTAATCATCTAGGAACAGCACCAAATAAAATGTACAAGAAATAATCCTCAAATCAATAAAATACTTAATTTCGGATGAAATGTTTTTGCTTGACACTCTTTTAATACCTTTTCCAAAAGAAATAAATTAGCTTGACTCTTCTATGGCAGCAAAGCTTTTTTTCTTAAATGCAATTTTTACTTCCATCCTTCCCTATTTAATTCTATAGTGCTATGTAAACAAGCCGCGGAGGTGTTCCTGCCAATACCTCTAGGCTCAATCTTGCAGGTTTGCATGACACCTGCCAGCAGGTAATGAAGAATAACTATCATTAGAAATAGTGGTGATAATAATAACTTATATAGAAGACTAACAAGCCTATGTTAAACCTGATAAAAAGAAGGGAAATAATGAGGTTTCTTAAGAAGTCAAGCAAACCAGTTCACTAATAAATAGGTTCAATAGGTATGAAATATTAGCAGGGTTCAAAGGCATCAACCTCCTGGAAACCACATATGAGTGATTGCATTGGCCACTTTCTGGAAAACTTGGGACAACCCCAGTGCTGAATTTTTAACACTACCACAGTGTAGTAAGTCCAATAGAAAAAAAACAAAAATCATGAAGGGGAGGATATACTCACAGTTTCCCCCCCCCCCAGTCTATAGGTGCATGTATAAAGAACAACTGCAAAAAGTTATGAGTGTTCCTCCAAAGAATAAAGCAAAAGGTAGTTAAAATTACAAGTGCGTTTATGATGGACATTACAAGTGGAAGCATCACGCGTTTTGTATCTGTTGGGGCACTTACTTAGGAGGGTTGACAGGTCTGCAGGGATATACTGTATGGTTTTTGTTATGCCCTATTAACAGGACCAGAACTAAAAGTAGACACAGAGGCAGCGGTCTAGTCAGGCCAAGGATTTTCTCTGATTCTCTGATTTTTCTCGGATGGCACAAGGGGAAATGTGTCTACTGTTTAAGCCACAGCATCAAGGCCCCCATCAGTAATCATAAGGCCCCATAATACTAAGTTTGAAGGGCCCTCCCCCATGGGACCCTAAGTATTGACTCACTGGTCACATCCCTGACCTAACCACTCCCCAATTATGCCAAATCACCTCCATAACCCCACCCACAAGTTCGCCACTTTCACAGCTTGAGATTTATGTTTTGAATATCATCACAGGACGATTAAGATAATGGGAAAGGTATGACCAAGATGAATGTGAAGAGAAAAGCAGAATACAAGAGAAATAGGGAAAGCACAGAGGAAAAAAATGGTTAAGGAGAAATGGGGACAGGTTGAAAAAGGAACTAAAATGTTCTGAAAGCTTGCTATGATTATCTTAGTTAGCCAATAAAGGTATCACCTTTATACCACTTAGTTATTTTTTATTTCAAAAGGGTTGCCCTGTAACATTTTTACTGGCTAACAAGGTACAACAGCTTTACCTGCAAGATAGAAAAGCTTCACAAAGGGGGAGATTAGAACGAGCGCATTAAAGGGGTAAAGAAATAAAGAGTGAAACATGAGGAATGCGGAAATAGGAGTAAAAAAAGTGGGGTGAACAGAAAATGAAGAAAGAAGAAAAGGGGGAACGGGGAGATCAACAAGAGAATTGGAGAGAAGGGGATGTGAAAAGTGAAGACAAAAGAAAGAAGAGAAAGGTAAAGGACAAAAATATTAAGATATAAAGAATATGAAGCCTACAGAAACAAGAGTGGAAAAAAGGTTGGAAAGCAGGTGGAGAAAAGATAAAAAGTCAGGGGGAGAAGGTCAGACAAATAGAGAACAAAGAAGACATAGAGAATGAGAAGAAAGCTGGTAAGGGTAAATACAGATGGCAATAACAGAGCACTCAACATAGGTGGTTTTTGAAAATAAAAATAGATGTCACTTGAAAATGGGGTTACAGTGATAAGAAAAGCTCTCTGCTCTCATCAGTCCTCCTGCATCTAAATCTGACAATATCTGGCCCTACCTCTGTACCTTCAAAGTAAACCACAATACAAAGAGCTGGGACATGCTTTAGGCTGTATACAACTACTGTAAAGTTTTCTTTATTTGTGTGTCCTAGTGTTCACCCCCACAATATGAAAACACAATTTTCTCTGTTCACATATGCCCACTGGGCACTTTGGAGGTCCAGGTTCATCTGTTTTGCTGGTGGTTAAAAGATTGGCAGCACTCTACAAAAAAAGGAGATGAGGGAATGGCCTCTATTTACACTGCATACTGCTGACGTATGACTGGAACTGTAAAAGCAGCTCTGTATAATGCACACTTCATGACTGGGCTATAAAGGTGCATGGGTTTAATTGCTCTTTAAACATATACATATATACTGATACAACCATTTAGATACGAAAGATGAACGGTGTCCAAGAGACAACAAAGGTGATATCCCATCCTATCCTTCCAACAAATTGCAGCAGAGTAAATAATCACAAAGAGCCTTTGTATGGTATCGTAAGACAGATCAGGCCAAAGCTTGCATTACATTCAAATCAACAACAATAATCAATTCCTTCAACAAAAGAATCCTTGAAAAATATTATTGGTTCTACCGAGTTGGGTTAAATAGTGAATGCAGCGAGCTGCATCACGGCACTTCCAAGAATTACTGCAATAACTGCAACACAGCAATCTTATGTAGACGTTCTATGAACAAAGGCCTGCGTATCTGCACTAAAATGGTCTCTAAAATGCTTATAAAAAATGCACGCAAGAACAGACAGAGTGGAAGAGAAAGGCAATGTACTGCTGAACTTTCAGGGAATGTGTCATATTGCCCCATACTATAAAGTCACTTTTATTAAATGTGTGCTATAAGCATTTATATGCCCCTCCCCATAAACCTCTAGGGCACAGTGCATGGATAGAAAAGAATAAAAAAAAGATGAATATTACATTCTTTCTGTGAACTACATCCACTTAGAACACTTTCAGTTTTATTTATCATAAGCCAGAAAAAAAAAACAAGAGCATAAGCGTTGTGGTACATAAGATTGTTGTTTCCAGCATTATATCTCCATAAATATAATTTCACTGAAAATTAAATAACCTCTACCCCCCCCCCCCCCAGTAACTGCAACTTCCAAAATTCATACTATGCAGTTCTGCAACTAATACAGGGCTGCAGAACGGGCAGATGGAGATGCATGGCAGACAAAGAGTTATACAGAGCCGAGACAAGGGACGGAGAGGTTTTATACATGGAGATAAGATATTATACCCATCCCTGCTTATCGTTCATTAAACATGCAATAGTCTAAATAGGATAAGGATTTGCCTAGTGTCTGCCTTGATCTTTGGAAAAACAAATTACTATCACCAATAAACTGCCATAATGATATCTATATATACATATATATATATATTTTTTTTTTTTGCTTTTCCAGTTGACGCTGAATTCACTTCTATTCTATCAAAGGATGGAATCTCTTATGCAGGAACCCATAATTCAGAAAAGCTCTGAAATATGGGATAGGCGTGACCTGATTAAGCAAATAATTTATATTATTTAGAGATTCCCTTATTCTGTGTAAATAATAAAACAGAAGCTTGTACTTGATCCCAACTAAGATATATTTAATCCTAATTGGAAGCAAAATATTTTTATAAAAATATTTAGCAGACTTATGGTCTGGTGGTCCAGATTACTGAAAACCCCTTATCCAGAACCCCACATTCCAGATAATAGAAGCCCTACCTGTATATAAAGTAATCAGTCAGTGCAGAATGGATAGATGTCGCCTGCAGGGATCCTGGCTCTACTGAGCTCTGCTGGGAAGATGGGAGCACTTTGCAGGGTTATATCACATAGAAGTCAACAATGACTTGGTCTCCCCCAAATCAAAAACAATCTGTTTAGGAATTCCAGGCTGCAGCGTGTATTTGATCCCCCGTGCTAACCTTCCCTTCCGACGACGCAGAGACTGAAACGGCGAAGATACCTATTCATTTATTCCATAAGAGCCCCTTAATTCTATTGGTCGACGGGAATTTGGTAGCGCAACATTCCGTCCTCTGTCATTGGGCGACGGCAATCTGCTGACTTTTCTTCTTCAGTTGCGATGCCGCAGCCGTAGCGCATGCGCACTGTCAGTCGCTTATGAAACGAAGGCAAAGTGCGATTATTTGTTACGACATAAATAGAAAACGGGCCGGGCAAGTTGCGTTGATGCGTCACAGACTAGTACTCTATAGTTACCTTAGAAGTAGGACTATGGGGACGGATAAATGTCTCTCAGACACATTTAACACAGTATCCGTGCCTGCAGCTTGTCAATAAAATATGGCATCATGTTTGTGCGTTTGTTTTACGACTCGTCTCGTTTAATGACGATCATTTCTAATACTACCTACACCCCTTAGATTTATACACGCATCATTAAATGAATAGGAGGCTAGAGGTGAGCCGGTAAAGTAATTTCGCCTGTCTATCGGGTGAGTGACGGACAGCAGCGCCCCATGAGCTGTAAAAAAACTGGTGAAGCTGCCCTTTTCTATTGCTGTCCGTTTGCCTTTGCGGATTGATATAAGTTCGACATTTACCTCCTTAAAAAAAGGCGCACCCACAGCCCCGTCTTTTAGTGCTGCGCCTCTCACGAGCCTTTCTTTATGAGGTGCGAGTGTGGGGGCCAGGACTGGGCCCAGATTCAAAATAGGCCCTGCCATTCCTAGTACACAGGGCAGGCCCAAACTGCCTACACCAGTTCACTTAGTAGTCATTAACTATGTCACTTTATAGCAGCCCCTCCGGCATTTGCCAGAAATCACAGATTGCCAGTCCGGGCCTGGTGGGCGCGTCTGCCTATTCCATGTGGGTCTGAGCCAGGGTTGCATGGTCTAATTTACAAAACCAGCCAAAGTCGGCTACAAAACCAGCCTAAAACTAGCGATGCTTCAAAAGTAGCATAAAAATAGCACAATATGTGCAGTGAAAGAAAGTCTAAAAAAGAAATTAATATATGTGAAAATTTTATTTTCACTGTTTCACTATGGGACAGATTCACCCTGTCACCAGGGGAGTAACTACAAAGGGGGAAGGGAGTGCAGAAGGTACGGCCCCCATAAGGCTCTAATGCATATACAATTTCAATAAATATTGGTAAAACAGCTCAACCTCTAAACACTTTAGTAGCCAGCAGATTTTTGCACCCAAATTGTCTGAAATTGAGGAAAGTCACCAGAGAGTGATGAGATACTCAGGTACGGAGCCCAAAATCTGGTAATCCCAGATTTTGGGCTCCGTACCAAATCAGTACGGACTTGGTACGCAAGTCAGACCCATTGCATGCTGGGTATTGGCAACCCTGGTCTGAGCAATGTTTGACAAAGCACTTACTATACAACAACCAAGGTGTCCCGCACTTTTATCCTCTGAAAAAAAGTTTTCAGTTGGGGTGCTTGTATTTTGAAGGGGTGGTTTATATTTAAAGGGCACCTGTTGGGTAAAAATGTTATCCCCAACGAAAGGTGTGGGCTAATAGAACCCGCATTCCAGTTGGGGATAATAGTAGTTTTCTTTTTTTTAAAAAATGCCCCCCACCAGCGCTACGCTCCCTCCCGGTGCGGGTCGCGTAGTGCTGGCGGGCAGGGCCAGATTTACATAGTGGGTGCCCCTAGGCCCACTGCTGTCGGCCGCCCCTGTCCCCAGCACTTTATTCTTGCAAATTTTCATCATCTAGACCAGAGCAATGATGATTGGTGCATGGGAAATTAAAAAAATTATTGTATCTCCTGTGCATCCCGTGTTTTTGAACCAATGTGGGTGTGGTTGGGCAGCATGCGGCCCCCCTAAAATCCTGCCGCCTTAGGCTGGGCCTTGGTGGCCTTTCCACAAATCCGGGCCTGCTGGCGGGGCATTTTTAAAACGAATAAATAAACCTACTTTTATCCCCCAACCAGAATGCAAGCTCTATTTGCCCGCACCTTTGGTTGGAGATAACTTTTTTTTATTTTTTTATTCATTTTTTTAAATTATTTGCCTTTTTCTTCTTATTCTTTCCAGCTTCACTGATCCCATCTAAAAACAAGTGCTCTGTAAGGCTACACATGTATTGATATTGCTACTTTTATTACTCATCTTTCTATTTAAATCCTCTCCTATTCATACTGCAGTCTCTTATTCAAATCAATGCAGGGTTGGACTGGCCTGGTGGGGTACCGGGAAAAAACCCGGTGGGCCCCCACCCTCATGGGCCCCTGCCGGGCCAGACCCCTCTTCCGATATTGGAAATGGCAGAAATTTTTTTTCTCTGCACCACACAGCGTAGGCCGAGCATGCGCGCCGAGCACGCCTTCATGCATGTGGGCCGAGAGGCGCCTCACAGTAGAGGGCCGGGGGCCGGAGGGGGGCAGCAGTCCCAGTGGGCCCTGGGCCCCTAGTCCGACCCTGAATCAATGCATGGTTATTGGGGTAATTTGAACCCTAGCAACCAGATTGCTGAAATTGCAAACTGGAGAGCTGCTGAATAAAAAGCTAAATAATTGAAAAACCACAAATGCTAAAAATTAAAACCAATTGCAATTTGTCTCCGAGTATCACTCTCTACATCAGTGATCCCCAACCAGTAGCTCGCGAGGAACATGTTGCTCTCCAACCCCTTGGATGTTGCTCCCAGTTGCCTCAAAGCAGGTGCTTATTTTTGAATTCCAGGCTTGGAGGGAAGTTTTAGTTGCATAAAAAACAGTTGTTCTGCCAAACAGAGCCTCAATGTAGGTTGACAATCCACATAGGGGCTACTAAATGGCCAATCAAAGCCCCTATTTGGCACCCCAGGAACATTTTTCATGCTTGTGTTGCTCCCCAACTCCTTTTACTTCTGAATGTTGCTCACGGGTTCAAAAGGTTGGGGATCCCTGCTCTACATCATACTAAAAGTGAACTCAAAAGGCAACAAACCCTTTAATGGAGCCATATTCTATTTATGCACCCCATATTGCTCGCCTCAGGACGTTTCATTTCACGTTTCTACAAAATAATACTGCCTGCTTTTATTTTTATCTGTCTTCTGTATTAAAAGCATTAGCATAATCAGCTAGGCCAATAAAATACCTGCCAGCCATATGTCAACCATACCACTGGCCTAATTTGACTGATGAGTTCTACCCAGATTAATACCCAGTGCTGGCCTATGCATCATCCCTCTCCTTCGTGACTTGAGTCTCCCCTCAGCTTTGCTGCCAGGTATTGAAGCAACTGCTTTAATAAAAAATAGGGATATAGGCACCCGTGGGCAGCATCATTGTTTCTGCCACCCTTGACTAGCACTTGGATAACTATATAGAAAATAAGGACCTGGGTCTACGACCTAATAAAACTACCATGGAAACTGTTACTTCACTGCATTATTCTAGAATGAAAATGAGTTTAATATAAAAGGCAGCTATCACTAAAAATGTATTTTCCCTAACACCACAGCTGTGCGTTGATAGAGCCTGCAGTTTACATGGGGAAAACAATTGTACTACTTCAAAGATGTGCCCCTGCCCTCAAGGACTGTAGTGGTCCATACATGGTGCACAAGTGAACTGGAAGCAGGACTTAATATGCAACTGCACATGCAACGTTGATTTTAGGTCATGTCCATATTGAGTGAGTGTCCTGGACAACTCATTCAAACAGTGAAAGCATATGCCCCATCATGGCAACACGCACCTGGGTAATGTCTTTAATGTTTGGTTTAATCACTATGTCAGAACCTGTCAGATGCTAAAAAAAAGTGCTGGTTGGCTAGCACAGGGGAAAACATTTGTTTAACAAAGCCCTAAGGGATATGGATTGTCCAATGTTCAGCTGTTACTGCAGTTCTACATTACTCCCTCCATTGTCAGTGGTTTCAATAAAAGCTGCAGAGTTGCAGATGGGTATATAAATAATGGGGTCCCACAAAGTATATTGACAAATTGCAACGCACAACCCTGTGACCATCATCATTAGAGTTTGGAGACGATGGCATTTTATCATGTCACACTTCAAAGGGATGTTTCAACCTTAAGTTAACTTTTAGTATGGTATAGAATGGCTAATTCTAAGCAACTTTTCATTTGGTCTTCATTATTTATTTTTTTATAGTTTTTTAATTATTTGTCTTCTTCTGACTCTTTCAAGCTTTCTAATGGGCGTCACTGACCCCCATCTACAAACAAATCCTCCATAAGGCTACAAATTTATTGTTATTGCTATTGTATGATTCACCTTTCTATTCAGAGCCTCTCCTATTCATATTCCTTATTCAAATCAATTTATGTTGCTAGGGTAATTTGGACCCTAGCAACCAGATTGTTGCAAGCTGGAAAGCTGCTAAATAAAAAGTGAAATAACTCAAAAAACACAAATAATAAAAAATGTAATCCAACTGCAAATTGTTGAATAACACTCTCTACATCTTACGTAAAGTTAATTTAAAGGTGAACAACCCTTTAAGTGGGTGATCAGAGGATAAAAGTCACACCTTGCAGATGCCGTCTCTTAAAAAGGTTGTTCACCTTTGGATTAACTTTTAGTATGATGTAGAGAATGCTAGTTTGATACAAGCTGCAATTGGTCTTTTTTTTCAGCGATTAATTCAGCAGGTCTTCAGTTTGGAATTTCAGCAGCTATCATATTGCTAGGGTCCAATTTAGCCTAGCAAACAGGCAGTGGTTTAAAGAGACAAGAATATGAATAAAGAAGGGCCTAAACAGAAAAAATAGTAATAAACAATAAAATTGTAGCCTCACAGAGCAATAGTTTCTTGGCTGCTGGGATCAATGACCCCCATTTGACAGGAAGGAGTCAGAAGAGGAAGGCGAATAGTTAAAAAACAATCCAAAATAAAACATGAAGACCAAATGAAAACTTGGTAAGAATAGGCCATCCTATGTTATACTAAAAGTTAATCTGATGGTGAACCCCCACACTGACCTAATAATGAATTATCGCTTCAAAAGGTTTCTACACAGAGATATTAGGAGAAACTAAACTGCATATCCCTGATCACAATAATTCCATTAGGATCTTGAATGCTTTGGGTTTATGGTGCAGATCTTTGTCCCATGTCTCCAGCTGCAGACACAGATATGTGTTGTAGCTGTTTTCAAAATATTGGCCTGTTTGCAAACATAACATGTAGCTTAGTAAAGGAAAGGAAACACAAGTAAAGGACATGTGTATTTAACATTGATCATGAAGTGAGTACAGAACCCATCAGCCATTACAGTATTGAAGAAAGAATAAAAACTACACTGACAGACAGCCATTCATATGGTTTTGCAGCCTGTATGTCTTCCAGCCCAGTGGACAGATGGCAAAATTCTTGGAAATGCCCCTCCATAATTTCCTGGACTATGCCCAGAGTGCCACTGCCATTATAATACTGCATCTCTTTGAGTAGACTTCAGGGCTTGTTGTTCCTGCTACTTTCCCTGATATTTTTCAGGTTCAGACCCTTTCGGTTGGACATTGCCCTCAATGAAATCTACAACCTGCTGCTTAAAGGGATACTGTCAGTTAATAGTGCTGTTCTATATTTAGATTTTGAAATCTGACATGGGGCTAGACAAATTGTCAGTTTCCCAGCTGCCCCCAGTCATGTGACTTGTACTCTGATAAACTTCAGTCACTGCTGTACTGCAAGTCGAAGTGATATCACCCCCATCCTTTTCCACCCCAGCAGCCTTACAACAGAACAATGGGAGGGTAACCAGATAGCAGCTCCCTAACACAAGTTAACAGCTCCCTGGTAGATATAAGAACAGCACTCAATAGTACAATCTAGGTCCCACTGTAACACATTCAGTTACAGTGAGTAGAAGAAACAACAGCCTGCCAGAAAGCAGTTCCACCCTAAAGTGCTGGCTCTTTCTGAAAGCACATGATCAGACAAAATAACCTGAGATGGCTGCCTACACACCAATATTACAACTAAAACAAAAACACTTGCTGGTTCAGGAATGAAATTTTATATTGTAGAGTCAATTATTTGCAGTGTAAACAGTGTAATTTAGAAATAAAACTACATCATAAAAATCATGACACAATCCCTTTAAGTAAATAATCATTCGGTGCTCAGCCTGATGCAGATGCTATGCACCAATCCTGCAAACATTGCTCCTCACCTTGTAGACAGAGAAGTGAATAAAATAGGGAAGCACAAATTGAAGCATTTGACAACAGAAACAGTTTACCTGACATATCAGGCTCCTATGCACTCTTTTGTAAAAGTCAAAATGTCCCCCCAATTCACCAGAGGAAGATTTACAGCTCCCTATTGACTAGTTTATGGATAAGTCTATTTTCACCCTTTGATAAACAACCATAGAGGTTTTGGTTAAGCTTTAAAAGAAGCAATGATCCTTTGTGTGACACGAATCTTGTACTGCAGAACCACAGTATCTTCTTGGTTTGGTGCCTGTTTGAAGGCAGACATTTTGTATTTTTAAAATGTAGGACAGCAGCCAAGGGAAGATGATTGCCATGATGTTAATTAATTTAATCAGGGGTGCAATTATCAAGCAGGGAAATTTTGTAATTGGCATTTTGGAGCCAGGAAGGATTTTTGCTCTTGAAGCAAAATTGGCAGATGCTACAAGTGTTTTATTTTTGTTTGTTTGTTGTTTCTCTCTCCCTGGACCAACAATTCCTAAAAGGGCTTTCTGAGCAGCTGAACATATGTTTTTTTTTCGAGCAAATTAACCATGAGACTGACAAATAAATCTCTCTTTTGCATGGCACTTATATAATAAACTGGTACTGTAAACCCTGTAAAAAAGAATACATTTTGCCTAATAATTTACATATGCAAATTACAATTAGAGAGTAGAAATATTATGCTGAAGCTGTTGCGTAATCTGTCTATGCATCAGTAGGACTACAGATGCATATACATCCCCCTTCCCCAGCAAAGAAAATCTTTGGTGGGTCCGGCTTGAACAGTCCCTTCTCCCTTTCTCCCCTCCCCCCGACAGGTTGAGGTGGCAGATTTTCGGATTTGGACTTTTAGCAGCATTGGGCTATAATAAATATCTAAAAATTCTAGTTTTTTTTCCTCTAAAAACTATAGTTCAAACCCAAAAAAACCTTGACCAGAAAAAATCGAGGTTTAGTAAATAACCCCCAACTGTCAGGTTATGCCTTTTAAAATAATAATGCAGAAGTATTCCATACTTCTTTGAAGGTCTGTTAATCAGGTGGTTCTGCTACCTTGTTTCAAAAATTGGAACCCATCGGGGCACAGATTAGATAGGGGTTTACAGATCCTGTTTCCAGAAGCCATTACATTTAGGGCCTTATTTATTGAAAAAGTTTTTTTCACTAGAAAACTTAAATTTTTAGAGGGAAATTTTTTCAAGATTTATCATACCCCGATGCTGCAAAAAGCCTGAACCTGAAAACCCGCCATCTCAGACCTGTTGAGGTCCTGTATAAATCAATGGGAGAAGCACCTATCTCAATTTGAAGTTTTCGTGGTCTGCACTGGGTTTAGTCCCAAAATCAGACATTTTTGGGGTTTTCATGAAAAAAATCCTGAAAAATTCGAGCGATTCAGGGAAAACCCTGAAAAAATTGAGCTATTCGTGTTATGGCTTGATTTTATCGTGTTTTTCTGCGATCCGATATCATATAATTTTTTTATTAATAAATAAGCTAAAATTGGACATGGGAATTTGATTGTGGTTTTTTAAATAATATATGAGATAAATGTGGATTTAAGTAAATAACCCTACAAAACTCACTGACAATATGTAATGTATATTGGAGAGTTGCTTAGAATTACAACTTATTTCATTATTAAGCCAAATGTTATTTTTGTATTTAAATGCCTGTTAAAATCACTTTTACCTACTTTAACAAATGAGCTAGAAATGCACATACAACATTTTTGCATTTATGCAAACCTAGAAATACATATATAAATATTACAGGTAACAAATTGATTTTTCTGAAAAACAAACATAAAATAGAAGTTGAAGCAATACAATTTAATGTATTAATGTTTTAACTTACCAGTAATTTCCCAGGTAAAGGGAAGCAGATGGCAACTATAAACCAACTAGAAAGCAACTGCCAGCAAGTGCCAGCTTTTATACTGTACAGCAAAAGCGGCTGCCTACATGTGATCTGCCCATGATCTAAAAGTCCATCCTCATAAAATTGCAGCATGTAACTATGACCTTGTTGAGGTTACATAACGAGATTGTGAAGGAGGCATGTAACACTCCTGTGTGTTCATTCTCTTTGTATTTGTATGAAATGAAGTACTTTCATTAAATATAGAGCAGTAATGAGAACAATCCTTCCTGCACCCAATGTGCAAGCATTCTATGCCAGCTAATAAATGGGTATTTTGGGCAGCTCCTATCTACTGCTTCCGTTAAGCTTTTTGTTCTTAGAAGTAGATCATTTGTTAAACATGTGTAATTCTTTAAATTTTGAATATATTATTTAAACCCATCATTCTACTATCGTGGAATAGAATGCTTAGAGGTTGAATAGAATTTGCTAAGAGCATTGCATTCCATATGAATTCTACAAATACACATCTCTCTGATAACTGCCAAAAGGTAAATTCATTTCCAAGTCTCTTTTATTCTGCACTATTCTTTTTTAAGTGATGTCTTTCAAAGTGTTTTCAAATTTTGTTCTTTATATCACATAAACACAAATACATGTACTGTGTTTAAGGAAAATGTCAACTTAGATTAAGGGTCAGGGCACACTCTCAGATTCGGGGAGATTAGTCACCCTGCTTTAAATCTCCTCTTCTTCGATGCGACTAATCTCCCAGAACTGTTTCCGCTGGCTAGAATGTAAATCGTCGGAGGGATGGCACTCGAATCGCTTTATTTTACAAAGTTGCCTCACGAGGAAACTTCGGGCGACTTCGAAAAACAAAGTGCTCCGAGTGCCATCCCTCCGGCAATTTATATTCTAGCTGGCGGGAGGTAGCTTAGGGAGATTAGTCACCCGAAGAAGAGGAGATTTGTCGCTAGCGATTAATCTCCCTGAAACTGAGTGTGTGCCCTGACCCTTAGGTTTTTTAAAAGTCAATGGTGGTAGTCTTTCTGTGTGAAGTAAGCAATAATGCCTCTCTCTAAAGAGACTTGGTTTCAGTTTTGTCTCGAGTGCCACCTTGTGGAATCAAGCAAACTTATTTGAAGGTCTCAATGGCCACTGATCAATTAATGCAGAGGAGTCTCTGCAGAATCCTGTTTGCTTACACTTGACTGTCTATTTGCTCTTCTAAAATTTTATTATGGTGCAATATTGGCAAGCAGCAATTGAATTGTAATCTCAATAAAAACAAGCTGACATTGTACTAGCAGAGTGTCCTCTTCTCTTTGGATTTTAGTGTGAATATGAGAAACTTGGCTGCCTGCCTTGACTGGCTCCCTTTTCTACATGGGGCCTGATTTGTCCTTTAAACTCACATAAGGAATTTGGAATTATGGGTGAAAATATGCAAATTCCTCCTAATCTCCCTGTGGCCAACTATGCATCCAAAAACACTGGTTTAATAGCACAGATACAGCCTAATAAATCAGAACCATATACCCAAAGTTGCAGGCAGCCTGTTTAGATCTTGTTAGATCTCATCAGTGGTTGTTGTTACTTAATGAATATTTAAACCTCAATCACAAATCTCAATCTATTTGGACCTAAATAAATCTAGTGAAACAAATTCTCACGGGAAACACTTCACTCACATCATTGATTGAATCAGCACATGTTTATACATGTGAGCAGTAACGTCAGGTCAAGGGTTCAACCCTGTTACAGGCCATTCACACACCATTCACACCGGGAGTAACGCCTCAGGGGAAATCTGTAACACAGAATATGATAAACGTGACACAAACAAAGACAACACAAGAGGCTCTGCTATGAAATCTCACTTTTGTTTATTTATTTAACTGAAACTAAACTTCCAGGACAATGTAAAACCCCATCTGAAGTGGCTGCCAATTTGCCTCAGACAGGGAAAAATCCCTTGCCCTCATAAAACAACAAAACTATATACAGGGGTTGGGTTCCATAGACATGATGTGCATGCGGACAGCGGCGCTAGGACCCTGAGGCCTTGGGGTGCCAAGCAGGGAAATCCGGCCCTGCATATACACATATACTCCACATATATACTTACCTATACTTACCTGTACCCAGATGAGCTACTGTCCCTCATAATTGTAGGCATGATGTTACCCATCAGTCTTGTATTCCGGAAGAAGTAATCCCAGGTGAAGGTGGAGTAGATGGTTTAAACAGGACAGATGACACAGCCTTTTTGCAGATTTTATCCACAGATATGCCCACTGTTCTCTGATGTTATATACTGCACCTGTGCTAGATGGAATAGTATGTTGTTATTATTGGTTAGATTACAGATTTATATGCACTTACTGCAGCCAGGTGGAACTTTGAAATGAGAAGCCGGTAATAATGTTACTGTCCCATGATGGAGCATCATCATCCTGGAGCCCAAGGAATGACATCTTTCCATTATATGGCTTTAATAACTTGGCTGATGGTTGCATTAAAAGGGAGAAAAAAAATCAACACAATGAAAATTATTTATTATGAACAAGAGAATGGTCTTTGATTTACTTTTTGAAGTCATATGAAGGGTTTTCATTCTGTAAAAATAGCAGTTTGTGTTTCATTTTGCCATGTATTTCACATACCTTATACTATAAAGATTACAATGGCAGTATACAGCCTTTGTAGATGGAAGAGCAATGTTGTTTGCCTTTGCAGAGATATCTTCCATAGATATCAATGCTACAACACCACTTGTGTTCATTAATATTCAGACCTTTTTGCTTTGTATCGAAAAATTCATTCTAGTTTTGTAACATTTTGCAACATTATTACAGATTAAACGGAGGAATCCAGAAGGTTCAGTGATTTTATTATCTGTAGTAGTAATCTGGTCCCATATTCTGCAATTAATGCACCATATAATAAACCCTCTATACCAGCGCAGGAGAACCTTGCCAAGTGGTTAAAAGACTCATTGTGACAATTTGGTGGTCCTTCAATGAGGCAAGGCAAAAAGCCGCTCCTGGTAACTTTAAAAGCCGAAATTCCATTATTTTAAATAGAATTTCGGCTTCTCTGTCGTTGACCTGTGCCAAAGTTCTGAAAGGTAAATGCGGGGGAAGGGAGGCATTGGAAAGCCCCCAATAGGGTGGCCAGATGCCCAGAATTGCCAGTGTTGTGGTCATTACATTTTACTTCTCAAATTCTGGTTTCCAAAATATATGGAGTTTTATGTATTGTTGCTACTGACAAAACCCAGTAATAATGACATATAGATAAATTGATAGATAGCCACAGATTTACATGCATTCCTATAGAACAGTGGTGTCCAACTGGTGCCCGACCTTGAACAATTTTTTTATTTTCAAAAAAAGTAATTTGTTATATAGGCACCGGAGCGCCGCCCTTTATAGCTGCCGCCCTTTATAGCTGCCGCCCTTTATAGCTGCCGCCCTAGTCACATGCCCTTGGGTGCCTATATACACATATACATACAGCCCTGAGTGCAGAGACAGGTACAAATCTCAAATAGATACTTTATTACCTTATTAGGGGTTTATTTATATTGCGAGAAATATAAAGATTGTGGGCTCAATGGGGTTTGGGGATAAATTTCTCTTTAAACCAGCAGGTACTGTGAATATTTACAGAGAATCCATAAGAGTAGGAAGTGCAGCTAGCAATACCCATGCATTTCCGAGGCTGTTAATTTATCAGCTTTCTTATACTTAATTTATATATGCTTCAAACCATTTGTCCAGTCTGTCATCCAAATCAGTTTCTGAGCTTTAAAGTCACTCACATCCAAATGACCTCTTTCAATTTACTAATGAAGGGTCCAATATTTCTTATCCCCATGCATTGCCCTTAATAGTAATTGGGCCTTTTAGGGGTCCTTGAAAATAAATAAATATATAGGGAAAAGCTGGTATTTGGGTCAATTTCCCTCCATGTCCCTCTTGATGTGCATTGGCACATGTGTTTCTACTGTAATAAGTACTGTGTCAAGTTGTACAGTGAGGTGTTATCGTGCCCAGTCTGGGCTGTGTGATAGGCAGATGTGTTACTTACTCATCTGTAAGTGATATGAATCAGGTGCTAAGCATAAGCAGCAGTTGTATGCTCAAAGTTTATTTCAAGATATATATGTAATTGTAACTGAAAGCAAAGATTGTTCATTCCTTTATTTTATGTGGTTCTCAGGGGTAGATGTCTAACAATTATACAAAAAGCAGACCTTGCACCGTTTGACCACAGGGTCTGCTTCCTCGAAATTAACGCCACTGTAAAAAATTGTTCCTGGAGGCATTAGACAAATTTCTTCAGCAATATATTCAATGTTATAATGTTTGATCACTGAGGGATACTGGCAAGCAGAAACTCCTAAGTAATATCACTCAGATAACAGTGGTATGGCTATATAACTATTATATCTCAACACCAAGGCAGCTAGTTGAAATCTTGGGGCTCCTTACTACATAGGAACAGGAGGTGCCAATTATTAGAATTTGGGTAGCCTGAGACTCCTGTGTGGTGGGCCCTGCCAGCTACCAAGTATGGGGCCCCTCAAAAAAGGCCACCTCCCCTAACCTTCAGCCTTGTGCATTTATATGGTCATGGAACTCCTCTGTGACTTCTAGTATCCTTATATTTTACAATATGGGGTACTTTATTCACTATAAATATTAATTTACACTTAATATTTTTACTTAAATGAAAAATAAAGAACTCCAGTTGTTGACTATATTGTGATATTGCAACTTCTTCCTAAATGTTGGTTTACCCCAGTTATGCAAGAGGCATTTTATTATACTGGCCAAGTGTTGTTTTGCAAGAGGCATTGTGCCCAATGAGATCATTCACTGTTGCACCAGGGAATGTCTCTATGTAGCAATGTGTTTTTGACTGTAGACAAAGTGCATGAGGTTATGAGGAAATTCACATGTCTTCAGAGTTTGTTAAAGGTCATGCACACACTCTAAAACTAGATTAGACTATCTCAGAAATTTTATTCACTTGGTGCATTTTTCAACCTTATGTTTTGACAGATCACAGTGTAATAATATATACTGTACAACCCTAAAGATAGAGAAAATGATTGGCAGCACAGTGATCCCACTGTTATCTAACATAGGGAAATAACTGTGCAATATGAGTCATTTACAAAGACCCAGGACCCAAGTGCTTGACTTTAAATGTGTGCAAAAGCATTCCCCTTAGTGCTCAAACAATAAGAGAGTTGAATTAAACTTCGGCATGTAAAAGTTCATGTAGAAGTCAAGCGGAGCTGTCTACAGCAAATTTAAAGTGTTTTTTTAGAGTTTTTCAAATGCATTGACAAATTGAAAATTATAAATATGAGTAAAAATTCAAAGAATTCAAGTTGATTTTCACAATTTTATTCAATCATAGTTTTCATATTTGGATGTTATAATAAATAAGCAATAGAAAGCTATAAAAAGAGTTTATCTGAAGTAGAAAAAACCTCTAACATTGCACAAATTTTCATAAATAGGCCTTTATGTATTTGCATTCAAGGTCTTGCTGTTCTCTACACATCAGCACTGGTGGGTGCATCATGCATGCAGGACTGTATTTAGGTCTGATGCTGCCCTAGGCACCGGACCTAAACACTCTCCCTATGTGACAGCGTGTCGTGTGATGTCACACACTATGGGTGCATGTGACATCACTTCCGCAACCAGCCCGGCCCCATACCCCTCCCCCCCATCGATTTCACTGTATTTCCTATGGAAATCTGTGGAAGAGGCTGGCCGATTTTTTTTAATTTAAAAAATACATTTATAGGCACCCGAGGGCGCCCCCAAAAACCTGCTGCCCTAGGCACAGGCCCTCAGGTGTCTTAATATAAATACACCCCTGGGTGCATGGCAAATTTGTCCTTTCCAAAGGCCGTAGGGCAGGTGGTAAGTAGGCTCATGTGTGGTCCCGTACTTGCACATCTTAATGATGGTTAGAAGACAAGAAGGGGGGCACTAGATGCAGTATTAATTAAAGCTTGGCTTCTTGTTCTCCAGACCTGTACCTATGGGTGCATTGTGCAAAGTGCAAAAACTGTAGCGGCTTGAATCAGTTTTTTTTTTTTTTTTGCAATTTGCTCCCTTCCCCAACCAGGAGCATAAATGAGCTGTTTAGATTTAGATTATTGTGTTAGAGGCAATGTGTTTTTACATGGCCATAGAACTCCTCGGTAACTTATAATATCCTTATATTTTACAATAGGGGGTGCTTTATGCCCTAAATAATATAAGAGCCATGAATATCCTGTAAATTATATACTTATAATAGACAAAAGCCATGAATATTGTGTAAATTATATCCTTATAAACAGTGAGTTCTGATGTCATCAGTTATAAACGGTGAGTTCTGATGTCATTTCTGTCACATGACTCACTGAAACTTGTGTATTATAATAAATAAAGTATCCCCAGTTGCAAAATATGAGGATATTAGAAGTTTTTATATGGTCATGAAACTCCTCTGTAACTTATAATATCCTTATATTTTACAAGAGGGGGTACTTTATTCACTATTTAAACAGTGTTTAGCAATGTCATCAGTTATAATCAATGCTTAATGATGTCATTTCTGACAGCAAGTCCAGTTGATTTGACTAATTTCTATAGATATACCATGACATGGATGAATGAGAACTTTCACAAACATTTCTGTCACTTGACTAAGTAAACCTAGTGTATTATAAGAAGCCCCTGTTGTAAACTATAAGGATATTAGAAGTCACCTTGGAGTTCCATGGCTTGTACAAAATCACTTGTCCTCAGCCTTGTGCATGTCATGAGCATTACTCTGCAACTTACAATATCTTTAAATTTACAATAGAGGGTATATTATTTACTATTTTTACAAAAATAATACATTTACTATCCTTTAATATGTTGGAATGTACTAGGATGTGGGTGAAAATAGTTTTTGGAACATTGCTGTCACAAGGGCAGATTTATACTTTAATCTATATAGCAAAAAAAAATTGTTTCAAGCTAGGATATTATTGAACAAGAGTTTTGTTGGCATAACTGGTAGATTTGCTCTCAGTTGTCTGATGAAAAGCAAATAATGAAGCAACAAAGATGACCCAGACAGCTTCTTTTAAAAAGCTTTTTCATTTTTTGTGTGCGTGGTAGACGGCCACAGTCTAGGTTCTGAAGTTCAGGAACTGGTCCAATAATTATATGTGATAGCCACTTTATTGGAGTTTGTATTTAAACATTTGGATACATTTTATATGCTAGAAGAAATGTTCTACCAGCAGCCTTCTAACTGGTATAAAACCCTAGATTTTATATTTTGCTTTATCTTGCAGTCTAATGATATGTGGGATATAAGGTCCAGTAAATTCGAAGCTTTGGGGTGATTAACTTTAGGAAAGAATTGCAATTGGTTGATTTGGAGTAAAAATACATATTTACCCATTTTGAATTCATCAGAATGTTTTCTTTTATTAGGCAACTTTTTATTTTGGAGTTGACTTGCCCTTTAAGAATCCATCTAGGCAGCCTCCATAATAGGCTGGAGCAATTCTGAGAATTGCTCAGAACACCTAAACAGGGCTGATTTATATCAGGGAAGGCAAGTGTAATTTTGGGATGCCTATTTTTTGTAATCAAAATGAAGATGGAGGACAACATGATCTGCGATGGAAAAACTGAGAAAAAGTTTATTTAGCAATATTGCTTTACGAATACAACTCTAAAAATTATGAACTTCAACTTTAAGGGGCAGATTTATCAAGGGTCGAATTTCGAATTGAAAAAACTTCGAAATTCGAATTCAAAAAGACCAACCAAAATTAAGTCGAAGTTTTTTTTGGTCAAATAGGTCCATTTTAGATCGAATAGGACTGTATTCAGCCGAATTGGAATTGTACAAATCGAAGGAATATCGTATTCGATCGAATTTGATTCTAAGTTTTTCCCCAAAAAACTTTGATTTTTCAAAGTCCACCAATTGACTCCTAATAGGTTCTAGGAGGTCCTCCATAGGCTAAAACAGCAATTCGGCAGGTTTTAGATGGAGAATGGTCAAAAAGTAGAATTCTAAAAGAGACAGTACATGATAAATTTCGATATTCAAATTTTCGATTTTTTTTGCAAATTCAAATCGAATTTGGACTATTCCCTAGTCGAAGTAAACAAAAATAGCTCGAAATTCTAATTTTTTTAATTCGAAAATTCACCTACACGATTGATAAATCTGCCCCTAAATATCTTCCAGCATACTCACATTATGTATGTTGCGGTCACAGGCTGCAACAGGGCCCTGTGTTTAACCCCTGTCCAATGGTACAGGTGGTAAGGACAGGGATGCCCTATGCCTACTGTTGCTCACCCTTTTGCTTTTGCATTTTTACCCCAGGTCTATGTAAATTACCCCTATTGTAAATGCATACTAAAGCCCTGCAGAGTTAAAGGATTTTTTCAGTATAAAAATAGAAACTTGGTAAATAGACTGTGCAAAATAAAAAATGTTTTGTTTTTTTTCAAATATATCTTTTTATTAAAGCGTTCACTTTTGCAATACAGTAAAGTACGATTGTTCTGCACTTTCATCAACAACATACAAGAGTCAAGCAAAGCATCTATGTAGCGGAGAATACAAGTACAATATGACTGTTATATTTCCATTTATATGTGCATTACAGAAATAATAAACGTGCCATTTTTACTAAAACTAGTTTGTCCGCCTCTCTTTTCCTGCTTTTGGTGCTGTCAGTTTATTTCTGCAACCTTATCTAACCAAGATAGTTTCTATCTAACAGCAAACATTTAGGGTCAGCATCATGGGGGAACCCTCATTTACCTTAAACCGAGGGCCATAATATACATAAGTGGATTTTTCCCTATCCCAAACTCCGCTATTTTCAAATTGTATTTTCTATTGAATGCTGATAGGGGTTGTAGTCTGGAATTTGCTTCATCAATATGCAATTTCCGATAGTGTTTGAGAGCTAGGGTTCTTTTGTGGGAGAATTCAAGCCCTGGGTGTTATGGGAAACAATTTTGAGAGGAATAATCATTGGGACAATTATGTGCTTGTAGATGAACTACTATGGCAAAACTACTCACCAAACTCTCCCGTCTCACCCAAGGTCCAAGTTTTTTGGGTGCCTCCATGGTCCAAAGCAGAAGCTCTTATTAGGGCAACCCTACACAGGAAAACAGAGAATATGGGCAGTACGAAATCAACAAACAAACAGTTAAACTTTACAAACTTTGATATAACAAATAAAGGGACGTTTCATCCCGTTTGGGGGGGGGGGGAATCGCCGGCCAATGGCCAAGGAGTGCAGGCAAATTAAACCAGTATATCTCTTTGCAGAGGGGTGGAGAGGGATTAATGGGGGGAAGACTTCTAACAACCACCTGTCATAGGGGTTTTGGATTACACTTCTAGTGTAGTTATTGTAACCGGTGGCATTAATAAATTTGGTATTCTTTATTTGGGGAACTATAACAGTGTTGGACTGGCCCACCGGGATACCAGGAAAACTCCCAGTGGGCCCAGGTGTCAGTGGGCCCTCCTATTTCTAAACATTTGGCCTATTTCATGGCCATTCCGTATTTCTATGAGAATAAAGAGGCTAAATAGATAGAATAATAGATTATAGTATGTAAAGAAAAGAGAATAGGAGAATAGAGGTTGATTGAGGAAACAAAAAAAAATAATACTTAGAGTGGGCTCCTGGTCTAAAGGTTTTTGGATGGGCCCCTGGTCTAAGGGTTTTTGGTGGGCCCCTGGTGTCCCAGTCCGACACTGCTAGAGTAAGTGACCTATTCTAGGATTGGGAATCCTAGGTGTATGGAACTGTAATTATGGCCTTGCTTAGATCTTTGAAAAGGAACAAGGGTTACAATACAATACAATACAATACAGTCATAAAGACCCAAGTAGATGGGTAGTAATTGTAATTCTATATGGTACAGTAGCAGATCCACATTTCAAAATAATAATTATCTAAGCCCATACTCAAAACTCTAAAAAGTAGGAAAGTTACGATATAGTACAGTCATAAGGGCCTAAAGTAATGGTTTGTGATTGTAACCCTAAGTGATACAGTTACGGATCCAAGTTCAGAGTGAGGGGTCCCAACAAAGTAGAGAAATAATTATACTTCCACTTAAAAGAAAACTCTGAAAGGAAAGTTATGGTACATTAAAATGTTAAAGATCCCCAGTAGGCAGCCAGTGATTGTGGTCTGAGTGATATGATAATGGGTCCAGATCCAAAGTGAGGGGCCCCGATGGAGTAATTCCATAATTGTAACTCCACATGTGAAAATGATATTCCAAATATTCAAACCATCAAAATAAATGTCAAATCAGTGTCCCCATTATTTGTGTAATTTTTAAAAAGGGTTAGCGGTTTTGCCTTACATCAGAATGAATATCATGGTGTGTTGTTCACTGAGGCAAAGGAGATTTACATGGAGAAGGGTTGTCCGACCACTATAAGTTTGGGAAGTGTTGAATCCGGCCCGGATCCCCAAGGAACACCCATCCGGAGAAGAGTTTTAACGGGGACCTGTCAACCTAAGAAATAATTCGAAATTATTTTTATCATGTTAGTTGAGCAAAATAAAACTTTCTTACACTACATTTATTATTTAAATTTTGTTTCCTTCAGTCTTGGAATTACACAGTCTATATGCTGAATTTTTATTTCAATGTGATCTGCTCCTTTATTAGTGGTGCTTGCGAAGCAAAGCATCACTACTGTTATTTAGTGGTGCTTGCGAAGCAAAGCATCACTACTGTTATCTTGCAAACTTATTTTTATTCTTCTTCCGTATGAAAGTTTGGCGCGTAACTAGTCCCGCACCGTTTGTCCTAGACCCATGAATGAGGTGTCAAATCGTGCGGCTTAATCGGGAATGGGGTGGTATGACTTTTCTAAGGGGTGGGTGGTTAATTGCAGCCTTCTTAATTTTTCCCATTAAAACCAATCAAAGAAATCTGATTGGTTGGTTTTGGCTCCACCCACTTTTCTTAATTTTAATCCCAGTCCCCCAGTGACCAACTGTGCCAACTTTGAGGAGGCTGCCATTAACCGTCTAAGAGCGGCAGCAGTTTAAAATTTTCCTATTTAATTGAATGGCTGAAATTTGATTGGCTGTTGTAGACTCCCACTTTTTGTAAATTTTGGCTGCAGTCACCCAGTGACCCACGGTGCCAAGTTTGGGAGCTCTGGCTTTATTACTGTGAGAATTACAGCTGTTTACATTTTCTCATTGAAGTCAATAGGGAAAATCTGATTGGTTGTTTGCGGCTCCGCTCACTTTTTTGGGTCCCCAAAATAGGACAGAAAAGTCACAACACCCCATTCCCGAATAAGCTGAACGGTTTGACACCTCATTCATGGGTCTGCGACAAACTAATTATTCGATAAATTCCCCATTATAAGTCAATGGGGCAAATTTGGGGACCTCTCCTGCCCCGGGGGTAAAACTTATACCCTCGTGTGGGGTATCATCTGACACAGGTCGCAAACCTCTTCAAATGTGGTAAATTTAACGTTTTTACAAGATTCCCTCTCTGCGCTAGAATCCGTCAAAAGTTGGCCTCAATGTTAATCTATGGGACTTTTCGGGGTGGCAATTTTCGGGTTAATTACAGTTGGTCACTGGGGGACTGGGATTAAAATTAAGAAAAGTGGGTGGAGCCAAAACCAACCAATCAGATTTCTTTGATTGGTTTTAATGGGAAAAATTAAGAAGGCTGCCATTCTCTCAGTATTGATGTCAGGGACCTTGAATATCACAAATGTGGTCGCTGGGGGTTTCCACTTCAAGTTTAGAAAAAGTGGGCGGAGCCACCAACAACCAATCAAATTTCATTCATTGATTTTCAATAGAAAAAAATAGAAATGCTGCCATTTTTACACATTAAATGACAGCATTCCCAAACTTTGGTATGTTAGTCACTGAGTGACTGTGGTTCACAATTAGGAAAAAAGGGGCGGGGCAACAACAGCCAATCAGATTTGGGCCTGAGTTTTGCCACGGCAAGCACCACTCACATTTTCTTCAGGAAATGTACCTCTCTAGTTTCTAAATGCTGTAGATCATTGCAATAATTCCATGTAAATATTATAGTCTCTTTTGTGGTGAGATGCTAGATTACCTGTGATTTTGAGAACTTTGTTAGGAAGGAATGTAAGTATTAGTTGCCATGTGTTTTGCAATAGATGGTGCTTGGTTGCCATCTGCTGGCCATATCAAGCTTTACCTACACAATCAATGTAATGTGTATGAGGCATATGTATTAAGCATTAAGTTTTGCAACAAACTTTCTTTGCCCCTTTAATTATTTGCAAAGTGCAGATATTTAGGCTTCCCTGGCTTTAAGTATTTCAACTTTATTCCTGCTTTTCCATTACATTTGAGTGCCATATAGTGCAGGCATATAGTGGGTTTGTTTGAAATTTGTGATTGGACCAATTCTGTAAAACCTTAGGCTCACAAGCATGATGTAGTCATCCTCGTGATTTTTACAGCCCTCCAGCCAGTCCAAGGGCTCTATTGATTTATCTAACATTGTTATTCTGTTATAGCCCATTTTTTCTGCTCTATTGCTTCAAGGATATCTGCTTGTGGCGTTTGCCAGTAAAACGACTACATCAAGAATATTACACAGCTTGACTGATATTGTTATATATGCCTTTCTATTTTCCTTTTATCTGAAGGGATACGCTAGTGTCCTGTAGAAAGATATGTTGGCAAATAAGGGAACAAGAAGAATACTGTAGGAATTACCCTTCAAGAAACTTGAAAATACAAATGCTATTTGTTTCGGTAGATGGGCAAGTGTTGGGGGTCAATAATAGTACAGGTATGGGACCTGTTAACTAGAATGCTCGGGACCTGGGGTTTTACGGATCTTTCCGTAATTTGGATCTTCTAGAAAGTCATGTAAACATTAAATAAACTCAATAGGCTGTTTTTGCTTCCAATAAGGATTCATTTCTAACTTAGTTGGGATCAAGTACAAGGTACTGTTTTATTATTACACAGAGAAAGGAAAAAATCTGATTATTTGGATAAAATGGAGTCTATGGGAGATAGCCTTTCTGTATTTCGGCGATTTCTGAATAGGGGATTTCCGGATAACGGATCCCATACCAGTATTCTCTGCCTGTGCAGTGCTTACTCACACATACAGGACAGGAAATACAAAAGTGGGTAAGAGCAACTTACATCATACATAATGGGGCAGATTTATTAAGGGTCGAATAGTAAATTCAAATTCGATTAAGCATTTTTTTATTTTTTTGGTTCAAATCTCTCAAATTCGTATTGTGAATTATCCAAACTCGATTAGAATTTTAATTAGAATTTCGAGATTTATCAAACCTTTACCCTGGGAATAATACTAATTAGACTATTCACCACCTTAAACTTGCCGAGTTCATGTATAAGTCAATGGGAAAGGTCCAGTGACAAATTTGAAGATATTATTAGCCTTCCTGACAGTCAAGTTTTTTTCGGAGAAAAAACTCGATTTGAGTTTAGTCATATTCTATTCGAATTCGATTCGCGTTTTCGGGTCGGTAATATTTTTAGCTTAAACTTTCTGCACCCTTGATGCTGCTATCCTAAATGCCTCTTCCCAGAGGACATCACTTTAGAATAGAAGAAATTTAGGGGCCGATTCATCAAGCCTCGAGTGAAGGATTCGAAGTAAAAAAACTTTGAATTTCGAAGTGTTTTTTGGGCTACTTCGACCATCGAATGGGCTACTTCGACCTTCGACTACGACTACGACCTCGAATCGAAGGATTCGAACTAAAAATCGTTCGACTATTCGACCATTCGATAGTCGAAGTACTGTCTCTTTAAAAAAAACTTCGACCCCCTAGTTCGGCAGCTAAAAGCTACCGAAGTCAATGTTAGCCTATGGGGAAGGTCCCCATAGGCTTGCCTACGTTTTTTTGATCGAAGGATATTCCTTCGATCGTTGGATTTAAATCCTTCGAATCGTTCGATTCGAAGGATTTAATCGTTCGATCGAAGGAATAATCCTTCGATCGTACGATCGCAGAATTTGCGCTAAATCCTTCGACTTCGATATTCGAAGTCGAAGGATTTAAATTCCTAGTCGAATATCGAGGGTTAATTAACCCTCGATATTCGACCCTTGATGAATCGGCCCCTATATGTCATCTCAAGGATGCAAAAGGATTTTTTTTACAATGAGAGCTGTGAACTGTTTGAGAGCTGTTTGGTCAGTCTGAAGTGACTGTGTTGGCAGATACATTAGATAGTTTTAAGAGAAGATTGGATGCATCTTTAGAAAATACAAGGCTACTGATATTAATAGAAATTTTAGTACAGTGTTGATCCAGTGAGTGTTCAAATTGCCCTCTGTACTCCTCTATTGGTTTTTATTTGTGGTTTTTGAGTTATTTAGCTTTTTATTCAGCAGCTCTCCACTTTGCAATTTCAGCAATCTGGTTGGTAGGGTTCAATCTACCCTAACAACCATGCACCCATTTGAATAAGAGAATAGGATATGGATAAGAGAATGCCTGACTAGAAAGAAGAGTAAGAAAAAGTAGCAATAGCAATAGATTTGTAGCCTTAAAGAACATTTGTTTATGGATGGGGTCATTTGAAAGCTGGAAAGTGTTAGAACACGGCAAATAATTAAAAAACTATAAAGAAAAAACAATGAAGTTGAAAACCAGTTGAAAAGTTTTTTAGAAGTGGCCATTCTATAACATACCAAAAGTTAACTTAAAGGTGAACCACCCCTTTCTAACAATTTTAGTTATCCATTAGTTCAGTTTGCTTCAATCAATTGGCCAGTTTTTGCAAGGTAGGTTTGAATATGTTGTACCTATATAGAACAGGTGTATATTCATGTGCTGTATTCATAATCTGAAAATAGTGGTGGTTTTACATAAGGGCAACCCAGGCTCATATAAAAGAAGCGGGGTAAAGGCGAATTGAGGGTATGGAGACAGAGCTTTGATGGATGGGAGTAAAGCCAGGAAACAGTGCAGGGTAGAAGGAATAATTAATCTGCCCCATGATATAAATGTTGTTATACACTGTATAATATGAAGTTTAGCAAATCCCTGTTCCAGAAGGTCAAATGAACGGACAGACTCATTGGGATGATTGATAGATGTGCCAACGATGAGGTTTATTCAGTTTCAAAAGCAATAATACCAAATTACAATAATTATAGCAACAATAGTATTAACAGACAACAATTCTCTAACTCAAACGATAAAACTTTTTGTTCCTCTTTACTTTTACAAAAAGAAACTTTTTACATGGTTAAAATAAAAAAAAACAAAATCAATAAATATAACAATTTAAAAACTCTGAAATTTGTATATACAAAATGATACAATATATGAGAACGGACATGGCTACGGTACAGGAATGAGATATACAGTTGGTAACGACAGACCCACAAGTCCTGCAGAGCCTTTTCCATCACGATGGCTTTAGGGAGGGAAGCGACGGCATTTGCCCTGGGCACCCAAGGTTCAAAAGGGTCTTTTTGCCAGAAAATGTCCTTGGTTAAATGACAAATGGCATACAGTTTCTCTGTGTAGTAAGTGAGCGTTATACTAGGCAACTAATATTACACCTAGTACCACCGAAACAGCTATGGGCTGCATGATGGATATATCGATTTTATAAGGATTTCCCTTGCTTTCCAACTCTGGCCCTGCCAATACAGGCAAGTTTCTATAGAGGATTTTTTTTAGGCACCAGTATTTAAAGAGGATATACCTGAAACAATTTCTTTTGCACCCCCAGCTTCCCAAAATTAACATCCCAAACTTATTATAGATGCAAGAGGATTTCCTAGTGAGAATCATCACTACCAGTGTTTTCCACACACACAAGTGTCATCTCAAAGTTATCTGACATATCGGGATTGCCGTACAACGTTTGCTTGCCAATATTACAATGTTATCAAGGGCTGACTGGGTGTTCAGCACTAGAAAACATAGTCCATTGCTTTAAACAATAATCATATGAAACCAAGAAAAGAGAGAGCAAAGAGGAACCAGAGCAGGGAGGATTCTTATTGGAGGTTCCTCTTCCATAAATTGGCCCTTAAGGGCTTGGAAAATGTTTATATTGCAGTGTTAGATTAAGGATCAGTTTCTGTGGACCTGGACTATAGTTCCCATCATGCTTTAAGTCTGTATAAACTGGAGAATGCTGGGAGTCCAAAATCATTTGTGTGGTGCACCACTGCTGTAGAAGGTTTTCCTGTGTTTCAAATTGAAACCTACCCACCACAAGCCAGAAAGTACATATAAAGCACCATATTTATATGAGTCCTTTAACAGGGAAATAAACCCCCCATAAAAAACTTGGTCTTTTGTACCCCTGTTTCCAGTCCAAACCAAAGTTTTTTTTCACTGAACTGCCAGCTTATTCATAGGGAGATTGTTATATCATTTGGTTCACCGACATGACACTGTAATCAACCTGCAGATATAGTGATGTGTAGGTATTCAGTACTAGAACATAATTATACTTCCATGTCCAATCCCATGATGAAATAGTTACGTTTTTTTTACAGCTCTCAGAATGTTGCAATTTGCTTGTAGCTGGAGTTCAGCAACATTCCAACAACCCATGCATTAGCTACACTGTTAACATCCCCTTTCAAAGTGTAATGCTAGACTCTGGGATCCATATGCTACATGCAAATGTTGATTATTAGTTATACTACATGAAAAAAAAATAAAAAAACAAGAAAGGAGGAGAAGTGCAAAAGTGACTCAATTACCACAATTGCTGAGTTCATTAGACCTGTATCTAGAATACATGTGATAGCTCTGATATAGCCAAGATGCCCACTCCATTTGCACTTACCCTGAGCAACAGTTTGGGGCAGCTAACTTCAAGTCACATCAGACCTCAGTCAGTTAGACAAATCTGGTCAACCAATGATCTCCATTTGTAGCTGTGAGAGGAAGTAACAGCAATGACACTGCCTTGTGATCCAGTCTTATAACCCAATAAAAAAGGAATTAGTTCTTGTGCGGCATCCTTTTGTATATTATTGCTACTGGCATCACCATAAGGAGGTTACA